>NC_132789.1:37035208-37365486 GCF_048418805.1 Vulpes vulpes | reverse complement strand
CCTGGCTTAGAGTACTGCTACGTTCTCAGTGCCCTAAGAACGCAGCTAGTTGAAAGCGGGGCTGTAGGCATGCTTCCGTGTGCGAGCTGAGGTCAGGGCAGGACCTTCCCGCACCCTGCCTGGAGACATAGGTCCCAGCATCCTTTTGCAAGGCGTCGGAAGAGGTTGTGTGAAAAGCATGTGGAAGTGACAGGATTCTCCTCAAGTGTATCTGATCTCAATACAGACATTGCAAACGTCCTTGTTCAATGAGAGTGTAGCTCGGTCCTAGCACCCACCAATAAGTGTCTTCCAGACATCTGGCTGCAAAGCATACACACTTCCGAGAGTCGAGCTTATGCACTGTCCCTCCCACATCCTGCCTGCAGGTACACCGCGCTCCTACCAGGCCTAGCCCCGATGCGTGACTGAAGTGTTGGGAGAGGTAAGTGGAAAGTCCCGGCCCACAAGACTAGTGCATCCAAGCTCAATCTAGCGGTTTCCTAGTATTTCCTGTGTGAGCCAGGTGCTACATCCTAAGTGCGATACGAGAGAAGCTAGCTGGACGTCTAGTCCCAAGGCAAATTACTTCTGAGAGTTGAGCTAACCCTCAGTCCCTCACAGTTGCACACTGCCTGCAGAATGAGTTTCGAACAGCAGCACCACAGCCGTTTCTCAGAGGCTTGTGAGACACAAGTGGAATCAGCAGACCTGGAGGGTGTCTCCAGCTGCAGTGCAGTGGTATTCTGGGTACCTCCTGGCTGAGAGAACTGCTACGTTCTCAGTGCCCTAAGAACGCAGCTAGTTGAAAGCGGGGCTGTAGGCATGCTTCCGTGTGCGAGCTGAGGTCAGGGCAGGACCTTCCCGCACCCTGCCTGGTGACATAGGTCCCAGCATCCTTTTGCAAGGCGTCGGAAGAGGTTTGTGAAAAGCATATGGAAGTGATAGGACTCTGCTCAAGTGAATTTGAGTCCAATACAGACATTGCAAACGTCCTTGTTCAATGAGAGTGTAGCTCGGTCCTAGCACCCATCAATAAGTGTCTTCCATCATCTGCGTGCAAAGCATACACAGTTCCCGAGAGTAGAGCTTATGGATTGTCCCTCCCACATCCTGCCTGCAGGTACACCGCGCTCCTAACAGGCCTAGCCCCGATGCGTGACTGAAGTGTTGGGGGAGGTAAGTGGAAAGTCCCGGCCCACCAGAGTAGTGCATCCAAGCTCAATCTAGCGGTTTCCTAGTATTTCCTGTGTGAGCCAGGTACTACATCCTAAGTGCCATACGAGAGAAGCTACCTGAACGCCTTGTCCAAAAGCAACTTACTTCGGAGAGGTGACCTCACCCTCAGTCCCTCACAGTTGCACACTGCCTGCAGAAAGAGTTTCGAACATCTGCACCAGAGCAGTTTGTCAGAGGCTTGTGAGACGCAAGTGGAATAAGCCGCCCTGGAGGGTGTCTCCAGCTGCAGTGGAGTGGTATTCTGGGTACCTCCTGGCTTAGAGTACTGCTACGTTCTCAGTGCCCTAAGAAAGCAGCTAGTTGAAAGCGGGGCTGTAGTCATGCTTCCGTGTGCGAGCTGAGGTCAGGGCAGGACCTTCCCGCACCCTGCCTGGAGACATAGGTCCCGGCATCCTTTTGCAAGGCGTTGGAAGAGGTTGTGTGAAAAGCATGTGGAAGTGACAGGATTCTCCTCAAGTGTATCTGATCTCAATACAGACATTGCAAACATCCTTGTTCAATGAGAGTGTAGCTCGGTCCTAGCACCCACCAATAAGTGTCTTCCAGACATCTGGCTGCAAAGCATACACACTTCCGAGAGTCGAGCTTATGCACTGTCCCTCCCACATCCTGCCTGCAGGTACACCGCGCTCCTACCAGGCCTAGCCCCGATGCGTGACTGAAGTGTTGGGAGAGGTAAGTGGAAAGTCCCGGCCCACAAGACTAGTGCATCCAAGCTCAATCTAGCGGTTTCCTAGTATTTCCTGTGTGAGCCAGGTGCTACATCCTAAGTGCCATACGAGAGAAGCTAGCTGGACGTCTAGTCCCAAGGCAAATTACTTCTGAGAGTTGAGCTCACCCTCAGTCCCTCACAGTTGCACACTGCCTGCAGAATGAGTTTCGAACAGCAGCACCACAGCCGTTTCTCAGAGGCTTGTGAGACACAAGTGGAATCAGCAGACCTGGAGGGTGTCTCCAGCTGCAGTGCAGTGGTATTCTGGGTACCTCCTGGCTGAGAGTACTGCTACGTTCTCAGTGCCCTAAGAACGCAGCTAGTGGAAAGCCGGCTTCCAGGCATGCTTCCGTGTGCGAGCTGAGGTCAGGGCAGGACCTTCCCGCACCCTGCCTGGAGACATAGATCCCAGCATCCTTTTGCAAGGCGTCGGAAGAGGTTGTGTGAAAAGCATATGGAAGTGATAGGACTCTGCTCAAGTGAATTTGAGTCCAATACAGACATTGCAAACGTCCTTGTTCAATGAGAGTGTAGCTCGGTCCTAGCACCCATCAATAAGTGTCTTCCATCATCTGCGTGCAAAGCATACACAGTTCCCGAGAGTAGAGCTTATGGATTGTCCCTCCCACATCCTGCCTGCAGGTACACCGCGCTCCTAACAGGCCTAGCCCCGATGCGTGACTGAAGTGTTGGGGGAGGTAAGTGGAAAGTCCCGGCCCACCAGAGTAGTGCATCCAAGCTCAATCTAGCGGTTTCCTAGTATTTCCTGTGTGAGCCAGGTGCTACATCCTAAGTGCCATACGAGAGAAGCTAGCTGGACGTCTAGTCTCAAGGCAAATTACTTCTGAGAGTTGAGCTCACCCTCAGTCCCTCACAGTTGCACACTGCCTGCAGAATGAGTTTCGAACAGCAGCACCACAGCCGTTTCTCAGAGGCTTGTGAGACACAAGTGGAATCAGCAGACCTGGAGGGTGTCTCCAGCTGCAGTGCAGTGGTATTCTGGGTACCTCCTGGCTGAGAGTACTGCTACGTTCTCAGTGCCCTAAGAACGCAGCTAGTGGAAAGCCGGCTTCCAGGCATGCTTCCGTGTGCGAGCTGAGGTCAGGGCAGGACCTTCCCGCACCCTGCCTGGAGACATAGATCCCAGCATCCTTTTGCAAGGCGTCGGAAGAGGTTGTGTGAAAAGCATATGGAAGTGATAGGACTCTGCTCAAGTGAATTTGAGTCCAATACAGACATTGCAAACGTCCTTGTTCAATGAGAGTGTAGCTCGGTCCTAGCACCCATCAATAAGTGTCTTCCATCATCTGCGTGCAAAGCATACACAGTTCCCGAGAGTCGAGCTTATGGACTGTCCCTCCCACATCCTGCCTGCAGGTACACTGCGCTCCTAACAGGCCTAGCCGCGATGCGTGCCTGAAGTGTTGTGAAAGGTAAGTGGAAAGTCCCGGCCCACAAGACTAGTGCATCCAAGCTCAATCTAGCGGTTTCCCAGTATTTCCTGTGTGAGCCAGGTGCTACATCCTAAGTGCCATACGAGAGAAGCTAGCTGAACGCCTTGTCCAAAAGCAACTTACTTCGGAGAGGTGACCTCACCCTCAGTCCCTCACAGTTGCCCACTGCCTGCAGAAAGAGTTTCGAACATCTGCACCAGAGCAGTTTGTCAGAGGCTTGTGAGACGCAAGTGGAATAAGCCGACCTGGAGGGTGTCTCCAGCTGCAGTGGAGTGGTATTCTGGGTACCTCCTGGCTTAGAGTACTGCTACGTTCTCAGTGCCCTAAGAACGCAGCTAGTTGAAAGCGGGGCTGTAGGCATGCTTCCGTGTGCGAGCTGAGGTCAGGGCAGGACCTTCCCGCACCCTGCCTGGAGACATAGGTCCCAGCATCCTTTTGCAAGGCGTCGGAAGAGGTTGTGTGAAAAGCATGTGGAAGTGACAGGATTCTCCTCAAGTGTATCTGATCTCAATACAGACATTGCAAACGTCCTTGTTCAATGAGAGTGTAGCTCGGTCCTAGCACCCACCAATAAGTGTCTTCCAGACATCTGGCTGCAAAGCATACACACTTCCGAGAGTCGAGCTTATGCACTGTCCCTCCCACATCCTGCCTGCAGGTACACCGCGCTCCTACCAGGCCTAGCCCCGATGCGTGACTGAAGTGTTGGGAGAGGTAAGTGGAAAGTCCCGGCCCACAAGACTAGTGCATCCAAGCTCAATCTAGCGGTTTCCTAGTATTTCCTGTGTGAGCCAGGTGCTACATCCTAAGTGCCATACGAGAGAAGCTAGCTGGACGTCTAGTCCCAAGGCAAACTACTTCTGAGAGTTGAGCTCACCCTCAGTCCCTCACAGTTGCACACTGCCTGCAGATTGAGTTTCGAACAGCAGCACCACAGCCGTTTCTCAGAGGCTTGTGAGACACAAGTGGAATCAGCAGACCTGGAGGGTGTCTCCAGCTGTAGTGGAGTGGTATTCTGGGTACCTCCTGGCTGAGAGTACTGCTACGTTCTCAGTGCCCTAAGAACGCAGCTAGTGGAAAGCCGGCTTCCAGGCATGCTTCCTTGTGCGAGCTGAGGTCAGGGCAGGACCCTCCCACATCCTGACTGCCCGTAGACCTAGGTCCCAGCATCCTAATGTTAGGCGCCGGAAGAGGTTGTGTGAAAAGCATATGGAAGTGATAGAACTCTGCTCAAGTGAATTTGAGTCCAATACGGACAGTGCAAACGTCCTTGTTCAATGAGAGTGTAGCTCGGTCCTAGCACCCATCAATAAGTGTCTTCCATCATCTGCGTGCAAAGCATACACAATTCCCGAGAGTAGAGCTTATGGACTGTCCCTCCCACATCCTGCCTGCAGGTACACTGCGCTCCTAACAGGCCTAGCCCCGATGCGTGCCTGAAGTGTTGTGAAAGGTAAGTGGAAAGTCCCGGCCCACAAGACTAGTGCATCCAAGCTCAATCTAGCGGTTTCCTAGTATTTCCTGTGTGAGCCAGGTGCTACATCCTAAGTGCCATACGAGAGAAGCTAGCTGAACGCCTTGTCCAAAAGCAACTTACTTCGGAGAGGTGACCTCACCCTCAGTCCCTCACAGTTGCCCACTGCCTGCAGAAAGAGTTTCGAACATCTGCACCAGAGCAGTTTGTCAGAGGCTTGTGAGACGCAAGTGGAATAAGCCGACCTGGAGGGTGTCTCCAGCTGCAGTGGAGTGGTATTCTGGGTACCTCCTGGCTTAGAGTACTGCTACGTTCTCAGTGCCCTAAGAACGCAGCTAGTTGAAAGCGGGGCTGTAGGCATGCTTCCGTGTGCGAGCTGAGGTCAGGGCAGGACCTTCCCGCACCCTGCCTGGAGACATAGGTCCCAGCATCCTTTTGCAAGGCGTCGGAAGAGGTTGTGTGAAAAGCATGTGGAAGTGACAGGATTCTCCTCAAGTGTATCTGATCTCAATACAGACATTGCAAACGTCCTTGTTCAATGAGAGTGTAGCTCGGTCCTAGCACCCACCAATAAGTGTCTTCCAGACATCTGGCTGCAAAGCATACACACTTCCGAGAGTCGAGCTTATGCACTGTCCCTCCCACATCCTGCCTGCAGGTACACCGCGCTCCTACCAGGCCTAGCCCCGATGCGTGACTGAAGTGTTGGGAGAGGTAAGTGGAAAGTCCCGGCCCACAAGACTAGTGCATCCAAGCTCAATCTAGCGGTTTCCTAGTATTTCCTGTGTGAGCCAGGTGCTACATCCTAAGTGCCATACGAGAGAAGCTAGCTGGACGTCTAGTCCCAAGGCAAACTACTTCTGAGAGTTGAGCTCACCCTCAGTCCCTCACAGTTGCACACTGCCTGCAGATTGAGTTTCGAACAGCAGCACCACAGCCGTTTCTCAGAGGCTTGTGAGACACAAGTGGAATCAGCAGACCTGGAGGGTGTCTCCAGCTGTAGTGGAGTGGTATTCTGGGTACCTCCTGGCTGAGAGTACTGCTACGTTCTCAGTGCCCTAAGAACGCAGCTAGTGGAAAGCCGGCTTCCAGGCATGCTTCCTTGTGCGAGCTGAGGTCAGGGCAGGACCCTCCCACATCCTGACTGCCCGTAGACCTAGGTCCCAGCATCCTAATGTTAGGCGCCGGAAGAGGTTGTGTGAAAAGCATATGGAAGTGATAGAACTCTGCTCAAGTGAATTTGAGTCCAATACGGACAGTGCAAACGTCCTTGTTCAATGAGAGTGTAGCTCGGTCCTAGCACCCATCAATAAGTGTCTTCCATCATCTGCGTGCAAAGCATACACAATTCCCGAGAGTAGAGCTTATGGACTGTCCCTCCCACATCCTGCCTGCAGGTACACTGCGCTCCTAACAGGCCTAGCCCCGATGCGTGCCTGAAGTGTTGTGAAAGGTAAGTGGAAAGTCCCGGCCCACAAGACTAGTGCATCCAAGCTCAATCTAGCGGTTTCCTAGTATTTCCTGTGTGAGCCAGGTGCTACATCCTAAGTGCCATACGAGAGAAGCTAGCTGAACGCCTTGTCCAAAAGCAACTTACTTCGGAGAGGTGACCTCACCCTCAGTCCCTCACAGTTGCCCACTGCCTGCAGAAAGAGTTTCGAACATCTGCACCAGAGCAGTTTGTCAGAGGCTTGTGAGACGCAAGTGGAATAAGCCGACCTGGAGGGTGTCTCCAGCTGCAGTGGAGTGGTATTCTGGGTACCTCCTGGCTTAGAGTACTGCTACGTTCTCAGTGCCCTAAGAACGCAGCTAGTTGAAAGCGGGGCTGTAGGCATGCTTCCGTGTGCGAGCTGAGGTCAGGGCAGGACCTTCCCGCACCCTGCCTGGAGACATAGGTCCCAGCATCCTTTTGCAAGGCGTCGGAAGAGGTTGTGTGAAAAGCATGTGGAAGTGACAGGATTCTCCTCAAGTGTATCTGATCTCAATACAGACATTGCAAACGTCCTTGTTCAATGAGAGTGTAGCTCGGTCCTAGCACCCACCAATAAGTGTCTTCCAGACATCTGGCTGCAAAGCATACACACTTCCGAGAGTCGAGCTTATGCACTGTCCCTCCCACATCCTGCCTGCAGGTACACCGCGCTCCTACCAGGCCTAGCCCCGATGCGTGACTGAAGTGTTGGGAGAGGTAAGTGGAAAGTCCCGGCCCACAAGACTAGTGCATCCAAGCTCAATCTAGCGGTTTCCTAGTATTTCCTGTGTGAGCCAGGTGCTACATCCTAAGTGCCATACGAGAGAAGCTAGCTGGACGTCTAGTCCCAAGGCAAATTACTTCTGAGAGTTGAGCTCACCCTCAGTCCCTCACAGTTGCACACTGCCTGCAGAATGAGTTTCGAACAGCAGCACCACAGCCGTTTCTCAGAGGCTTGTGAGACACAAGTGGAATCAGCAGACCTGGAGGGTGTCTCCAGCTGCAGTGGAGTGGTATTCTGGGTACCTCCTGGCTGAGAGTACTGCTACCTTCTCAGTGCCTTAAGAACGCAGCTAGTGGAAAGCCGGCTTCCAGGCATGCTTCCTTGTGCGAGCTGAGGTCAGGGCAGGACCCTCCCAAATCCTGACTGCCCGTGGACCTAGGTCCCAGCATCCTAATGTTAGGAGCCGGAAGAGTTTGTGTGAAAAGCATATGGAAGTGATAGGACTCTGCTCAAGTGAATTTGAGTCCAATACAGACATTGCAAACGTCCTTGTTCAATGAGAGAGTAGCTCAGTCCTAGCACCCATCAATAAGTGTCTTCCATCATCTGCGTGCAAAGCATACACACTTCCGTGAGTTGAGCTTATGCACTGTCCCTCCCACATCCTGCCTGCAGGTACACCGCGCTCCTACCAGGCCTAGCCCCGATGCGTGACTGAAGTGTTGGGAGAGGTAAGTGGAAAGTCCCGGCCCACAAGACTAGTGCATCCAAGCTCAATCTAGCGGTTTCCTAGTATTTCCTGTGTGAGCCAGGTGCTACATCCTAAGTGCCATACGAGAGAAGCTAGCTGGACGTCTAGTCCCAAGGCAAATTACTTCTGAGAGTTGAGCTCACCCTCAGTCCCTCACAGTTGCACACTGCCTGCAGAATGAGTTTCGAACAGCAGCACCACAGCCGTTTCTCAGAGGCTTGTGAGACACAAGTGGAATCAGCAGACCTGGAGGGTGTCTCCAGCTGCAGTGCAGTGGTATTCTGGGTACCTCCTGGCTGAGAGTACTGCTACGTTCTCAGTGCCCTAAGAACGCAGCTAGTGGAAAGCCGGCTTCCAGGCATGCTTCCGTGTGCGAGCTGAGGTCAGGGCAGGACCTTCCCGCACCCTGCCTGGAGACATAGATCCCAGCATCCTTTTGCAAGGCGTCGGAAGAGGTTGTGTGAAAAGCATATGGAAGTGATAGGACTCTGCTCAAGTGAATTTGAGTCCAATACAGACATTGCAAACGTCCTTGTTCAATGAGAGTGTAGCTCGGTCCTAGCACCCATGAATAAGTGTCTTCCATCATCTGCGTGCAAAGCATACACAGTTCCCGAGAGTAGAGCTTATGGATTGTCCCTCCCACATCCTGCCTGCAGGTACACCGCGCTCCTAACAGGCCTAGCCCGATGCGTGACTGAAGTGTTGGGGGAGGTAAGTGGAAAGTCCCGGCCCACCAGAGTAGTGCATCCAAGCTCAATCTAGCGGTTTCCTAGTATTTCCTGTGTGATCCAGGTACTACATCCTAAGTGCCATACGAGAGAAGCTACCTGAACGCCTTGTCCAAAAGCAACTTACTTCGGAGAGGTGACCTCACCCTCAGTCCCTCACAGTTGCCCACTGCCTGCAGAAAGAGTTTCGAACATCTGCACCAGAGCAGTTTGTCAGAGGCTTGTGAGACGCAAGTGGAATAAGCCGCCCTGGAGGGTGTCTCCAGCTGCAGTGGAGTGGTATTCTGGGTACCTCCTGGCTTAGAGTACTGCTACGTTCTCAGTGCCCTAAGAAAGCAGCTAGTTGAAAGCGGGGCTGTAGTCATGCTTCCGTGTGCGAGCTGAAGTCAGGGCAGGACCTTCCCGCACCCTGCCTGGAGACATAGGTCCCGGCATCCTTTTGCAAGGCGTTGGAAGAGGTTGTGTGAAAAGCATGTGGAAGTGACAGGATTCTCCTCAAGTGTATCTGATCTCAATACAGACATTGCAAACATCCTTGTTCAATGAGAGTGTAGCTCGGTCCTAGCACCCACCAATAAGTGTCTTCCAGACATCTGGCTGCAAAGCATACACACTTCCGAGAGTCGAGCTTATGCACTGTCCCTCCCACATCCTGCCTGCAGGTACACCACGCTCCTACCAGGCCTAGCCCCGATGCGTGACTGAAGTGTTGGGAGAGGTAAGTGGAAAGTCCCGGCCCACAAGACTAGTGCATCCAAGCTCAATCTACCGGTTTCCTAGTATTTCCTGTGTGAGCCAGGTGCTACATCCTAAGTGCCATACGAGAGAAGCTAGCTGGACGTCTAGTCCCAAGGCAAATTACTTCTGAGAGTTGAGCTCACCCTCAGTCCCTCACAGTTGCACACTGCCTGCAGAATGAGTTTCGAACAGCAGCACCACAGCCGTTTCTCAGAGGCTTGTGAGACACAAGTGGAATCAGCAGACCTGGAGGGTGTCTCCAGCTGCAGTGGAGTGGTATTCTGGGTACCTCCTGGCTGAGAGTACTGCTACGTTCTCAGTGCCCTAAGAACGCAGCTAGTTGAAAGCGGGGCTGTAGGCATGCTTCCGTGTGCGAGCTGAGGTCAGGGCAGGACCTTCCGCACCCTGCCTGGAGACATAGGTCCCAGCATCCTTTTGCAAGGCGTCGGAAGAGGTTGTGTTAAAAGCATATGGAAGTGATAGGACTCTGCTCAAGTGAATTTGAGTCCAATACAGACATTGCAAACGTCCTTGTTCAATGAGAGTGTAGCTCGGTCCTAGCACCCATCAATAAGTGTCTTCCATCATCTGCGTGCAAAGCATACACAGTTCCCGAGAGTAGAGCTTATGGACTGTCCCTCCCACATCCTGCCTGCAGGTAGACCGCGCTCCTAACAGGTCTAGCCCCCATGCGTGACTGAAGTCTTGGGAGAGGTAAGTGGAAAGTCCCGGCCACCAGAGTAGTGCATCCAAGCTCAATCTAGCGGTTTCCTAGTATTTCCTGTGTGAGCCAGGTGCTACATCCTAAGTGCCATACGAGAGAAGCTAGCTGAACGCCTTGTCCAAAAGCAACTTACTTCGGAGAGGTGACCTCCCCCTCAGTCCCTCACAGTTGCACACTGCCTGCAGAAAGAGTTTCGAACATCTGCACCAGAGCAGTTTGTCAGAGGCTTGTGAGACGCAAGTGGAATAAGCCGCCCTGGAGGGTGTCTCCAGCTGCAGTGGAGTGGTATTCTGGGTACCTCCTGGCTTAGAGTACTGCTACGTTCTCAGTGCCCTAAGAACGCAGCTAGTTGAAAGCGGGGCTGTAGGCATGCTTCCGTGTGCGAGCTGAGGTCAGGGCAGGACCTTCCCGCACCCTGCCTGGAGACATAGGTCCCAGCATCCTTTTGCAAGGCGTCGGAAGAGGTTGTGTGAAAAGCATGTGGAAGTGACAGGATTCTCCTCAAGTGTATCTGATCTCAATACAGACATTGCAAACATCCTTGTTCAATGAGAGTGTAGCTCGGTCCTAGCACCCACCAATAAGTGTCTTCCAGACATCTGGCTGCAAAGCATACACACTTCCGAGAGTCGAGCTTATGCACTGTCCCTCCCACATCCTGCCTGCAGGTACACCGCGCTCCTACCAGGCCTAGCCCCGATGCGTGACTGAAGTGTTGGGAGAGGTAAGTGGAAAGTCCCGGCCCACAAGACTAGTGCATCCAAGCTCAATCTAGCGGTTTCCTAGTATTTCCTGTGTGAGCCAGGTGCTACATCCTAAGTGCCATACGAGAGAAGCTAGCTGGACGTCTAGTCCCAAGGCAAATTACTTCTGAGAGTTGAGCTCACCCTCAGTCCCTCACAGTTGCACACTGCCTGCAGAATGAGTTTCGAACAGCAGCACCACAGCCGTTTCTCAGAGGCTTGTGAGACACAAGTGGAATCAGCAGACCTGGAGGGTGTCTCCAGCTGCAGTGCAGTGGTATTCTGGGTACCTCCTGGCTGAGAGTACTGCTACGTTCTCAGTGCCCTAAGAACGCAGCTAGTGGAAAGCCGGCTTCCAGGCATGCTTCCGTGTGCGAGCTGAGGTCAGGGCAGGACCTTCCCGCACCCTGCCTGGAGACATAGATCCCAGCATCCTTTTGCAAGGCGTCGGAAGAGGTTGTGTGAAAAGCATATGGAAGTGATAGGACTCTGCTCAAGTGAATTTGAGTCCAATACAGACATTGCAAACGTCCTTGTTCAATGAGAGTGTAGCTCGGTCCTAGCACCCATCAATAAGTGTCTTCCATCATCTGCGTGCAAAGCATACACAGTTCCCGAGAGTAGAGCTTATGGATTGTCCCTCCCACATCCTGCCTGCAGGTACACTGCGCTCCTAACAGGCCTAGCCCCGATGCGTGACTGAAGTGTTGGGGGAGGTAAGTGGAAAGTCCCGGCCCACCAGAGTAGTGCATCCAAGCTCAATCTAGCGGTTTCCTAGTATTTCCTGTGTGAGCCAGGTACTACATCCTAAGTGCCATACGAGAGAAGCTACCTGAACGCCTTGTCCAAAAGCAACTTACTTCGGAGAGGTGACCTCACCCTCAGTCCCTCACAGTTGCACACTGCCTGCAGAAAGAGTTTCGAACATCTGCACCAGAGCAGTTTGTCAGAGGCTTGTGAGACGCAAGTGGAATAAGCCGCCCTGGAGGGTGTCTCCAGCTGCAGTGGAGTGGTATTCTGGGTACCTCCTGGCTTAGAGTACTGCTACGTTCTCAGTGCCCTAAGAAAGCAGCTAGTTGAAAGCGGGGCTGTAGTCATGCTTCCGTGTGCGAGCTGAGGTCAGGGCAGGACCTTCCCGCACCCTGCCTGGAGACATAGGTCCCGGCATCCTTTTGCAAGGCGTTGGAAGAGGTTGTGTGAAAAGCATGTGGAAGTGACAGGATTCTCCTCAAGTGTATCTGATCTCAATACAGACATTGCAAACATCCTTGTTCAATGAGAGTGTAGCTCGGTCCTAGCACCCACCAATAAGTGTCTTCCAGACATCTGGCTGCAAAGCATACACACTTCCGAGAGTCGAGCTTATGCACTGTCCCTCCCACATCCTGCCTGCAGGTACACCACGCTCCTACCAGGCCTAGCCCCGATGCGTGACTGAAGTGTTGGGAGAGGTAAGTGGAAAGTCCCGGCCCACAAGACTAGTGCATCCAAGCTCAATCTAGCGGTTTCCTAGTATTTCCTGTGTGAGCCAGGTGCTACATCCTAAGTGCCATACGAGAGAAGCTAGCTGGACGTCTAGTCCCAAGGCAAATTACTTCTGAGAGTTGAGCTCACCCTCAGTCCCTCACAGTTGCACACTGCCTGCAGAATGAGTTTCGAACAGCAGCACCACAGCCGTTTCTCAGAGGCTTGTGAGACACAAGTGGAATCAGCAGACCTGGAGGGTGTCTCCAGCTGCAGTGGAGTGGTATTTTGGGTACCTCCTGGCTGAGAGTACTGCTACGTTCTCAGTGCCCTAAGAACGCAGCTAGTTGAAAGCGGGGCTGTAGGCATGCTTCCGTGTGCGAGCTGAGGTCAGGGCAGGACCTTCCGCACCCTGCCTGGAGACATAGGTCCCAGCATCCTTTTGCAAGGCGTCGGAAGAGGTTGTGTGAAAAGCATATGGAAGTGATAGGACTCTGCTCAAGTGAATTTGAGTCCAATACAGACATTGCAAACGTCCTTGTTCAATGAGAGTGTAGCTCGGTCCTAGCACCCATCAATAAGTGTCTTCCATCATCTGCGTGCAAAGCATACACAGTTCCCGAGAGTAGAGCTTATGGACTGTCCCTCCCACATCCTGCCTGCAGGTACACCTCGCTCCTAACAGGCCTAGCCCCCATGCGTGACTGAAGTCTTGGGAGAGGTAAGTGGAAAGTCCCGGCCACCAGAGTAGTGCATCCAAGCTCAATCTAGCGGTTTCCTAGTATTTCCTGTGTGAGCCAGGTGCTACATCCTAAGTGCCATACGAGAGAAGCTAGCTGAACGCCTTGTCCAAAAGCAACTTACTTCGGAGAGGTGACCTCCCCCTCAGTCCCTCACAGTTGCACACTGCCTGCAGAAAGAGTTTCGAACATCTGCACCAGAGCAGTTTGTCAGAGGCTTGTGAGACGCAAGTGGAATAAGCCGACCTGGAGGGTGTCTCCAGCTGCAGTGGAGTGGTCTTCTGGGTACCTCCTGGCTTAGAGTACTGCTACGTTCTCAGTGCCCTAAGAACGCAGCTAGTTGAAAGCGGGGCTGTAGGCATGCTTCCGTGTGCGAGCTGAGGTCAGGGCAGGACCTTCCCGCACCCTGCCTGGAGACATAGGTCCCAGCATCCTTTTGCAAGGCGTCGGAAGAGGTTGTGTGAAAAGCATGTGGAAGTGACAGGATTCTCCTCAAGTGTATCTGATCTCAATACAGACATTGCAAACATCCTTGTTCAATGAGAGTGTAGCTCGGTCCTAGCACCCACCAATAAGTGTCTTCCAGACATCTGGCTGCAAAGCATACACACTTCCGAGAGTCGAGCTTATGCACTGTCCCTCCCACATCCTGCCTGCAGGTACACCGCGCTCCTACCAGGCCTAGCCCCGATGCGTGACTGAAGTGTTGGGAGAGGTAAGTGGAAAGTCCCGGCCCACAAGACTAGTGCATCCAAGCTCAATCTAGCGGTTTCCTAGTATTTCCTGTGTGAGCCAGGTGCTACATCCTAAGTGCCATACGAGAGAAGCTAGCTGGACGTCTAGTCCCAAGGCAAATTACTTCTGAGAGTTGAGCTCACCCTCAGTCCCTCACAGTTGCACACTGCCTGCAGAATGAGTTTCGAACAGCAGCACCACAGCCGTTTCTCAGAGGCTTGTGAGACACAAGTGGAATCAGCAGACCTGGAGGGTGTCTCCAGCTGCAGTGCAGTGGTATTCTGGGTACCTCCTGGCTGAGAGTACTGCTACGTTCTCAGTGCCCTAAGAACGCAGCTAGTGGAAAGCCGGCTTCCAGGCATGCTTCCGTGTGCGAGCTGAGGTCAGGGCAGGACCTTCCCGCACCCTGCCTGGAGACATAGATCCCAGCATCCTTTTGCAAGGCGTCGGAAGAGGTTGTGTGAAAAGCATATGGAAGTGATAGGACTCTGCTCAAGTGAATTTGAGTCCAATACAGACATTGCAAACGTCCTTGTTCAATGAGAGTGTAGCTCGGTCCTAGCACCCATCAATAAGTGTCTTCCATCATCTGCGTGCAAAGCATACACAGTTCCCGAGAGTAGAGCTTATGGATTGTCCCTCCCACATCCTGCCTGCAGGTACACCGCGCTCCTACCAGGCCTAGCCCCGATGCGTGACTGAAGTGTTGGGGGAGGTAAGTGGAAAGTCCCGGCCCACCAGAGTAGTGCATCCAAGCTCAATCTAGCGGTTTCCTAGTATTTCCTGTGTGAGCCAGGTACTACATCCTAAGTGCCATACGAGAGAAGCTACCTGAACGCCTTGTCCAAAAGCAACTTACCTCGGAGAGGTGACCTCACCCTCAGTCCCTCACAGTTGCACACTGCCTGCAGAAAGAGTTTCGAACATCTGCACCAGAGCAGTTTGTCAGAGGCTTGTGAGACGCAAGTGGAATAAGCCGCCCTGGAGGGTGTCTCCAGCTGCAGTGGAGTGGTATTCTGGGTACCTCCTGGCTTAGAGTACTGCTACGTTCTCAGTGCCCTAAGAAAGCAGCTAGTTGAAAGCGGGGCTGTAGTCATGCTTCCGTGTGCGAGCTGAGGTCAGGGCAGGACCTTCCCGCACCCTGCCTGGAGACATATGTCCCGGCATCCTTTTGCAAGGCGTTGGAAGAGGTTGTGTGAAAAGCATGTGGAAGTGACAGGATTCTCCTCAAGTGTATCTGATCTCAATACAGACATTGCAAACATCCTTGTTCAATGAGAGTGTAGCTCGGTCCTAGCACCCACCAATAAGTGTCTTCCAGACATCTGGCTGCAAAGCATACACACTTCCGAGAGTCGAGCTTATGCACTGTCCCTCCCACATCCTGCCTGCAGGTACACCACGCTCCTACCAGGCCTAGCCCCGATGCGTGACTGAAGTGTTGGGAGAGGTAAGTGGAAAGTCCCGGCCCACAAGACTAGTGCATCCAAGCTCAATCTAGCGGTTTCCTAGTATTTCCTGTGTGAGCCAGGTGCTACATCCTAAGTGCCATACGAGAGAAGCTAGCTGGACGTCTAGTCCCAAGGCAAATTACTTCTGAGAGTTGAGCTCACCCTCAGTCCCTCACAGTTGCACACTGCCTGCAGAATGAGTTTCGAACAGCAGCACCACAGCCGTTTCTCAGAGGCTTGTGAGACACAAGTGGAATCAGCAGACCTGGAGGGTGTCTCCAGCTGCAGTGGAGTGGTATTCTGGGTACCTCCTGGCTGAGAGTACTGCTACGTTCTCAGTGCCCTAAGAACGCAGCTAGTTGAAAGCGGGGCTGTAGGCATGCTTCCGTGTGCGAGCTGAGGTCAGGGCAGGACCTTCCGCACCCTGCCTGGAGACATAGGTCCCAGCATCCTTTTGCAAGGCGTCGGAAGAGGTTGTGTGAAAAGCATATGGAAGTGATAGGACTCTGCTCAAGTGAATTTGAGTCCAATACAGACATTGCAAACGTCCTTGTTCAATGAGAGTGTAGCTCGGTCCTAGCACCCATCAATAAGTGTCTTCCATCATCTGCGTGCAAAGCATACACAGTTCCCGAGAGTAGAGCTTATGGACTGTCCCTCCCACATCCTGCCTGCAGGTAGACCGCGCTCCTAACAGGCCTAGCCCCCATGCGTGACTGAAGTCTTGGGAGAGGTAAGTGGAAAGTCCCGGCCACCACAGTAGTGCATCCAAGCTCAATCTAGCGGTTTCCTAGTATTTCCTGTGTGAGCCAGGTGCTACATCCTAAGTGCCATACGAGAGAAGCTAGCTGAACGCCTTGTCCAAAAGCAACTTACTTCGGAGAGGTGACCTCACCCTCAGTCCCTCACAGTTGCACACTGCCTGCAGAAAGAGTTTCGAACATCTGCACCAGAGCAGTTTGTCAGAGGCTTGTGAGACGCAAGTGGAATAAGCCGACCTGGAGGGTGTCTCCAGCTGCAGTGGAGTGGTATTCTGGGTACCTCCTGGCTGAGAGTACTGCTACGTTCTCAGTGCCCTAAGAACGCAGCTAGTTGAAAGCGGGGCTGTAGGCATGCTTCCGTGTGCGAGCTGAGGTCAGGGCAGGACCTTCCCGCACCCTGCCTGGAGACATAGGTCCCAGCATCCTTTTGCAAGGCGTCGGAAGAGGTTGTGTGAAAAGCATGTGGAAGTGACAGGATTCTCCTCAAGTGTATCTGATCTCAATACAGACATTGCAAACATCCTTGTTCAATGAGAGTGTAGCTCGGTCCTAGCACCCACCAATAAGTGTCTTCCAGACATCTGGCTGCAAAGCATACACACTTCCGAGAGTCGAGCTTATGCACTGTCCCTCCCACATCCTGCCTGCAGGTACACCGCGCTCCTACCAGGCCTAGCCCCGATGCGTGACTGAAGTGTTGGGAGAGGTAAGTGGAAAGTCCCGGCCCACAAGACTAGTGCATCCAAGCTCAATCTAGCGGTTTCCTAGTATTTCCTGTGTGAGCCAGGTGCTACATCCTAAGTGCCATACGAGAGAAGCTAGCTGGACGTCTAGTCCCAAGGCAAATTACTTCTGAGAGTTGAGCTCACCCTCAGTCCCTCACAGTTGCACACTGCCTGCAGAATGAGTTTCGAACAGCAGCACCACAGCCGTTTCTCAGAGGCTTGTGAGACACAAGTGGAATCAGCAGACCTGGAGGGTGTCTCCAGCTGCAGTGCAGTGGTATTCTGGGTACCTCCTGGCTGAGAGTACTGCTACGTTCTCAGTGCCCTAAGAACGCAGCTAGTGGAAAGCCGGCTTCCAGGCATGCTTCCGTGTGCGAGCTGAGGTCAGGGCAGGACCTTCCCGCACCCTGCCTGGAGACATAGATCCCAGCATCCTTTTGCAAGGCGTCGGAAGAGGTTGTGTGAAAAGCATATGGAAGTGATAGGACTCTGCTCAAGTGAATTTGAGTCCAATACAGACATTGCAAACGTCCTTGTTCAATGAGAGTGTAGCTCGGTCCTAGCACCCATCAATAAGTGTCTTCCATCATCTGCGTGCAAAGCATACACAGTTCCCGAGAGGAGAGCTTATGGATTGTCCCTCCCACATCCTGCCTGCAGGTACACCTCGCTCATAACAGGCCTAGGCTCGCTGCATGACTGAAGTGTTGTGAGAGGTAAGTGGAAAGTCTCGGCCCTCAAGACTAGTGCCTCCAAGCTCAATCCAGCGATTACCTAGTAATTCCTATGTTAGCCAGGTGCTACATCCTAAGTGCCATAAGAGAGAAGCTAGCTGAACGCCTTGTCCAAAAGCAACTTCCGTCGGAGAGGTGACATCACCCTCAGTCCCTCACAGTTGCACACTGCCTGCAGAAAGAGTTTCGAACATCTGCACCCGAGCAGTTTGTCAGAGGCTTGTGAGACGCAAGTGGAATAAGCCGACCTGGAGGGTGTCTCCAGCTGCAGTGGAGTGGTATTCTTGGTAACTCCTGGCTTAGAGTACTACTACGTTCTCAGTGCCCTAAGAATGCAGCTAGTTGAAAGCGGGGCTGTAGGCATGCTTCCGTGTGCGAGCTGAGGTCAGGGCAGGACCTTCCCGCACCCTGCCTGGAGACATAGGTCCCAGCATCCTTTTGCAAGGCGTCGGAAGAGGTTGTGTGAAAAGCATGTGGAAGTGACAGGATTCTCCTCAAGTGTATCTGATCTCAATACAGACATTGCAAACGTCCTTGTTCAATGAGAGTGTAGCTCGGTCCTAGCACCCACCAATAAGTGTCTTCCAGACATCTGGCTGCAAAGCATACACACTTCCGAGAGTCGAGCTTATGCACTGTCCCTCCCACATCCTGCCTGCAGGTACACCGGGCTCCTACCAGGCCTAGCCCCGATGCGTGACTGAAGTGTTGGGAGAGGTAAGTGGAAAGTCACGGCCCACAAGACTAGTGCATCCAAGCTCAAACTAGCGGTTTCCTAGTATTTCCTGTGTGAGCCAGGTGCTACATCCTAAGTGCCATACGAGAGAAGCTAGCTGAACGCCTTGTCCAAAAGCAACATACTTCGGAGAGGTGACCTCATCCTCAGTCCCTCACAGTTGCACACTGCCTGCAGAAAGAGTTTCGAACATCTGCACCAGAGCAGTTTGTCAGAGGCTTGTGAGACGCAAGTGGAATAAGCCGACCTGGAGGGTGTCTCCAGCTGCAGTGGAGTGGTATTCTGGGTACCTCCTGGCTTAGAACACTGCTACGTTCTCAGTGCCCTAAGAACGCAGCTAGTTGAAAGCGGGGCTGTAGGCATGCTTCCGTGTGCGAGCTGAGGTGAGGGCAGGACCTTCCCACATCCTGACTGCTCCTAGGGATAGATCGCAGCATCCTTATTTTAGGCGCCAGAAGGGGTTGTGTGAAAAGCATGTGGAAGTGACAGGATTCTCCTCAAGTGTATCTGATCTCAATACAGACATTGCAAACGTCCTTGTTCAATGAGAGTGTAGCTCGGTCCCAGCACCCAACAATAAGTGTCTTCCAGACATCTGGCTGCAAAGCATACACACTTCCGAGAGTCGAGCTTATGCACTGTCCCTCCCACATCCTGCCTGCAGGTACACCTCGCTCATAACAGGCCTAGGCTCGCTGCATGACTGAAGTGTTGTGAGAGGTAAGTGGAAAGTCTCGGCCCTCAAGACTAGTGCCTCCAAGCTCAATCCAGCGATTACCTAGTAATTCCTATGTTAGCCAGGTGCTACATCCTAAGTGCCATACGAGAGAAGCTAGCTGGACGTCTAGTCCAAAGGCAAATTACTTCTGAGAGTTGAGCTCACCCTCAGTCCCTCACAGTTGCACACTGCCTGCAGAATGAGTTTCGAACAGCAGCACCACAGCCGTTTCTCAGAGGCTTGTGAGACACAAGTGGAATCAGCAGACCTGGAGGGTGTCTCCAGCTGCAGTGGAGTGGTATTCTGGGTACCTCCTGGCTTAGAACACTGCTACGTTCTCAGTGCCCTAAGAACGCAGCTAGTGGAAAGCCGGCTTCCAGGCATGCTTTCTTGTGCGAGCTGAGGTCAGGGCAGGACCCTCCCACATCCTGACTGCCCGTAGACCTAGGTCCCAGCATCCTAATGTTAGGCGCCGGAAGAGGTTGTGTGAAAAGCATATGGAAGTGATAGGACTCTGCTCAAGTGAATTTGAGTCCAATACAGACATTGCAAACGTCCTTGTTCAATGAGAGTGTAGCTCGGTCCTAGCATCCATCAATAAGTGTCTTCCATCATCTGCGTGCAAAGCATACACACTTCCGAGAGTCGAGCTTATGCACTGTCCCTCCCACATCCTGCCTGCAGGTACAATGCGCTCCTAACAGGCCTAGCCCCGATGCGTGCCTGAAGTGTTGGGAGAGGTAAGTGGAAAGTCCCGGCCCACCAGACTAGTGCATCCAAGCTCAATCTAGCGGTTTCCTAGTATTTCCTGTGTGAGCCAGGTGCTACATCCTAAGTGCCATACGAGAGAAGCTAGCTGAACGCCTTGTCCAAAAGCAACTTACTTCGGAGAGGTGACCTCACCCTCAGTCCCTCTCAGTTGCACACTGCCTGCAGAAAGAGTTTCGAACATCTGCACCAGAGCAGTTTGTCAGAGGCTTGTGAGACGCAAGTGGAATAAGCCGACCTGGAGGGTGTCTCCAGCTGCAGTGGAGTGGTATTCTGGGTACCTCCTGGCTTAGAACACTGCTACGTTCTCAGTGCCCTCAGAACGCAGCTAGTTGAAAGCTGGCTTCTAGGCATGCTTCCTTGTGCGAGCTGAGGTGAGGGCAGGACCCACCCGCATCCTAACTGCTCCTAGGGATAGATCGCAGCATCCTTATTTTAGGCGCCAGAAGGGGTTGTGTGAAAAGCATGTGGAAGTGACAGGATTCTCCTCAAGTGTATCTGATATCAATACAGACATTGCAAACGTCCTTGTTCAATGAATGTGTAGCTCGGTGCTAGCTTCCATCAATAAGTGTCTGGCAGGCATCTGCCTGCAAAGCCTACACCCTTCTGAGAGTTGAGCTTATGGCCTATCGCTCCCACATCCTGATGCCTGTACGGTTCGCTTGCACAGCATTTCGTTCTACGTGGGACACTAGCAGACAGAGAACCGAGTGACTGGCTTGTCAATTTCGCGCCTAGCACACAGCTGCCTCCAAGGCATGCACACTCCTTTGGGTTGAGCTTATGGCTTCAACCTCCCACATGCTGACCGCCTGTACCCTTTGCAGCCAAGGGATTTCGTTGGACACGGGATTCAAGCTTTGTGAGAGGCAAGTGTCTCTTAGCTCAATCCAGTGACTTCTGACGACTTCCTCCCTCAGATGGGTGGTACATTTTAACTTCCAACCCTGAGTACCTAGTTGCAAGCTCTCTCTCAGGGGAACTTCCTTCTGTGCGATGAGCTGACTTGCCGTCCTTCCCAGTTCCACACTGCCTGCACATGCAGTTACGAACATCCTCACTAGACATGTTTGTCAGAAGCTCATGGGACTCAAGGGGCAAGCTGCAGGCCTCAATGGTGCTGTCACTCGGTGCAGTAGAGCAGTATAAACGCAACGTCCTGACTTCCAGTGCTGCTGCGTTCTCACGGCCATAAGAACGCAGCTAGTGGAAAGCTGCATTCGGGGCATGCTACCTTTGGAGAGTTGAGCTCAACGAAGGATCCTCCCGCCTCGGGTACCCCTGTGGGTGAGCTGCCAAAATCCTCATGTCAGGTGCAGACAGGTGGTGAGAAATGCGTGTGGAAGCGTCAGGCCTGTCCTCACGGCAATGTGAGTTGAATACAGCGATTGCCAACGTCCTTGTTCAATGAGAGTGTAGCTAGGTTCTAACTCCCCTGTATGAGTGCGGAGCAGACATCTGCCCCCTAGGCATACACGCTCCTGAGAGTTGAGCTTATGGCCTGTCCCTCCCACATCCTGCCTGCAGGTACACCTCGCTCATAACAGGCCTAGGCTCGCTGCATGACTGAAGTGTTGTGAGAGGTAAGTGGAAAGTCTCGGCCCTCAAGACTAGTGCCTCCAAGCTCAATCCAGCGATTACCTAGTAATTCCTATGTTAGCCAGGTGCTACATCCTAAGTGCCATACGAGAGAAGCTAGCTGGACGTCTAGTCCCAAGGCAAACTACTTCTGAGAGTTGAGCTCACCCTCAGTCCCTCACAGTTGCACACTGCCTGCAGAATGAGTTTCGAACAGCAGCACCACAGCCGTTTCTCAGAGGCTTGTGAGACACAAGTGGAATCAGCAGACCTGGAGGGTGTCTCCGGCTGCAGTGCAGTGGTATTCTGGGTACCTCCTGGCTGAGAGTACTGCTACGTTCTCAGTGCCCTAAGAAAGCAGCTAGTGAAAAGCCGGCTTCCAGGCATGCTTTCTTGTGCGAGCTGAGGTCAGGGCAGGACGCTCCCACATCCTGACTGCCCGTAGACCTAGGTCCCAGCATCCTAATATTAGGCGCCGGAAGAGGTTGTGTGAAAAGCATACGGAAGTGATAGGACTCTGCTCAAGTGAATTTGAGTCCAATACAGACATTGCAAACGTCCTTGTTCAATGAGAGTGTAGCTCGGTCCTAGCACCCATCAATAAGTGTCTTCCATCATCTGCGTGCAAAGCATACACACTTCCCGAGAGTAGAGCTTATGGCCTGTCCCTCCCACATCCTGCCTGCAGGTACACCGCGCTCCTAACAGGCCTAGCCCCGATGCGTGACTGACGTGTTGGGAGAGGTAAGTGGAAAGTCCCGGCCCACAAGACTAGTGCATCCGAGCTCAATCTAGCGGTTTCCTAGTATTTCCTGTGTGAGCCAGGTGCTACATCCTAAGTGCCATAAGAGAGAAGCTAGCTGAACGCCTTGTCCAAAAGCAACTTACTTCGGAGAGGTGACCTCACCCTCAGTCCCTCACAGTTGCACACTGCCTGCAGAAAGAGTTTCGAACATCTGCACCAGAGCAGTTTGTCAGAGGCTTGTGAGACGCAAGTGGAATAAGCCGACCTGGAGGGTGTCTCCAGCTGCAGTGGAGTGGTATTCTGGGTACCTCCTGGCTTAGAGTACTGCTACGTTCTCAGTGCCCTAAGAACGCAGCTAGTTGAAAGCGGGGCTGTAGGCATGCTTCCGTGTGCGAGCTGAGGTCAGCGCAGGACCTTCCCGCACCCTGCCTGGAGACATAGGTCCCAGCATCCTTTTGCAAGGCGTCGGAAGAGGTTGTGTGAAAAGCATGTGGAAGTGACAGGATTCTCCTCAAGTGTATCTGATCTCAATATAGACATTGCAAACGTCCTTGTTCAATGAGAGTGTAGCTCGGTCCCAGCACCCAACAATAAGTGTCTTCCAGACATCTGGCTGCAAAGCATACACACTTCCGAGAGTCGAGCTTATGCACTGTCCCTCCCACATCCTGCCTGCAGGTACACCTCGCTCATAACAGGCCTAGGCTCGCTGCATGACTGAAGTGTTGTGAGAGGTAAGTGGAAAGTCTCGGCCCTCAAGACTAGTGCCTCCAAGCTCAATCCAGCGATTACCTAGTAATTCCTATGTTAGCCAGGTGCTACATCCTAAGTGCCATACGAGAGAAGCTAGCTGGACGTCTAGTCCAAAGGCAAATTACTTCTGAGAGTTGAGTTCACCCTCAGTCCCTCACAGTTGCACACTGCCTGCAGAATGAGTTTCGAACAGCAGCACCACAGCCGTTTCTCAGAGGCTTGTGAGACACAAGTGGAATCAGCAGACCTGGAGGGTGTCTCCAGCTGCAGTGGAGTGGTATTCTGGGTACCTCCTGGCTTAGAACACTGCTACGTTCTCAGTGCCCTAAGAACGCAGCTAGTGGAAAGCCGGCTTCCAGGCATGCTTTCTTGTGCGAGCTGAGGTCAGGGCAGGACCCTCCCACATCCTGACTGCCCGTAGACCTAGGTCCCAGCATCCTAATGTTAGGCGCCGGAAGAGGTTGTGTGAAAAGCATATGGAAGTGATAGGACTCTGCTCAAGTGAATTTGAGTCCAATACAGACATTGCAAACGTCCTTGTTCAATGAGAGTGTAGCTCGGTCCTAGCACCCATCAATAAGTGTCTTCCATCATCTGCGTGCAAAGCATACACACTTCCGAGAGTCGAGCTTATGGACTGTCCCTCCCACATCCTGCCTGCAGGTACAATGCGCTCCTAACAGGCCTAGCCCCGATGCGTGCCTGAAGTGTTGGGAGAGGTAAGTGGAAAGTCCCGGCCCACCAGACTAGTGCATCCAAGCTCAATCTAGCGGTTTCCTAGTATTTCCTGTGTGAGCCAGGTGCTACATCCTAAGTGCCATACGAGAGAAGCTAGCTGAACGCCTTGTCCAAAAGCAACTTACTTCGGAGAGGTGACCTCACCCTCAGTCCCTCTCAGTTGCACACTGCCTGCAGAAAGAGTTTCGAACATCTGCACCAGAGCAGTTTGTCAGAGGCTTGTGAGACGCAAGTGGAATAAGCCGACCTGGAGGGTGTCTCCAGCTGCAGTGGAGTGGTATTCTGGGTACCTCCTGGCTTAGAACACTGCTACGTTCTCAGTGCCCTCAGAACGCAGCTAGTTGAAAGCTGGCTTCTAGGCATGCTTCCTTGTGCGAGCTGAGGTGAGGGCAGGACCCACCCGCATCCTAACTGCTCCTAGGGATAGATCGCAGCATCCTTATTTTAGGCGCCAGAAGGGGTTGTGTGAAAAGCATGTGGAAGTGACAGGATTCTCCTCAAGTGTATCTGATATCAATACAGACATTGCAAACGTCCTTGTTCAATGAATGTGTAGCTCGGTGCTAGCTTCCATCAATAAGTGTCTGGCAGGCATCTGCCTGCAAAGCCTACACCCTTCTGAGAGTTGAGCTTATGGCCTATCGCTCCCACATCCTGATGCCTGTACGGTTCGCTTGCACAGCATTTCGTTCTACGCGGGACACTAGCAGACAGAGAACCGAGTGACTGGCTTGTCAATTTCGCGCCTAGCACACAGCTGCCTCCAAGGCATGCACACTCCTTTGGGTTGAGCTTATGGCTTCAACCTCCCACATGCTGACCGCCTGTACCCTTTGCAGCCAAGGGATTTCGTTGGACACGGGATTCAAGCTTTGTGAGAGGCAAGTGTCTCTTAGCTCAATCCAGTGACTTCTGACGACTTCCTCCCTCAGATGGGTGGTACATTTTAACTTCCAACCCTGAGTACCTAGTTGCAAGCTCTCTCTCAGGGGAACTTCCTTCTGTGCGATGAGCTGACTTGCCGTCCTTCCCAGTTCCACACTGCCTGCACATGCAGTTACGAACATCCTCACTAGACATGTTTGTCAGAAGCTCATGGGACTCAAGGGGCAAGCTGCAGGCCTCAATGGTGCTGTCACTCGGTGCAGTAGAGCAGTATAAACGCAACGTCCTGACTTCCAGTGCTGCTGCGTTCTCACGGCCATAAGAACGCAGCTAGTGGAAAGCTGCATTCGGGGCATGCTACCTTTGGAGAGTTGAGCTCAACGAAGGATCCTCCCGCCTCGGGTACCCCTGTGGGTGAGCTGCCAAAATCCTCATGTCAGGTGCAGACAGGTGGTGAGAAATGCGTGTGGAAGCGTCAGGCCTGTCCTCACGGCAATGTGAGTTGAATACAGCGATTGCCAACGTCCTTGTTCAATGAGAGTGTAGCTAGGTTCTAACTCCCCTGTATGAGTGCGGAGCAGACATCTGCCCCCTAGGCATACACGCTCCTGAGAGTTGAGCTTATGGCCTGTCCCTCCCACATCCTGCCTGCAGGTACACCTCGCTCATAACAGGCCTAGGCTCGCTGCATGACTGAAGTGTTGTGAGAGGTAAGTGGAAAGTCTCGGCCCTCAAGACTAGTGCCTCCAAGCTCAATCCAGCGATTACCTAGTAATTCCTATGTTAGCCAGGTGCTACATCCTAAGTGCCATACGAGAGAAGGTAGCTGGACGTCTAGTCCCAAGGCAAACTACTTCTGAGAGTTGAGCTCACCCTCAGTCCCTCACAGTTGCACACTGCCTGCAGAATGAGTTTCGAACAGCAGCACCACAGCCGTTTCTCAGAGGCTTGTGAGACACAAGTGGAATCAGCAGACCTGGAGGGTGTCTCCAGCTGCAGTGCAGTGGTATTCTGGGTACCTCCTGGCTGAGAGTACTGCTACGTTCTCAGTGCCCTAAGAAAGCAGCTAGTGGAAAGCCGGCTTCCAGGCATGCTTTCTTGTGCGAGCTGAGGTCAGGGCAGGACGCTCCCACATCCTGACTGCCCGTAGACCTAGGTCCCAGCATCCTAATATTAGGCGCCGGAAGAGGTTGTGTGAAAAGCATACGGAAGTGATAGGACTCTGCTCAAGTGAATTTGAGTCCAATACAGACATTGCAAACGTCCTTGTTCAATGAGAGTGTAGCTCGGTCCTAGCACCCATCAATAAGTGTCTTCCATCATCTGCGTGCAAAGCATACACACTTCCCGAGAGTAGAGCTTATGGCCTGTCCCTCCCACATCCTGCCTGCAGGTACACCGCGCTCCTAACAGGCCTAGCCCCGATGCGTGACTGACGTGTTGGGAGAGGTAAGTGGAAAGTCCCGGCCCACAAGACTAGTGCATCCGAGCTCAATCTAGCGGTTTCCTAGTATTTCCTGTGTGAGCCAGGTGCTACATCCTAAGTGCCATAAGAGAGAAGCTAGCTGAACGCCTTGTCCAAAAGCAACTTACTTCGGAGAGGTGACCTCACCCTCAGTCCCTCACAGTTGCACACTGCCTGCAGAAAGAGTTTCGAACATCTGCACCAGAGCAGTTTGTCAGAGGCTTGTGAGACGCAAGTGGAATAAGCCGACCTGGAGGGTGTCTCCAGCTGCAGTGGAGTGGTATTCTGGGTACCTCCTGGCTTAGAGTACTGCTACGTTCTCAGTGCCCTAAGAACGCAGGTAGTTGAAAGCGGGGCTGTAGGCATGCTTCCGTGTGCGAGCTGAGGTCAGCGCAGGACCTTCCCGCACCCTGCCTGGAGACATAGGTCTCAGCATCCTTTTGCAAGGCGTCGGAAGAGGTTGTGTGAAAAGCATGTGGAAGTGACAGGATTCTCCTCAAGTGTATCTGATCTCAATACAGACATTGCAAACGTCCTTGTTCAATGAGAGTGTAGCTCGGTCCCAGCACCCAACAATAAGTGTCTTCCAGACATCTGGCTGCAAAGCATACACACTTCCGAGAGTCGAGCTTATGCACTGTCCCTCCCACATCCTGCCTGCAGGTACACCTCGCTCATAACAGGCCTAGGCTCGCTGCATGACTGAAGTGTTGTGAGAGGTAAGTGGAAAGTCTCGGCCCTCAAGACTAGTGCCTCCAAGCTCAATCCAGCGATTACCTAGTAATTCCTATGTTAGCCAGGTGCTACATCCTAAGTGCCATACGAGAGAAGCTAGCTGGACGTCTAGTCCAAAGGCAAATTACTTCTGAGAGTTGAGCTCACCCTCAGTCCCTCACAGTTGCACACTGCCTGCAGAATGAGTTTCGAACAGCAGCACCACAGCCGTTTCTCAGAGGCTTGTGAGACACAAGTGGAATCAGCAGACCTGGAGGGTGTCTCCAGCTGCAGTGGAGTGGTATTCTGGGTACCTCCTGGCTTAGAACACTGCTACGTTCTCAGTGCCCTAAGAACGCAGCTAGTGGAAAGCCGGCTTCCAGGCATGCTTTCTTGTGCGAGCTGAGGTCAGGGCAGGACCCTCCCACATCCTGACTGCCAGTAGACCTAGGTCCCAGCATCCTAATGTTAGGCGCCGGAAGAGGTTGTGTGAAAAGCATATGGAAGTGATAGGACTCTGCTCAAGTGAATTTGAGTCCAATACAGACATTGCAAACGTCCTTGTTCAATGAGAGTGTAGCTCGGTCCTAGCACCCATCAATAAGTGTCTTCCATCATCTGCGTGCAAAGCATACACACTTCCGAGAGTCGAGCTTATGGACTGTCCCTCCCACATCCTGCCTGCAGGTACAATGCACTCCTAACAGGCCTAGCCCCGATGCGTGCCTGAAGTGTTGGGAGAGGTAAGTGGAAAGTCCCGGCCCACCAGACTAGTGCATCCAAGCTCAATCTAGCGGTTTCCTAGTATTTCCTGTGTGAGCCAGGTGCTACATCCTAAGTGCCATACGAGAGAAGCTAGCTGAACGCCTTGTCCAAAAGCAACTTACTTCGGAGAGGTGACCTCACCCTCAGTCCCTCTCAGTTGCACACTGCCTGCAGAAAGAGTTTCGAACATCTGCACCAGAGCAGTTTGTCAGAGGCTTGTGAGACGCAAGTGGAATAAGCCGACCTGGAGGGTGTCTCCAGCTGCAGTGGAGTGGTATTCTGGGTACCTCCTGGCTTAGAACACTGCTACGTTCTCAGTGCCCTCAGAACGCAGCTAGTTGAAAGCTGGCTTCTAGGCATGCTTCCTTGTGCGAGCTGAGGTGAGGGCAGGACCCACCCGCATCCTAACTGCTCCTAGGGATAGATCGCAGCATCCTTATTTTAGGCGCCAGAAGGGGTTGTGTGAAAAGCATGTGGAAGTGACAGGATTCTCCTCAAGTGTATCTGATATCAATACAGACATTGCAAACGTCCTTGTTCAATGAATGTGTAGCTCGGTGCTAGCTTCCATCAATAAGTGTCTGGCAGGCATCTGCCTGCAAAGCCTACACCCTTCTGAGAGTTGAGCTTATGGCCTATCGCTCCCACATCCTGATGCCTGTACGGTTCGCTTGCACAGCATTTCGTTCTACGCGGGACACTAGCAGACAGAGAACCGAGTGACTGGCTTGTCAATTTCGCGCCTAGCACACAGCTGCCTCCAAGGCATGCACACTCCTTTGGGTTGAGCTTATGGCTTCAACCTCCCACATGCTGACCGCCTGTACCCTTTGCAGCCAAGGGATTTCGTTGGACACGGGATTCAAGCTTTGTGAGAGGCAAGTGTCTCTTAGCTCAATCCAGTGACTTCTGACGACTTCCTCCCTCAGATGGGTGGTACATTTTAACTTCCAACCCTGAGTACCTAGTTGCAAGCTCTCTCTCAGGGGAACTTCCTTCTGTGCGATGAGCTGACTTGCCGTCCTTCCCAGTTCCACACTGCCTGCACATGCAGTTACGAACATCCTCACTAGACATGTTTGTCAGAAGCTCATGGGACTCAAGGGGCAAGCTGCAGGCCTCAATGGTGCTGTCACTCGGTGCAGTAGAGCAGTATAAACGCAACGTCCTGACTTCCAGTGCTGCTGCGTTCTCACGGCCATAAGAACGCAGCTAGTGGAAAGCTGCATTCGGGGCATGCTACCTTTGGAGAGTTGAGCTCAACGAAGGATCCTCCCGCCTCGGGTACCCCTGTGGGTGAGCTGCCAAAATCCTCATGTCAGGTGCAGACAGGTGGTGAGAAATGCGTGTGGAAGCGTCAGGCCTGTCCTCACGGCAATGTGAGTTGAATACAGCGATTGCCAACGTCCTTGTTCAATGAGAGTGTAGCTAGGTTCTAACTCCCCTGTATGAGTGCGGAGCAGACATCTGCCCCCTAGGCATACACGCTCCTGAGAGTTGAGCTTATGGCCTGTCCCTCCCACATCCTGCCTGCAGGTACACCTCGCTCATAACAGGCCTAGGCTCGCTGCATGACTGAAGTGTTGTGAGAGGTAAGTGGAAAGTCTCGGCCCTCAAGACTAGTGCCTCCAAGCTCAATCCAGCGATTACCTAGTAATTCCTATGTTAGCCAGGTGCTACATCCTAAGTGCCATACGAGAGAAGCTAGCTGGACGTCTAGTCCCAAGGCAAACTACTTCTGAGAGTTGAGCTCACCCTCAGTCCCTCACAGTTGCACACTGCCTGCAGAATGAGTTTCGAACAGCAGCACCACAGCCGTTTCTCAGAGGCTTGTGAGACACAAGTGGAATCAGCAGACCTGGAGGGTGTCTCCGGCTGCAGTGCAGTGGTATTCTGGGTACCTCCTGGCTGAGAGTACTGCTACGTTCTCAGTGCCCTAAGAAAGCAGCTAGTGGAAAGCCGGCTTCCAGGCATGCTTTCTTGTGCGAGCTGAGGTCAGGGCAGGACGCTCCCACATCCTGACTGCCCGTAGACCTAGGTCCCAGCATCCTAATATTAGGCGCCGGAAGAGGTTGTGTGAAAAGCATACGGAAGTGATAGGACTCTGCTCAAGTGAATTTGAGTCCAATACAGACATTGCAAACGTCCTTGTTCAATGAGAGTGTAGCTCGGTCCTAGCACCCATCAATAAGTGTCTTCCATCATCTGCGTGCAAAGCATACACACTTCCCGAGAGTAGAGCTTATGGCCTGTCCCTCCCACATCCTGCCTGCAGGTACACCGCGCTCCTAACAGGCCTAGCCCCGATGCGTGACTGACGTGTTGGGAGAGGTAAGTGGAAAGTCCCGGCCCACAAGACTAGTGCATCCGAGCTCAATCTAGCGGTTTCCTAGTATTTCCTGTGTGAGCCAGGTGCTACATCCTAAGTGCCATAAGAGAGAAGCTAGCTGAACGCCTTGTCCAAAAGCAACTTCCTTCGGAGAGGTGACCTCACCCTCAGTCCCTCACAGTTGCACACTGCCTGCAGAAAGAGTTTCGAACATCTGCACCAGAGCAGTTTGTCAGAGGCTTGTGAGACGCAAGTGGAATAAGCCGACCTGGAGGGTGTCTCCAGCTGCAGTGGAGTGGTATTCTGGGTACCTCCTGGCTTAGAGTACTGCTACGTTCTCAGTGCCCTAAGAACGCAGCTAGTTGAAAGCGGGGCTGTAGGCATGCTTCCGTGTGCGAGCTGAGGTCAGCGCAGGACCTTCCCGCACCCTGCCTGGAGACATAGGTCCCAGCATCCTTTTGCAAGGCGTCGGAAGAGGTTGTGTGAAAAGCATGTGGAAGTGACAGGATTCTCCTCAAGTGTATCTGATCTCAATACAGACATTGCAAACGTCCTTGTTCAATGAGAGTGTAGCTCGGTCCCAGCACCCAACAATAAGTGTCTTCCAGACATCTGGCTGCAAAGCATACACACTTCCGAGAGTCGAGCTTATGCACTGTCCCTCCCACATCCTGCCTGCAGGTACACCTCGCTCATAACAGGCCTAGGCTCGCTGCATGACTGAAGTGTTGTGAGAGGTAAGTGGAAAGTCTCGGCCCTCAAGACTAGTGCCTCCAAGCTCAATCCAGCGATTACCTAGTAATTCCTATGTTAGCCAGGTGCTACATCCTAAGTGCCATACGAGAGAAGCTAGCTGGACGTCTAGTCCAAAGGCAAATTACTTCTGAGAGTTGAGCTCACCCTCAGTCCCTCACAGTTGCACACTGCCTGCAGAATGAGTTTCGAACAGCAGCACCACAGCCGTTTCTCAGAGGCTTGTGAGACACAAGTGGAATCAGCAGACCTGGAGGGTGTCTCCAGCTGCAGTGGAGTGGTATTCTGGGTACCTCCTGGCTTAGAACACTGCTACGTTCTCAGTGCCCTAAGAACGCAGCTAGTGGAAAGCCGGCTTCCAGGCATGCTTTCTTGTGCGAGCTGAGGTCAGGGCAGGACCCTCCCACATCCTGACTGCCCGTAGACCTAGGTCCCAGCATCCTAATGTTAGGCGCCGGAAGAGGTTGTGTGAAAAGCATATGGAAGTGATAGGACTCTGCTCAAGTGAATTTGAGTCCAATACAGACATTGCAAACGTCCTTGTTCAATGAGAGTGTAGCTCGGTCCTAGCACCCATCAATAAGTGTCTTCCATCATCTGCGTGCAAAGCATACACACTTCCGAGAGTCGAGCTTATGGACTGTCCCTCCCACATCCTGCCTGCAGGTACAATGCGCTCCTAACAGGCCTAGCCCCGATGCGTGCCTGAAGTGTTGGGAGAGGTAAGTGGAAAGTCCCGGCCCACCAGACTAGTGCATCCAAGCTCAATCTAGCGGTTTCCTAGTATTTCCTGTGTGAGCCAGGTGCTACATCCTAAGTGCCATACGAGAGAAGCTAGCTGGACGTCTAGTCCCAAGGCAAACTACTTCTGAGAGTTGAGCTCACCCTCAGTCCCTCACAGTTGCACACTGCCTGCAGAATGAGTTTCGAACAGCAGCACCACAGCCGTTTCTCAGAGGCTTGTGAGACACAAGTGGAATCAGCAGACCTGGAGGGTGTCTCCAGCTGCAGTGGAGTGGTATTCTGGGTACCTCCTGGCTGAGAGTACTGCTACGTTCTCAGTGCCCTAAGAACGCAGGTAGTGGAAAGCCGGCTTCCAGGCATGCTTCCTTGTGCGAGCTGAGGTCAGGGCAGGACCCTCCCACATCCTGACTGCCCGTAGACCTAGGTCCCAGCATCCTAATGTTAGGCGCCGGAAGAGGTTGTGTGAAAAGCATATGGAAGTGATAGGACTCTGCTCAGTGACTCTGAGTCCAATACAGACATTGCAAACGTCCTTGTTCAATGAGAGTGTAGCTCGGTCCTAGCACCCACCAATAAGTGTCTTCCAGACATCTGGCTACAAATCATACACACCCTCGAGAGTCGAGCTTATGCACTGTCCCTCCCACATCCTGCCTGCAGGTACACCGCGCTCCTACCAGGCCTAGTCCCGATGGGTGACCGAAGTGTTGTGAGAGGTAAGTGGAAAGTCCCGGCCCACAAGACTGGTATTCTTGGTACCTCCTGGCTTAGAACATTGCTCCGTTCTCAGGGCCCTAAGAACGCAGCTAGTGGAAAGCTGCATTCCGGGCATGCTTCCTTTTGAGAGTTGAGCTGAAAGTGGACCCTCCAGCCTCGGGCCTCCCTGTGAATTGAGCTGCTAACATTCTCATGTGAGGTGCAGAGAGAGGTTGTGAGAAATGCATGTGGAAGTGTAAGGCCTGCAGTTCGAACCAATAATATTTGATTGAATTCGATTCATTTCGATTTTTTACCATTTGATTTGATTATTTTCCATTCAGTTGAGTATTTTAAATTCGATTCGATTAATTTCGTTTCAATTCGACTGTTTTCGTTTCAATTGAATATTTTTCGTTCCGATTCGTTTATTTTCGTTTCGATTTGATTATTTCGATGTTATTAGATTCGATTCGAATTTTTCGGTTCGATTCGATTCGATTCGAATTTTTCGGTTCGATTCGATTCGATTCGAATTTTTCGGTTCGATTCGATTCGATTCGAAGTTTTCGGTTCGATTCGATTCGATTCGAAGTTTTCGGTTCGATTCGATTCGATTCGATTCGAAGTTTTCGGTTCGATTCGATTCGATTCGATTCGAATTTGTCGACTCAATTTTTTTCGTTTCGATTTGATATTTTTGTTTCGATTCGGTTTTTTTCGTTTCGATTCGTTTATTTTCGTTCAGATTCGATTTTTTCGTTTCGATTCGATTTTCTCATTTCGATTCGTTTATTTTAGTTTCGATTTGATTATTTCGATTTTATTCGATTCGATTCGAATTTTTCGGTTCAATTCCATTCGAATTTTTCGGTTCGATTCGATTCGATTCGAATTTTTCAGTTCAATTCGATATTTTCGTTTCGATTTTTTTCGTTCCGATTCGTCCATTTTTGTTTCGATTCAATTTTTTTCGTTTCGATTCGTCCATTTTCGTTTCGATTCGATTTTTTTCGTTTCGATTCGTTTATTTTCGTTCAGATTCAATTTTTTCGTTTCGATTCGATTTTTTCGTTTCGATTCGTTTATTTTCGTTTCGATTTGCTTATTTCGATGTTATTCGATTCGATTCGAATTTTTCGGTTCGATTCGAATCGATTCGATTCGAATTTGTCGACTCGATTTTTTTCGTTTTGATTCGATATTTTCGTTTCGATTTTTTCGTTTCAATTGTCCATTTTCGTTTCGATTCGATTTTTTTCGTTTCGATTCGTTTATTTTCGTTCCGATTAGATATTTTTCGTATCGATTCGTTTATTTTCGTTCCGAGTCGTTTATTTTCGTTTCGATTTGATTATTTCGATGTTATTCGATACGATTCGAATTTTTCGGTTCGATTCGATTCAATTCGAATCGATTCGATTCGAATTTTTCGGTTCGATTCGATTCGAATTTTTCGGTTCGATTCGATTCGAATTTTTCGGTTCGATTCGATTCGATTTGATTCGAATTCTTCGGTTCGATTCGATTCGATTCGATTCGAATTTGTCGACTCGATTTTTTTCGTTTCGATTCATTTATTGTCGTTCCGATTCGATTTTTTGTTTCGATTAGATTTTTTCGTTTCGATTCGTTTATTTTTGTTTCGATTTGATTATTTCCATGTTATTCGATTTGATTCGAATTTTTCGGTTTGATTCGATTCGATTCGATTCGAATTTTTCGGTTCAATTCGATTCGATTCGATTCGATTCGAAGTTTTCGGTTCGATTTGATTCGATTCAAATTTTTCGGTTCGATTCGATTCGATTCGATTCGAATTCTTCGGTTCGATTCGATTCGATTCGATTCGAATTTGTCGACTCGATTTTTTTCGTTTCGATTCGTTTATTTTCGTTCCGATTCGTTTATTTTCGTTTCAATTTGATTATTTCGATGTTATTCGATTCTATTCGAATTTTTCGGTTCAATTCGATTCGAATTTTTCGGTTCAATTCGATTCGATTCGAATTTTTCGGTTCGATTCGATTCGAATTTTTCGGTTCGATTCGATATTTTCGTTTCGATTTTTTTCGTTTCGATTCGTCCATTTTCGTTTCGATTCGATTTTTTCGTTTCGATTTATTTTCGTTCCGATTCGTTTATTTACGTTTCGATTTGATTATTTCAATGTTATTCGATTCGATTCGAATTTTTCGGTTCAATTCGAATCGAATATTTCGGTTCGCTTCGATTTGATTCGAATTTATCGGTTCGATTCGATATTTTCGTTCCGATTCGATTTTTTTCGTTTCGATTCATCCATTTTCGTTTCGATTCGATTTTATTCGTATCGATTCGTTTATTTTCGTTCCGATTCGATATTTTTCGTTTCGATTCGTTTATTTTCATTCCGATTCGTTTTTTTTCGTTTCGATTTGATTATTTCGATGTTAATCGATTCGATTCGAATTTTTCGGTTCGATTCGATTCGATTCGAATTTTTCGGTTCGATTCGATTCAAATTTTTCGGTTCATTTTGATTAAATTCGATTTTTTCGTTTCGATTCGTTTATTTTCATTTCGATTTGATTACTTCGATGTTAATCGATTCGATTCGAATTTTTCGGTTCAATTCGATTCGAATTTTTCGGTTCGATTCGATTCGATTCGAATTTATCGGTTCGATTCGATTCGATTCGATTCAAATTTTTCGACTCGATTTTTTTCGTTTCGATTTGATATTTTCGTTTCGATTCGTCCATTTTCGTTTCAATTCGATTTTTTTCGTTTCGATTCGTTTACTTTCCTTCCGATTCGATTTTTTTCGTTTCAATTCGTTTATATTCGTTTCGATTCGTTTTTTCTCGTTTCGATTCGTTTATTTTCATTTCGATTTGATATTTTCGATGTTATTCGATTCGATTCGAATTTTCGATTCGATTCGATTCGAATTTTTCGGTTCAATTCGATTCGAATTTTTCGGTTCGATTCGAATCGATTCGATTCGAATTTTCGTTTCGATTCGATTCGAATTTTTCGGATCGATTCGTTTCGATTCGATTCCAATTTTTCGGTTCGATTCGATTCGAATTTTTCGGTTCGATTCGATTCGATTCGAATTTGTCGACTCAATTTTTTTCGTTTTGTTTCGATATTTTCGTTTTGATTTTTTCGTTTCGATTCGTCCATTTTCGTTTCGATTCGATTTTTTTAGTTTCGATTCGATTATTTTCGTTCCGATTCGATTTTTTTGTTTCGATTCGATTTTTTCGTTTCGATTAGTTTATTTTCGTTTCGATTTGATTATTTCGATGTTATTCGATTCGATTCGAATTTTTCGGTTCAATTCGATTCGAATTTTTCGGTTCGATTCGATTCGATTCGAAATTTTGATTCGATTCGATTCGAATTTTTCGGTTCGAATCGATTTGATTCGATTCGAATTTTTGATTCAATTCGATTCGAATTTTTCGGTTCGATTCGATTCGATTCTAATTTTTCGGTACGATTCGACTCGATTTGAATTTGTCGACTCGATTCTTTTCGTTTCGTTTCGTTTATTTTCGTTCAGATTCGATTATTTTCGTTTCGATTCGATTTTTTCGTTTTGATTCGTTTATTTTAGTTTCGATTTGATTATTTCGATGTTATTCAATTCGATTCGAATTTTTCGATTCGATCGATTCGATTCGATTCGATTCGAATTTTTCTGTTCGATGCGATTCGATTCTATTCGAATTTTTGATTCGATTCGATTCGAATTTTTCGGTTCGATTTGATTCGATTCCAATTTTTCGGTTGGATTCGATTCGATTCGATTCGAATTTGTCGACTCGATTTTTTTCGTTTCGATTTGATATTTTCGTTTCGACGTTTTTCGTTTCAATTCGTCCATTTTCGTTTCGATTCGATTTTTTTAGTTTCGATTCGTTTATTTTCGTTCCGATTCGATTTTTTTGTTTCCATTCGATTTTTTCGTTTCGATTCGTTTATTTTCGTTTCGATTTGATTATTTCGATGTTATTCGATTCGATTCGAATTTTTCGGTTCAATTCGATTCGAATTTTTCGGTTCGATTCGATTCGATTCGATTCGAATTTTCGATTCGATTCGATTCGAATTTGCCGACACGATTTTTTTCGTTTCGATTCAATATTTTCCTTTCAATTCGTTTATTTTCGTTTTGATTCGTTTATTTTCGTTCCGATTCGATTTTTTTGTTTCCATTCGATTTTTTCGTTTCGATTCGTTTATTTTCGTTTCGATTTGATTATTTCGATGTTATTCGATTCGATTCGAATTTTTCGGTTCAATTCGATTCGAATTTTTCGGTTCGATTCGATTCGATTCGATTCGAATTTTCGATTCGATTCGATTCGATTTTGCCGACACGATTTTTTTCGTTTCGATTCGGTATTTTCCTTTCAATTCGTTTATTTTCGTTTTGATTCGTTTATTTTCGTTTCGATTTGATTATTTCGGGTCGAATGGAATCAGAAACACTTGACTGGAGTCGCAAAGGGTCGAATGGAAGCAGAAACACTTGAGTCGAGTCGAAAAGGGTCGAATGGAATCAGAAACACTTGACCGGAGTCAACCAGGGTCCAAAGGAATCAGAAACACTTGACTGGAGTCGAAAAGGTTCCAAAGGAATCAGAAACACTTGACTGGAGTCGAAAAGGTTCCAAAGGAATCAGAAACACTTGACTGGAGTCGAAAAGGGTCGAATCGAATCACAAACACTTGACTGGAGTCGACAAGGGTCCAAAGGAATCAGAAACACTTGAGTCGAGTCGAAAAGGGTTGAATGGAATCAGAAACACTTGACGGGAGTCGAAAAGGGTCGAATGGATTCAGAAACAATTGAGTCGAGTCGAAAAGGGTCGAATGGAATCAGAAACACTTGACTGGAGTCGAAAAGGGTCGAATGGAATCAGAAACATTTGAGTCGAGTCGAAAAGGGTGGAATGGAATCAGAAACAATTGACTGGAGTCGAAAAGGGTCGAATGGAATCAGAAACACTTGACTGGAGTCTAAAAAGGTCGAATGGAATCAGAAACACTTGACTGGAGTCGAAAAGGGTCGAATGGAATCAGAAACACTTGACGGAAGTCGAAAAGGGTCGAATGGAATCAGAAATACTTGACTGGAGACGAAAAGGTTCGAAGGGAATCAGAAACACTTGACGGGAGTCGAAAAGGGTCGAATGGAATCAGAAACACTTGACTGGAGTCTACAAGGGTCCAAAGGATTCAGAAACACTTGACTGGAGTCGAGAAGGGTCCAAAGGAATCAGAAACACTTGACTGGAGTCGAAAAGGGTCGAATCGAATCAGAAACACTTGACTGGAGTCGAAAAGGGTCCAAAGGAATCAGAAACACTTGACTGGAGTCGAAAAGGGTCGAATGGAATCAGAAACACTTGACTGGAGTCGAAAGGGTTGAAAGGAATCAGAAACACTTGACTGGAGTCGAAAAGGGTCGAATGGAATCAGAAACACTTGACTGGAGTCGAAACGGGTCCAAAGGAATGAGAAACACTTGATTGGAGTCGAAAAGGATCGAATGGAATCAGAAACATTTGAGTCGAGTCGAAAAGGGTCGAATGGAATCAGAAACAATTGACTGGAGTCGAAAAGGGTCGAATGGAATCAGAAATACTTGACTGGAGTCGAAAGGGTCGAATGGAATCAGAAACACTTGAGTCGAGTCGAAAAGGGTCGAATGGAATCAGAAACACTTGACTGGAGTCGAAAAGGGTCGAATGCAATCAGAAACACTTGACTGGAGTCGAAAAGGGTCGAATCGAATCAGAAACACTTGACTGGATTCGAAAATGGTCCAAAGGAATCTGAAACACTTGAGTCGAGTCGAAAAGGGTCGAATAGAATCAGAAACACGTGTCCTGAGTCGAAAAGGGTCCAAAGGAATCAAAAACACTTGACTGGAGTCAAAAAGGGTCGAATGGAATCAGAAACACTTGACTGGAGTCGAAAAGGGTCGAAATGAATCAGAAACAGTTGAGTCGAGTCGAGAAGGGTCGAATGGAATCAGAAACACTTGAGTCGAGTCGAAAAGGGTCGAATGGAATCAGAAACACTTGAGTCGAGTCGAAAAAGGTCGAATGGAAACAGAAACATTTGAGTCGAGTCGAAAAGGGTCGAATGGAATCAGAAACATATGAGTCGAGTCGAAAAGGGTCGAATGGAATCAGAAATCTTGACTGGAGTCGAAAAGGGTCGAATGGAATCAGAAACTATTGAGTCGAGTTGAAAAGGGTCGAATGGAATCAGAAACACTTGACTAGAGTCGAAAAGGGTCGAATGGAATCAGAAACACGTGACTGCAGTCGAAAGGTTCGAATGGATTCAGAAACAATTGACTGGAGTCGAAAAGGGTCTAATGGAATCAGAAACACTTGAGTCGAGTCGAAAAGGGTCAAATGGAATCAGAAACACTTGACTGGAGTCGAAAAGGGTCGAATGGAATCAGAAACACTTGACTGGAGTCGAAAAGGGTCGTATGGAATCAGAAACACTTGAGTCGAGTCGAAAAGGGTCGAATGGAATCAGAAACACTTGACTGGAGTCGAAAAGGTTCGAATGGAATCAGAAACACTTGACTGGAGTCGAAAAGGGTCGAATGCAATCAGAAACACTTGACTGGAGTCTAAAAGGGTCGAATGGAATCAGAAACACTTGACGGAATTCGAAAAGGGTCGAATGGAATCAGAAACACTTGACTGGTGTCGAAAAAGGGTTGAATGGAATCAGAAACACTTGAGTCGAGTCGAGAAGGTCGAATGGAATCAGAAAGACTTGACTGGAGTCGAAAAGGGTCGAATGGAATCAGAAACACTTGACTGGAGACGAAAAGGTTCGAAGGGAATCAGAAACACTTGAGTCGAGTCAAAAAGGGTCGAATGGAATCAGAAACACTTGAGTCGAGTCGAAAAGGGTCGAATGGAATCAGAAACACTTGACTGGAGTCTACAAGGGTCCAAAGGAATCAGAAACACTTGATTGGAGTCGAGAAGGGTCCAAAGGAATCAGAAACACTTGACTGGAGTCGAAAAGGGTCGAATCGAATCAGAAACACTTGACTGGAGTCGAAAAGGGTCCAAAGGAATCAGAAACACTTGACTGGAGTCGAAAAGGGTCGAATGGAATCAGAAACACTTGACTGGAGTCGAAAGGGTCGAAAGGAATTAGAAACACTTGACTGGAGTCGAAAAGGGTCAAATGGAATCAGAAACACTTGACTTGACTCGAAACGGGTCCAAAGGAATCAGAAACACTTGATTGGAGTCGAAAAGGATCGTATGGAATCAGAAACACTTGAGTCGAGTCGAAAAGGGGCGAATGGAATCAGAAACACTTGACTGGAGTCGAAAAGGGTCGAATGGAATCAGAAATACTTCACTGGAGTCGAAAAGGGTCGAATGCAATCAGAAACACTTGACTGGAGTCGAAAAGGGTTGAATCGAATCAGAAACACTTGACGGGAGTCGAAAAGGGTCGAATGGAATCAGAAACACTTGACAGAAGTCGAAAAGGGTCGAATGGAATCAGAAACACTTGAGTCGAGTCGAAAAGGGTCGAATGGAATCAGAAACACTTGACTGGAGTCAAAAAGGGTCGAATGGAATCAGAAAGCCTTGACTGGAGTCGAAAAGGGTCGAATGGAATCAGAAACACTTGACTGGAGTCGAAAAGGGTCGAATGGAATCAGAAACACTTGACTGGAGTCTACCTGGGTCCAAAGGAATCAGAAACACTTGACTGGAGTCGAGAAGGGTCCAAAGGAATCAGAAACACTTGACTGGAGTCGAAAAGGAACGAATGGAAGCAGAAACACTTGACTGGAGTCGAAAAGGGTCGAATGAAATCAAAAACACTTGACTGGAGTCGAAAAGGTTCCAAAGGAATCAGAAACACTTGAGTTGACTCGAAAAGGGTCGAATGGAATCAGAAACACTTGAGTAGAGTCGAAAAGGGTCGAATGGAATCAGAAACACTTGAGTCGAGTCGAAAAGGGTCGAATGGAATCAGAAACACTTGACTGGAGTCGACAAGGGTCCAAGGAATCAGAAACACTTGACTGGAGTCGAAAGGGTCCAAAGGAATCAGAAACACTTGACTGCAGTCGAAAAGGGTCGAATGGATTCAGAAACACTTGACTGGAGTCGAAAAGGGTCTAATGGAATCAGAAACACTTGACTGGAGTCGACAAGGGTCCAAAGGAATCAGAAACACTTGACTGGAGTCGAAAAGGGTCGAATGAAATCAGAAACACTTGAGTCGAGTCGAAAAGGGTAAAATGGAATCAGAAACACTTGACTGGAGTCGAAAAGGGTCGAATGGAATCAGAAACACTTGACTGGAGTCGAAAAGGGTCCAAAAGGAATCTGAAACACTTGAGTCGAGTCGAAAAGGGTCGATTGGAATCAGAAACACTTGACTGGAGTCGAAAGGGGTCGAATGGAATCAGAAACACTTGACTGGAGTGGAAAAGGGTCGAATGGAATCAGAAACACTTGACTGGAGTCGAAAAGGGTCGTATGGAATCAGAAACACTTGAGTCGAGTCGAAAAGGGTCGAATGGAATCAGAAACACTTGACTGGAGTCGAAAAGGTTCGAATGGAATCAGAAACACTTGACTGGAGTTGAAAAGGGTCGAATGCAATCAGAAACACTTGACTGGAGTCTAAAAGGGTCGAATGGAATCAGAAACACTTGACTGGAGTCGAAAAGGGTCGAATGGAATCAGAAACACTTGACGGAAGTCGAAAAGGGTCGAATGGAATCAGAAACACTTGACTGGTGTCGAAAAAGGGTTGAATGGAATCAGAAACACTTGAGTCGAGTCGAGAAGGTCGAATGGAATCAGAAAGACTTGACTGGAGTCGAAAAGGGTCGAATGGAATCAGAAACACTTGATTGGAGACGAAAAGGTTCGAAGGGAATCAGAAACACTTGACTGGAGTCGAAAAGGGTCGAATGGAATCAGAAACACTTGACTGGAGTCGACAAGGGTCCAAAGGAATCAGAAACACTTGACTGGAGTCGAAAAGGGTCGAATGGAATCAGAAACACTTGAGTCGAGTCTAAAAGGGTCGAATGGAATCAGAAACACTTGACTGGAGTCGAAAAGGGTCGAATGGAATCAGAAACACTTGACTGGATTCGAAAATGGTCCAAAAGGAATCTGAAACACTTGAGTCGAGTCGAAAAGGGTCGAACGGAATCAGAAACACTTGTCCTGAGTCGAAAAGGGTCCAAAGGAATCAGAAACACTTGACTGGAGTCAAAAAGGGTCGAATGGAATCAGAAACACTTGACTGGAGTCGAAAAGGGTCGAATGGAATCAGAAACACTTGAGTCGAGTCGAAAAGGGTCGAATGGAATCAGAAACATTTGACTGGAGTCGAAAAGGGTCGAATGGAATCAGAAACACTTGAGTCGAGTCGAAAAGGGTCGAATGGAATCAGAAACACTTGACTGGAGTCGAAAAGGGTCGAATGGAATCAGAAACACTTGACTGGATTCGAAAAGGGTCCAAAGGAATCAGAAACATTGACTGAAGTCGAAAAGGGTCGAATGGAATCAGAAACACTTGACTGGAGTCGAAAAGGGTCGAATGGAATCAGAAACACTTGACTGGATTCGAAAACGGTCCAAAAGGAATCTGAAACACTTGAGTCGAGTCGAAAAGGGTCGAACGGAATCAGAAACACTTGTCCTGAGTCGAAAAGTGTCCAAAGGAATCAGAAACACTTGACTGGAGTCAAAAAGGGTCGAATGGAATCAGAAACACTTGACTGGAGTCGAAAAGGGTCGAATGGAATCAGAAACATTTGACTGGAGTCGAAAAGGGTCGAATGGAATCAGAAACACTTGAGTCGAGTCGAAAAGCGTCGAATGGAATCAGAAACACTTGAGTCGATTCGAAAAGGGTCGAATGGAATCAGAAACACTTGACTGGAGTCAAAAAGGGTCGAATGGAATCAGAAACACTTGACTGGAGTCTACAAGGGTCCAAAGGAATCAGAAACACTTGACTGGAGTCGAAAAGGGTCGAATGGAATCAGAAACACTTGACTGGAGTCGAAAAGGGTCGTATGGAATCAGAAATGCTTGAGTCGAGTCGAAAAGGGTCGAATGGAATCAGAAACACTTGAGTCGAGTCGAAAAGGGTCGACTGGAATCAGAAACACTTGACTGGAGTCGACAAGGGTCCAAAGGAATCAGAAACACTTGACTGGATTCGAAAAGGGTCGAATGGAATCAGAAACACTTGAGTCGAGTCGAAAAGGGTCGAATGGAATCAGAAACACTTGACTGGAGTCGAAAAGGGTCGAATGGAAACAGAAACACTTGAGTCCAGTCGAAAAGGGTCGAATGCAATCAGAAACACTTGACTGGAGTCGACAAGGGTCCAAGGAATCAGAAACACTTGACTGGAGTCGAAAGGGTCCAAAGGAATCAGAAACACTTGACTGCAGTCGAAAAGGGTCGAATGGAATCAGAAACACTTGACTGGAGTCGAAAAGGTTCGAATGGAATCAGAAACACTTGACTGGAGTCTAAAAGGGTCGAATGGAATCAGAAACACTTGAGTCGAGTCGAAAAGGGTCGAATGGAATCAGAAACACTTGACTGGTGTCGAAAAAGGGTTGAATGGAATCAGAAACACTTGAGTCGAGTCGAGAAGGTCGAATGGAATCAGAAAGACTTGACTGGAGTCGAAAAGGGTCGAATGGAATCAGAAACACTTGACTGGATACGAAAAGGATCAAGGGGAATCAGAAACACTTGAGTCGAGTCGAAAAGGGTCGAATGGAATCAGAAACACTTGACTGGAGTCGAAAAGGGTCGAATGGAATCAGAAACACTTGACTGGAGTCTACAAGGGTCCAAAGGAATCAGAAACACTTGACTGGAGTCGAGAAGGGTCCAAAGGAATCAGAAAAACTTGACTGGAGTCGAAAAGGGTCGAATCGAATCAGAAACACTTGACTGGAGTCGAAAAGGGTCCAAAGGAATCAGAAACACTTGACTGGAGTCGAAAAGGGTCAAATGGAATCAGAAACACTTGACTTGACTCGAAACGGGTCCAAAGGAATCAGAAACACTTGATTGGAGTCGAAAAGGATCGTATGGAATCAGAAACACTTGAGTCGAGTCGAAAAGGGTCGAATGGAATCAGAAACACTTGACTGGAGTCGAAAAGGGTCGAATGGAATCAGAAACATTTGAGTCGAGTCGAAAAGGGTCGAATGGAATCAGAAACAATTGACTGGAGTCGAAAAGGGTCGAATGGAATCAGAAATACTTGACTGGAGTCGAAAAGGGTCGAATGCAATCAGAAACACTTGACTGGAGTCGAAAAGGGTGGAATCGAATCAGAAACACTTGACTGGAGTCGAAAAGGGTCGAATGGAATCAGAAACACTTGACTGGAGTCGAAAAGGGTCGAATCGAATCAGAAACACTTGACTGGAGTCGAAAAGGGTCCAAAGGAATCAGAAACACTTGACTGGATTCGAAAAGGGTCGAATGGAATCAGAAACACTTGACTGGAGTCGAAAGGGTCGAAAGGAATCAGAAACACTTGACTGCAGTCGAAAAGGGTCAAATGGAATCAGAAACACTTGACTGGAGTCGAAAAGGGTCTAATGGAATCAGAAACACTTGAGTCGAGTCGAAAAGGGTCAAATGGAATCAGAAACACTTGACTGGAGTCGAAAAGGGTCGAATGGAATCAGAAACACTTGACTGGAGTCGAAAAGGGTCGTATGGAATCAGAAATACTTGAGTCGAGTCCAAAAGGGTCGAATGGAATCAGAAACACTTGAGTCGAGTCGAAAAGGGTCGACTGGAATCAGAAACACTTGACTGGAGTCGACAAGGGTCCAAAGGAATCAGAAACACTTGACTGGATTCGAAAAGGGTCGAATGGAATCAGAAACACTTGAGTCGAGTCGAAAAGGGTCGAATGGAATCAGAAACACTTGACTGGAGTCGAAAAGGGTCGAATGGAAACAGAAACACTTGAGTCCAGGGGAAAAGGGTCGAATACAATCAGAAACACTTGACTGGAGTCGACAAGGGTCCAAGGAATCAGAAACACTTGACTGGAGTCGAAAGGGTCCAAAGGAATCAGAAACACTTGACTGCAGTCGAAAAGGGTCGAATGGATTCAGAAACACTTGACTGGAGTCGAAAAGGGTCTAATGGAATCAGAAACACTTGACTGGAGTGGAAAAGGGTCGAATGGAATCAGAAACACTTGACTGGAGTCGAAAAGGGTCGTATGGAGTCAGAAACACTTGAGTCGAGTCGAAAAGGGTCGAATGGAATCAGAAACACTTGACTGGAGTCGAAAAGGTTCGAATGGAATCAGAAACACTTGACTGGAGTCGACAAGGGTCCAAAGGAATCAGAAACACTTGACTGGAGTCGAAAAGGGTCGAATGAAATCAGAAACACTTGAGTCGAGTCGAAAAGGGTAAAATGGAATCAGAAACACTTGACTGGAGTCGAAAAGGGTCGAATGGAATCAGAAACACTTGACTGGATTCGAAAATGGTCCAAAAGGAATCTGAAACACTTGAGTCGAGTCGAAAAGGGTCGAATGGAATCAGAAACACTTGACTGGAGTCGAAAGGGGTCGAATGGAATCAGAAACACTTGACTGGAGTGGAAAAGGGTCGAATGGAATCAGAAACACTTGACTGGAGTCGAAAGGGTCGTATGGAATCAGAAACACTTGAGTCGAGTCGAAAAGGGTCGAATGGAATCAGAAACACTTGACTGGAGTCGAAAAGGTTCGAATGGAATCAGAAACACTTGACTGGAGTTGAAAAGGGTCGAATGCAATCAGAAACACTTGACTGGAGTCTAAAAGGGTCGAATGGAATCAGAAACACTTGACTGGAGTCGAAAAGGGTCGAATGGAATCAGAAACACTTGACGGAAGTCGAAAAGGGTCGAATGGAATCAGAAACACTTGACTGGTGTCGAAAAAGGGTTGAATGGAATCAGAAACACTTGAGTCGAGTCGAGAAGGTCGAATGGAATCAGAAAGTCTTGACTGGAGTCGAAAAGGGTCGAATGGAATCAGAAACACTTGATGGAGACGAAAAGGTTCGAAGGGAATCAGAAACACTTGACTGGAGTCGAAAAGGTTCGAATGGAATCAGAAACACTTGACTGGAGTCGACAAGGGTCCAAAGGAATCAGAAACACTTGACTGGAGTCGAAAAGGGTCGAATGGAATCAGAAACACTTGAGTCGAGTCTAAAAGGGTCGAATGGAATCAGAAACACTTGACTGGAGTCGAAAAGGGTCGAATGGAATCAGAAACACTTGACTGGATTCGAAAATGGTCCAAAAGGAATCTGAAACACTTGAGTCGAGTCGAAAAGGGTCGAACGGAATCAGAAACACTTGTCCTGAGTCGAAAAGGGTCCAAAGGAATCAGAAACACTTGACTGGAGTCAAAAAGGGTCGAATGGAATCAGAAACACTTGACTGGAGTCGAAAAGGTTCGAATGGAATCAGAAACACTTGAGTCGAGTCGAAAAGGGTCGAATGGAATCAGAAACATTTGACTGGAGTCGAAAAGGGTCGAATGGAATCAGAAACACTTGAGTCGAGTCGAAAAGGGTCGAATGGAATCAGAAACACTTGACTGGAGTCGAAAGGGGTCGAATGGCATCAGAAACACTTGACTGGAGTGGAAAAGGGTCGAATGGAATCAGAAACACTTGACTGGAGTCGAAAAGGGTCGTATGGAATCAGAAACACTTGAGTCGAGTCGAAAAGGGTCGAATGGAATCAGAAACACTTGACTGGAGTCGAAAAGGTTCGAATGGAATCAGAAACACTTGACTGGAGTTGAAAAGGGTCGAATGCAATCAGAAACACTTGACTGGAGTCTAAAAGGGTCGAATGGAATCAGAAACACTTGACTGGAGTCGAAAAGGGTCGAATGGAATCAGAAACACTTGACGGAAGTCGAAAAGGGTCGAATGGAATCAGAAACACTTGACTGGTGTCGAAAAAGGGTTGAATGGAATCAGAAACACTTGAGTCGAGTCGAGAAGGTCGAATGGAATCAGAAAGACTTGACTGGAGTCGAAAAGGGTCGAATGGAATCAGAAACACTTGATTGGAGACGAAAAGGTTCGAAGGGAATCAGAAACACTTGACTGGAGTCGAAAAGGTTCGAATGGAATCAGAAACACTTGACTGGAGTCGACAAGGGTCCAAAGGAATCAGAAACACTTGACTGGAGTCGAAAAGGGTCGAATGGAATCAGAAACACTTGAGTCGAGTCTAAAAGGGTCGAATGGAATCAGAAACACTTGACTGGAGTCGAAAAGGGTCGAATGGAATCAGAAACACTTGAATGGATTCGAAAATGGTCCAAAAGGAATCTGAAACACTTGAGTCGAGTCGAAAAGGGTCGAACGGAATCAGAAACACTTGTCCTGAGTCGAAAAGGGTCCAAAGGAATCAGAAACACTTGACTGGAGTCAAAAAGGGTCGAATGGAATCAGAAACACTTGACTGGAGTCGAAAAGGGTCGAATGGAATCAGAAACACTTGAGTCGAGTCGAAAAGGGTCGAATGGAATCAGAAACATTTGACTGGAGTCGAAAAGGGTCGAATGGAATCAGAAACACTTGAGTCGAGTCGAAAAGGGTCGAATGGAATCAGAAACACTTGAGTCGATTCGAAAAGTGTCGAATGGAATCAGAAACACTTGACTGGAGTCGAAAAGGGTCGAATGGAATCAGAAACACTTGACTGGAGTCGAAAAGGGTCCAAAGGAATCAGAAACATTGACTGATGTCGAAAAGGGTCGAATGGAATCAGAAACACTTGACTGGAGTCGAAAAGGGTCGAATGGAATCAGAAACACTTGACTGGAGTTGAAAAGGGTCGAATGGAATCAGAAACACTTGACTGGAGTCGAAAAGGGTCGAATGGAATCAGAAACACTTGAGTCGAGTCGAAAAGGGTCGAATGGAATCAGAAACACTTGACTGGAGTCGAAAGGGGTCGAATGGAATCAGAAACACTTGACTGGAGTGGAAAAGGGTCGAATGGAATCAGAAACACTTGACTGGAGTCGAAAAGGGTCGTATGGAATCAGAAACACTTGACTGGAGTCGAAAAGGGTCGAATGGAATCAGAAACACTTGACTGGAGTCGAAAAGGTTCGAATGGAATCAGAAACACTTGACTGGAGTTGAAAAGGGTCGAATGCAATCAGAAACACTTGACTGGAGTCTAAAAGGGTCGAATGGAATCAGAAACACTTGACTGGAGTCGAAAAGGGTCGAATGGAATCAGAAACACTTGACGGAAGTCGAAAAGGGTCGAATGGAATCAGAAACACTTGACTGGTGTCGAAAAAGGGTTGAATGGAATCAGAAACACTTGAGTCGAGTCGAGAAGGTCGAATGGAATCAGAAAGACTTGACTGGAGTCGAAAAGGGTCGAATGGAATCAGAAACACTTGATTGGAGACGAAAAGGTTCGAAGGGAATCAGAAACACTTGACTGGAGTCGAAAAGGGTCGAATGGAATCAGAAACACTTGACTGGAGTCGACAAGGGTCCAAAGGAATCAGAAACACTTGACTGGAGTCGAAAAGGGTCGAATGGAATCAGAAACACTTGAGTCGAGTCTAAAAGGGTCGAATGGAATCAGAAACACTTGACTGGAGTTGAAAAGGGTCGAATGGAATCAGAAACATTTGACTGGAGTCGAAAAGGGTCGAATGGAATCAGAAACACTTGAGTCGAGTCGAAAAGGGTCGAATGGAATCAGAAACACTTGAGTCGATTCGAAAAGGGTCGAATGGAATCAGAAACACTTGACTGGAGTCGAAAAGGGTCGAATGGAATCAGAAACACTTGACTGGAGTCGAAAAGGGTCCAAAGGAATCAGAAACATTGACTGAAGTCGAAAAGGGTCGAATGGAATCAGAAACACTTGACTGGAGTCGAAAAGGGTCGAATGGAATCAGAAACACTTGACTGGAGTCGAAAAGGGTCGAATGGAATCAGAAACACTTGACTGGAGTCGAAAAGGGTCGAATGGAATCAGAAACACTTGACTGGAGTCGAAAAGGGTCGAATGGAATCAGAAACACTTGACTGGAGTCGAAAAGGTTCAAATGGAATCAGAAACACTTGACTGGAGTCGAAAAGGGTCTAATGGAATCAGAAACACTTGACTGGAGTCGAAAAGGGTCGAATGGAATCAGAAACAATTGACTGGAGTTGAAAAGGGTCGAATGGTTTCAGAAACACTTGACTGGAGTCGACAAGGGTCGAATGGAATCAGAAACAATTGAGTCGAGTCAAAAGGGTCGAATGGAATCAGAAACACTTGACTGGAGTCGAAAAGGTTCGAATGGAATCAGAAACACTTGACTGGAGTCGAAAAGGGTCGAATGGAATCAGAATCACTTGACTGGAGTCGAAAAGGGTCGAATGGAATCAGAAACACTTGAGTCGAGTCGAAAAGGGTCGAATGGAATCAGAAACACTTGAGTCGAGTCGAAAAGGGTCGAATGGAATCAAAAACACTTGACCGGAGTCGAAATGGGTCGAATGGAATCAGAAACACTTCAGGAGAGTCGAAAAGGGTCCAAAGGAATCAGAAACACTTGAAGGAGTCAAAAAGGGTCGAATGGAATCAGAAACACTTGACTGGAGTCGAAAAGGGTCGAATGGAATCAGAAACACTTGACTGGAGTCGAAAAGGGTCCAAAGGAATCAGAAACATTGACTGGAGTCGAAAAGGGTTGAATGGAATCAGAAACACTTGACTGGAGTTGATAAGGGTCGAATGGAATCAGAAACACTTGACTGGAGTCGAAAAGGGTCGAATGGAATCAGAAACACTTGACTGGAGTCGAAAAGGGTCCAAAGGAATCAGAAACACTTGAAGGAGTCAAAAAGGGTCGAATGGAAACAGAAACACTTGACTGGAGTCGAAAAGGGTCGAATGGAATCAGAAACACTTGACTGGAGTCCAAAAGCGTCGAATGGAATCAGAAAGGAGTCAAAAAAATTGACTCGAATCGAAAGTGCTCGAATGGAGTCAAAAAAACTTGACTCGAATAGAAAATGCTCGAATGGAATAGAAAATTCTCAAATCAAATTGAAAATACTCGAATCCATTCCAAAATACTCGAATCGAATAGAAAATACCCAAATCCAATAGAAAATACTCGAAACGTAACGAAAATACTCGAATGGAATCAAAAAAATTTGATTCTTATTGAAAATGCTCGAATGGAATCCAAAAAACTTGATTCGAATTGAAAATGCTTGAATGGAATAGAAAATCCTCAAATCGAATCGAAAATACTCGAATCCATTCCAAAATACTGGAATCGAATTGAAAATACCCAAATCCAATAGAAAATACTAGAAACGTAACGAAAATACTCGAATGGAATCAAAACAACTTCATTCGAATTGAAAATGCTCGAATGGGGATCCCTGGGTGGCGCAGCGGTTTGGCGCCTGCCTTTGGCCCAGGGCGCGATCCTGGAGACCCGGGATCGAATCCCACATCAGGCTCCCGGTGCATGGAGCCTGCTTCTCCCTCCACCTGTGTCTCTGCCTCTCTCTCTCTCTCTCTCTGTGACTATCATAAATAAATAAAAAATTAAGAAAAAAAAAAAAGAAAATGCTCGAATGAAATCAAAAAAACTTGACTCGAATTGAAAATTCTCGAATGGAATCAAAAAAACTTGACTCGAATTGAAAATGCTCGAATGGAGTCAAAAAAACTTGACTCGAATTGAAAATGCTCGAATGGAATCAACAAAACTTGACTCGAGGGATCCCTGGGTGGCGCAGTGGTTTGGCGCCTGCCTTTGGCCCAGGGCGCGATCCTGGGGACCCAGGATCGAGTCCCACGTCGGGCTCCCGATGCATGGAGCCTGCTTCTCCCTCTGCCTGTGTCTCTGCCTCTCTCTCTCTCTGTGTGACTATCATAAATAAATAAATAAAAATTAAAAAAAAAAACTTGACTCGAATTGAAAATGCTCGAATGGAATCAAAAACACTTGACTCTAATTGAAAATGCTAAATGGAGTCAAAAAAACTTGACTCGAATTGAAAATGCTCGAATGGAATAGAAAATCCTCAAATCGAATCGAAAATACTCGAATGGCATCAAAAAAACTTGATTCGAATTGAAAATGCTCGAATGGAATCAAAAAAACTTGATTCGAATTGAAAATGCTCGAATGGAATCAAAAAAACTTGACTCGAATTGAAAATGCTCGAATGGAATAAAAAAAACTTGATTCGAATTGAAAATGCTCGAATGGAATAGAAAATCCTCAAATCGAATTAAAAATACTCGAATCGGGATCCCTGGGTGGCGCAGCGGTTTGGCGCCTGCCTTTGGCCCAGGGCGCGATCCTGGAGACTCGGGATCGAATCCCACATCGGGCTCCCGGTGCATGGAGCCTGCTTCTCCCTCTGTCTGTGTCTTTGCCTCTCTCTCTCTGTGACTATCATAAATAAATTTAAAAAAATAGTTTAAAAAAAAAATAAAAATAAAAATAAAAATACTCGAATCCATTCCAAAATACTGGAATCGAATCGAAAATACCCAAATCCAATAAAAATACTCGAAACGTAACGAAAATACTCGAATGGTTCTGGATTTTGTTATCTTTATTAGAAAGGCCTTGTCAGGGATCCCTGGGTGGCGCAGCGGTTTGGCGCCTGCCTTTGGCCCAGGGCAGGATCCTGGAGACCCGGGATCGAATCCCACGTCGGGCTCCCGGTGCATGGAGCCTGCTTCTCCCTCTGCCTATGTCTCTGCCTCTCTCTCTCTCTGTGTGTGTGTGACTATCATAAATAAAAATTTTTAAAAATTTTAAAAAAATTAAGAAAAAAGAAGATGTGGTCTATATATACAATGTATTATTATTTAGCCATCTGCAAGGATGAATACCTACCATTTTCATGGACATGGAACTGGAGGGTATTATGCTGAATAAAATAAGCCACGTGGAGAAAGAATTATCATACGGTTTCACTCTTATGTCGAATGTAGGAAACAGTGAAGAGGATCATAAGGGAGGGGAGGAAAACTGAGTGGAGAAAATTGAGAGGCAGTGTTGTCCCCAAGATTGCTAATCCGAGAAACCACCGAGGAGCCGACACCGATGCAAACACACGAGGGTTTATTTACAAGCTCGAGCTTGGGTCCAAGTGTACCCGACACAGCGGAGCAGGGACTTGGACCCCGAGACTAAGAGGCGTAGCAGCTTTATAGGGGCCAGTGGCCCATGGGATATGCAGAAAGTTGCAGTCATGTTGGTCCACACACAAGTGGCCGATTGAATTACATCTTACCCTATAGTATCCATTTGAGCTGGCCTATTACTTTGCTCAGAATTGGTGCACAGTTTTGGTGGGCACAAAGCAGGGTTACATGGTTATGAGCTGATTTCCGATTAGGGTGTGCCCAGCGGCTTGACTAGGGTGGGGCAGTGCCTTAAGCAATAAGCAGGTTATGTGGGGGTCATACAGCAGGTGGCAGGTGTAGCACAAAATGGAATAAATACTGCTCTGCTTGTCCAGGGGTAGCGGATTTTTGTTAAATTTCCTGGGTCTCACAGAAGATAAACTATGAGAGACTCCTAACTCAGGGAAACAAAGGATTGCGGAAGGGGAGGTGGGTGGGAGGATAGTGTAACTGGGGGACGGACATTAAGGAGGGCAAGTGATGTGATGAACACTGGGTATTATACTACATGTTGACAAATTGAATTTAAATTAAAATTTTTTTAAAATTTAAATTTAAATTAAAAAAAGGTACTGGACGGCTCAGCCGTCCTCAGCAATTCATTTATGAAATGACCTTCATTAGATCATAAAAAGTTACGAATGTGAATGGAAAATGACCTGAAACTCCTTCCCAGTTCAAATAATTAAGTATTCTGAGAAGCAAATCAAAGTTCCAGAATGGAAAAATGCAAAAAACGAGGGAGAGGGGGAAAGAGAAATGAATTCACTTTTTGTGATATTTATTAGTGATGGTCCAATAATGACAAATCTGTGATTGTCATTAAAAACAAAGAGTTAATGAACGGTATGGAGACCGATCCATAACTAACAGATAAGGAAACCGAGAAGACACGAGAAGTAATGCACACTGCTCAGGGTCACACGGGTGGCAAGGCGCAAAGCCAAGACTCGATTCTGGTCCAGAGTTCTTTAAACGACCACAACACGTTAACGTCACAGCTTCAGGCTCATCTAGAATTAGTCACTTTAGCTCAATAAAACATTCAACCAAAGTAGTCTTTCTTCTGCCAGATAGTTACATTTCATGAAGCACCCTAAAAGGGATTCGAATTAGGTCTCCATGTGCGCCATCAGAATACTGCCTGATGAATTAATTAAACAAAGGTATTCCCCGAAAAAAACCTCAGCCGTGAGACCTTGCCTACCCTTTCACTTTCCAAATCTTCATGCTTCTATATCTAATTGCCTATATTTTCAGAGAAGCCAACCTTACTCAGATTAAGTTTGTCCAAGCCGAGAACTAAGTGCCAGGTTTAATATTTTTAAAACTCAATTTAAAAATAGTTAAACAGAGAATTTCAAATGGCAAACACTGATATTTACATCATCTACTCTTATAACTAACAGAAGGGGTAATCCTGAAACCGAGATGCAGTTGTACCTTTATATGAAAGTATAAAAGCAGAAAGAGTAACCCCAAATTGTCTATTTCACAAATGCCTATCTAAACTAGTTATGTTCAATGGTGTCTCTCTTGATGCAACAATCTCTAGGAAGACCTTCTTCAGACCTAGCTCTACCACCAATAAGCGTGTGAACTTGGACAATCCAATCCTCCAGAACTCTCAGTTTCTTTCCTGTGCCTCAGAGGAGAGGACCAGAGCTGATGATCCCTCAGTTCCCTCTCAGACCTGAAATGCTGCTGTGGGGTCCTAAACACTCTATACTGAGCACAAAAAGATGGGGGAATCTTATATATACTCAAATGCTAAACTATAAAACTAACTCTGAGCATAGATCCTGAGTATTTTAGGGTTCTCTCCTATGGCAATAGAAAATCCCCAAATCTATATCCCTTTCTATCACAAGCGGTGGGTATATGGGTCCAAGCCACTAGAAATAATAAATATGTGTATCAGAACAGCCATCTGCCCTCATGCTCACTGCTTTTCAAAGCAAAGCCCTCAAAGAACTCCATTATTATTTTCTGAGGGTACCGGTTAACATGTAGAATCCTAACCTGCCCCTTCCTTTAACCTAAAAAAAATTAAAATGTTGGCTGGCCATATTAACAAGCTCTCCAGGTTATTCTCTTGCACACTAACATTTGAGAACCACTGGCTAGGCACCAAGGAGAAGTGATTTACCTTAAAATAGCAAAATTTGAAATCCCATGTCCTTTCCTATTTTCAGATCATAATATACAAAGAAAAGAAACAGTGAAGAGAGAGGGAAGGAGGCAAAGATAGGGATGGGGACAGAAACAAAGTGCCAGTCAAAAATGATATTTACATAAAGTTTGTCTTTCAAAAATTTAGGAACAGACAAAAGACTCCATACTCATGGAAATATGTTAAAGGCACACAGGTGTCAACTGAAAGAGCTCCCGTGGCCAGAGAGGAGACAATATAAGCAACAAAATAAGTAGTGTTGGATTATAACCCAAAGCATAAAATGAATATCCATGAATCTATACTAATATTAAAAATTGTAAAAGAAAGAAAGAGGGGCACCTGGGTGGCTCAGTCAGTTAAGCTTCTGCCTTAGGCTCAGATCATGATCCAGGTCCCAAGGCAGGCTCCCTGTTCAGCAGGGAACCTGCTCCTCCCTCTCCCTCTGCCCCTCTCGCTCATGCTTTTTCTCTCCTCTCTCTCTCAAATAAATAAATAACATCTGTGAAAAAGAAACAAACAAACACAGAAGAAAGAGAAATCTCCCATGTAGAAGAATTTCAAACAATTTGTACAGACATTCCACCCTCAAGTGGATGAGCATAGCTTCCCACTCTTATGTGTGGAATACACATAGTAACTTCCTTCTACAAAATATGTTATGAAAAAGTTAAAATAAATAATAAAATAATAATAATAATCACTTTACTATGGAGAAAGCTGACAAACACTACCTCAGCAAGATGATCAGATCGATACCAAGACTGATAAATCATGTTGATAGTATCTATCCTTTATATGATATAATAAAGATGGCAGTATATCTCTGTATATAATCCACAATCACAGTTCAATCATGAGATAAACGACAGACATGTCCCAACTGAGGGAGATTTTACAAAATACTCTACTTCTCAAGGTGTTCAACAACAACAAGGAAAGGCTGAAAAACTGTCACAATCCAGAGGAGCCTAAGAAAACATGAGGACAAGTGTAATGTGATGTGAGGGATGGGAACTTAGCAAAAACTAAGGAAATCTGAATAAAGTATGTATGGTCTTTGGTTAATGCAAATATTTTAATATTGATTCATTAGCTAATATTTGTACCATACTAATATAAGATATCGATGATTGGAGAAATTGAGTGCCAGTGCATGAGAATTCTCTGTACTATCTTCTCAATTTCCCTGTAAATCTTTGTTTTTTTTCTAATAAATAAGATTTATTTTGAAAATTGACTTAAATGAATCAGGCTCCAAGTGTGAAGACACTTTAAGAATAGTTTAATTAATTTTTGCCTTATTCTTAAACAGTGCCTTCGATGGGAACAAAGTAAGAATTTTATATCAGAAGGAAAGAAAAACACTTAGGAACACATATAATGCCTCCTCAACCTGAAAAGCAGGAAAGGATAATAAATAGCAAAAATCAGATAAAAATACTTCTTTTATATTAGACACCATATTGTAAGTGCATTTAAAATTAGCAATGCATACCATTTATTTCCTTGACATTTGTCTTCCAAAGAGTTCACAGTGCTTCAGTGTCGGTTAACTAACAAGGATTCGTGTGAAATTTTTATTAAACCAGATTTACTGGGAAATTCCTGCCCAGATAATACTTTATTTTGATTTTATTCAGTCCCTTCCTAATCACTGAGCCTTTTAGTTAGAGCTTTCAACTATAGCAAATGCCTTAGAAGGCCAATTTTTAAGTTGCTATTTAATACCCTAATGGAATCACGCATCGTTTTCCTTCGCTCAGATATGGCACACAGTAGGCCCCTGATAAAGTACTGAATGAGTGAATGGATAAAATTGCTTTTTGTCATTTCATTCAGCAATTTCATTCTTATCTTGGTCCATTTCATGTTCTAATGTTTATCAACACCAACTCAAGAAGGTTAGGGATCCATTAATTTATTAAGTATTTGGTGCATACCTACTATGTGCAAGGTGCTAGGAATACCAAGTCAACCAGACACAGATGCAGTCCCTATCTCCCTCCAGGCCATGCTGGTGGGAGAGAGGGATACTAACCAAAAAGTGACAGAAACACGACTAAACAAGATTATAGTAGCCAGTAGAAAGGTGAATATACAGCTTACTACAAGTACATATATAAGAAGGCTTAGTCTAACTGGGGCCTCAGAAGATGACCAGAAGAAGCAACATTTATATTAAGACTTAGAGAAAGGCGAAGGTAAGTGGTGGAAGGAGAATAGTATGAGGAAAGGGAAGGTTTCTGCCTCTGAATTGTAGAGCTCTGGGCAAGTCCCTTGAGCTTAGGCTCTGAACCTACTTCTTTCTCTGCAAAACAGTGACAGTAATAATGCCTGTGCCATAGAGCTCTAGTGAGTAAAGAGTTGGACTTTATTTGTACATTACCTAGGACGTTAGTAAGTACTTAATAAACATTTTCTGGTGGCCATAACAGCCTGGAGTCAGGCTTCCTGAGTTCCAATCCACTTAACTAGCTGTTTGACTTTGGACAAGATGTTTTCTTCCTATCCTTTAGTTGGCCCATCAAGATAACAGTATCTGCCCATAGGGTTGTTGGAGGACCCCATGAGTTCTTTTATGGGAAGCATGACACAATTCTTGGCACATAATATGTGCCATATGAATGTTAACTTATATTAGCAATAAAAAAATCCTACAAGTCCAATGAGGGAGGTGTTTAGAAATTATTCCATAGCTTTTAAGGCAATTGAAATTTTAAAAGAGGGGATCCCTGGGTGGCACAGCAGTTTAGCGCCTGCCTTTGGCCCAGGGCGCGATCCTGGAGACCCGGGATCGAATCCCACGTCGGGCTCCCGGTGCATGGAGAGGGCGGTGCTTCTCCCTCTGCCTGTGTCTCTGCCTCTCTCTCTCTCTGTGTGTGACTGTCATAAATAAATAAAAATTAAAAAGAAAAAAGAAAAAACAAAAACAAAAAGAACCTAAGTGCCTGTCCGTGTTTACTTAGCTAACCAGTTCCATTATCTGAAACCCAGACACACAATTTCTGATTCTAACCTCACTCCAAGAGGCCTCCTCAAGCCCGAGGAAAAACTGCCTTCTTGGGATCTCAGGGAAGAACCCTTCACATAATAATATGACCATTGGTAATAATGTCTCTCAGTTCTTTCCAAATCCATAAAGATGCATTTCCTGATGAGTGACTGAGCTGTGAAGAAAGAGATAAGAAACCCTCATCCCTCTGAATTACTTGTGTCAGAATATTTTAACCATAGTACTACGGAGAGTAAATTATCCTTATTAACAGGAAATACGTCTCAGATTGGAATCTGAGCAATCAGATGGGCAGAGAAAAAAACGCTTGGACTCGCTCTTCATCTTTTAAAGACAAAGGAGAGCTTTTCTATGTACAAAGTCAAGATAGCCTTAGGGAATAAGAGTGCAGCATGGAATCCCACTGCACAGCCGGGACCCCCGCGCTCCAGGTCTTCCTGATCCCAAATCCCTGGGCCAGTCCCCCAACACACGCTGCCAAGCTGAGGTCATTTGCAATTGCTCTCTTAGGAGCTCCGGGGAAGGGGGAAGGAGCTAGATAGGATGGGACAGGACGTGTGGAGGCCGAGAAAATTAAGGCCATTCCACTTTAAGTTCAGGGTTAGCACACGTCCAGCCATCCCACAACCCTGCGAAGAAGACCTGAAATTTGCATTAATTCAGTCACAGCAGAAAAACAAAAGTTTACAGCTTAATGTCTTAGAAAGCCCCGCATTAGCTTAAGAACTGAGCCCAGGCCAAGGGCAGGAAGCCTCTATTAGAATGAGAAAAGAGCTCAATGCCCTTGAAGGCCCCAGAGCAAAATGTAAACAGAACTTGAGGAATTGCTCCAGCCCTTCTTTTTTTTTAATTTTAATTTTTATTTATTTATGTATTTATTTATGATAGTCACAGAGAGAGAGAGAGAGAGAGAGAGAGAGAGAGGCAGAGACAGAAGCAGGCTCCATGCACCGGGAGCCAGACGCTGGATTTGATCCCGGGTCTCCAGGATTGCACCCTGGGCCAAAGGCAGGCGCTAAAACGCTGTGCCACCCAGGGATCCCTGCTCCAGCCCTTCTGGAGGTCCCCGAGACCAGCCCTTAAAACTAAGCTAAAACCCACCTCGGGGTCGAAGTCCCTGCTCCGCTGTGTCGGGCAAACTTGGACACAAGCTCCAGCTTGTAAATAAACCCTCGTGTGTTTGCATCAGTGTCGGCTTCTGGGTGGTTTCTTGGATTCGCAATCTTGGGCACAGCAGTCTGAGATAAAGAAACAAAACCAAAAGAAGCTCGGACGCAGGCAGAGTGAACGCAGGATTCTGAGAGAAGCGGCGGAGACCCGGGGGCTTGGGGGCTCTTCTGTGGAAGCCCCTGCAGACTGGGGGGGCGGGATGCTCAGCCCCAGAGCCAGAGGACTCAGTGTCCCCACCCACATCCCGCCCATCAGCGCCGAGTATCAGAGAGCACCACAGCACCGCCCACTGGAGGCCAGAGGCGCTGACGCCCACCCCGCCTCTGACTCCACAGGTGCATCTCCCAGGCAGATGCACACGACAATGAGCCCCATGGCCCATCCCCAGACCCCGCACAGACCACTCGCTGCCACCAAGTGGTTGGACCACAGAGGCTGCAGAGCTTCAGCTCTCCCTGGAAAGTAGGGTCTAGCTTCCTTTGTACTTTGGGCTTTATTTTCATTTCTTTACTTTGATTCTTTTTTATTAATTGCTTTCTTTTAATTTTTATGTATGTACCTTATATATTTCTTATTTTTGCTTTCAAGGTACTTTAATTGTGTTTCTTATTTTGGGATTTAGAATCTTTTAACAAGCAGGCCAAAATAATCTGGTGGTTTTTTTTTTTTTTTTGAGGAGGTCATTTGTTATTGTTTTCCTTGTTTGTTTTTTTTTTCTTCCTTCTTTCTTTACTGGAAAAAAACAATGAGATGGAGACATTCACCTCCATAAAATAACATGAGGTCGTACTCACAGCCAGGAGGTTCATCAATACACATACATGATGTCTAACTAGAGTTTAAAACAATGATTATAAAGATAGCAGCTGGGCTGGAAAAAGAGCACAGAAGAAAACTGGAGAATCCCTTACTGTAGAAATAAAAGAACTAAAATCTAGTCAGGCCAACGTTAAAAATGCTGTAACTGAGATGCAGTCCCAAGAAAGGTTATGGACCACAGAGGCAGACTGAGGGAACTCAGCCACTTATTAAAACAATAACATTCATATCATAGGACACTCAGAAGATGAAGATGAAGAGAGAGAAAAGGTGGGCCTTGCTCAGCCATTAGAAACGACAAATACCCACTATTTGCTTCAACGTGGATGGAACTGGAAGGTATTATGCTGAGTGAAGTAAGTCAATCGGAGAAGGACAAACATGGTATGTTCTCATTCATTTGGGGAATATAGATAATAGTGAAGGGGAATATAAGGGAAGGGAGAAGAAATGTGTGGGAAATATCAGAAAGGGAGACAGAACATAAAGACTCCTAACTCTGGGAAAAGAACTAGGGGTGATGGAAGGGGAGGAGGGCAGGGGGTGGGGGTGAATGGGTGACCGTCAATGGGGGTGTCACTTGACGGAATGAGCACTGGGTGTTATTCTGTATGTTGGCAAATTGAACACCAATAAAAAATAAATTTATTTTTTAAAAAAGGAAGGAAAGGAAGGAAAGGAAGGAAGGAAGGAAGGAAGGAAGGAAGGAAGGAAGGAAGGAAGGAAGGAAGGAAGGAAGGAAAGAGTGGGACCTGGGTGGCTCAGTCAGTTAAGCTTCTGCCTTAGGCTCAGATCATGATCCAGGTCCCTAGGCAGGCTCCCTGTTCAGCAGGGAACCTGCTTCTCCCTCTCCCTCTGCCCCTCTCGCTCATGCTTTCTCTCTCCTCTCTCTCTCAAATAAATAAATAACATCTTTGAAAAAGAAACAAACAAACGCAGAGAGAAGAGAAATCTCCCATGTAGAAGAATTTCAAACAATTTGTGCAGACATTCCACCCTCAAGTTGATGAGCATAGCTTCCCACTCTTATGTGTGGAATACACACAGTATTCTACAAAATATATTATGAAAAAGTTAAAATAATAATAATAATAATATACGAATCGATTCAATTCAATTCTTTTCAACTCAATTCTTTTCGATTCGATTCGATTTGATTATTTTCTATTCGATTCTTTTCAATTCGATTCGATTCGATTCTTCTTGATTCGATTCTTTTCTATTAGATTCGATTCCATTCGATTCGATTCTTTTCAATTCGATTCATTTCAATTCGATTCGATTCATTTTGATTCGATTCTTTTTTATTCGATTTGATTCTTTTCGATTGATTCCGTTCCTTTTGATTCGATTTGATTCTTTTCGATTCGATTGTTTTCAATTTGATTATTTTCGACTCTTTTCACTTCGATTCTTTATGATTCGATTCGATTCTTTTCTATTCGATTCTTTTCAATTTGATTCATTTTGATTCGATTCAATTCATTTCGATTCTATTCAATTCGATTTGATTCGATTCTTTTCGATTTGATTTGATTCGAATCTTTTTGATTCGATTTGATTTGATTCAATTCGATTTGGTATTTTTCGATTCTTTTCAATTCGATTCGATTCTTTTCGATTCGATTCCTTTTGATTCTATTTGATTCCTTTCGATTCGATTCGAATCTTTTCGATTCGATTCGATTTGTTCCTTTCGATTCAATTAGATTCTATTCTATTCGATTCGATTGGATTCTATTTGAATCGACTCTATTCTTTCAATTCGACTCAATTCTTCCTGATTCGATTAGATTCTTCCCGATTCGATTCGATTCTTCCCGATTCGATTCGATTCGATGCTTCTCGATTCGATTCGATTCTTTTTGTTTCATTGCATTTCTATTCTATTCGATTCGATTCTTTTCAATTCGATTCAATTCAATTCGATTATTTTCTATTCGATTCATTTCGATTTGATTCAATTCGATTCATTTTGATTCGATTCGATCTGATTCAATTTGATTTGATACAATTTGATTAGATTATTTTCAGTTAGATTCCATTCTTTTCGATTCGATTTGATTCTTTTCAATTCGATTCATTTCGATTTGATTTGATTATTTTTATTCGGTTATTTTCGATTTGATTCGATTCAATTCTTTTCAATTCATTCTTTTTGATTCAATTCGATTATTTTAGACTCGATTTGATTCGACTCTTTTCGATTCATTCTTTTTGATTCTATTCGTTTCTTTTCGATTCAATTCAATTATTTTCGATTCGATAATTTTCGATTCGATTCAATTCTTTCCAATTCGATTCTTTTCCATTCGATTCTATTATGTTCGATTATATTCTCTTTGACTCGTTTATTTTCTAATTGATTCGATTTCATTCGATTCGATTCCTTTCGATTCGATCCCATTCGATACGATTGTTTTCTATTCAATTCATTTCGATTTGATTCGATTCGATTCATTTCCATTCATTTCTGTTTGATTCGATTCCATTCGATTCTTTTCGATTCGATTCTTTTCGATTTGATTCGATTCGAATCTTTTCGATTCTATTTGATATTTTTTGATTCTTTTCAATTCTATTCAATTCTTTTCAATTCGATTCGATTTTTTTGATTCGATTTTATTCTTTTTGATTCGATTTGATTTGATTCTTTTTGATTCAATTCCTTTTGATTCTATTCGATTCTTTTCGATTCTATTTGATTCAATTAGATTCGATTCTTTCGATTTGACTCAATTATTTCCGATTCAATTCGATTCGATTCTTCTGGTTTCGATTCGATTCTTCTCGTTTCATTTCATTTCTGTTCGATTTGATTCCATTGTTTTCAATTCGATTCGATTCGATTCTTTTCTATTCGATTCGATTCTTTTAGATTCGATTCGATTCTTTTCAATTGAATTCTTTTCAATTCGATTCTTTTCGATTTGATTCGATTCGAATCTTTTCGATTCTATTTGATATTTTTTGATTCTTTTCAATTCTATTCAATTCTTTTCAATTCGATTCGATTTTTTTGATTCGATTTTATTCTTTTTGATTCGATTTGATTTGATTCTTTTTGATTCAATTCCTTTTGATTCTATTCGATTCTTTTCGATTCTATTCGATTCAATTCGATTCGATTCTTTCGATTTGACTCAATTATTTCCGATTCAATTCGATTCGATTCTTCTGGTTTTGATTCGATTCTTCTCGTTTCATTTCATTTCTGTTCGATTTGATTCCATTGTTTTCAATTCGATTCGATTCGATTCTTTTCTATTCGATTCGATTCTTTTAGATTTGATTCGATTCTTTTCAATTGAATTCTTTTCGATTCGATTCTTTTCGATTCGATTTGATTCGATTCCTTTTGATTCGATTCGATTCTCTTCGATTCGATTCGATTTGATTCTTTTTGACTCGATTCTTCTTAATTCGATTCGATTCTTTTCGATTCGTCTTTTCTTTTCGATTCAATTCTTTTTGATTCAATTCGATTCGATTCGATTCTTTTCAATTCGATTCGATTCGATTCGTTTATTTTCAATTCGATTCGATTCGATTCTTTTCGATTCAAATAGATTCGATTCTTTTCGATTCTATTCTTTTGGATTAGATTAGATTCTTTTTGATTCTTTTCGATTCGATTCGATTCAATTTTTTTTATTCGATTTGATTCTTCTTGATTTGATTCGATTCGATTGTCTTCAATTCGATTCCTTTTTCGATTTGATTCTTTTCTATTCGATTCGAACTTTTAGATTCGATTCGATTCTCTTCGATTCGATTTGATTTGATTCTTTTCGACTCGATTCTTCTCAATTTAATTAGATTCTTTTCGACTCGATTCTTCTCAATTTAATTAGATTCTTTTCGATTCGATTCCATTCTTTTCAATTCAATTCTTTTCGATTCGATTCTTTTCGATTCGATTTGATTCGATTCTTTTTTATTCAATTTGATTCTTTTTGATTCGATTTGATTCTTTTCAATTCGATTCATTTCGATTCGATTCGATTCTCTTCGATTCATTTTTATTCAATTCGATTCAATTCGATTAGATTTGATTCGATTCTTTTCAATTCGATTCGATTCTTTTCAATTCGATTTGATTCTTTTAGATTTGATAGTTTTTGATTCTATTCTTTTCTATTCGATTTGATTCTTTTCTTTTTTTTCGATTTGATTCTTTTCAATTTGATTATTTTCGATTTGATTCTTTTCGATTCGATTTGATTCTCTTCGATTTGATTTGATTCGATTCTTTTCGACTCGATTCTTCTCGATTTGATTCGATTCTTTTCGATTCGTCGTTTCTTTTCGATTCAATTCTTTTTTATTCGATTCACTTTGTTCTGATTCGATTTGATTATTTTCGATTTGACTCGATTCTATTCGATTTGATTCAATTCGAATCGATTCGATTCTTTTCGATTCAATACGGTTCTTTTTGATTCGATTCGATTGTTTTGGATTCGATTCGATTCTTTTCGATTCGTCGTTTCTTTTCGATTCGATTCTTTTGGATTCGATTCGATTCTCTTCAATTCGATTCAATTCTTTACGACTCGATTTTCTTTTTTTTTTTTTTTTTTTTTTTTTTTTAATTTTATTTATTTATGATAGTCACAGAGAGAGAGAGAGAGAGGCAGAGACACAGGCGGAGGGAGAAGCAGGCTCCATGCACCGGGAGCCCGATGTGGGATTCGATCCCGGGTCTCCAGGATCGCGCCCTGGGCCAAAGACAGGCGCTAAACCGCTGCGCCACCCAGGGATCCCCAACGACTCGATTTTCTTCTTGATTTGATTCTTTTCGATTCGTCATTTCTTTTCAATTCGATTCTTTTTGATTCGATTCGATTCCTTTCAATTCGATTCGATTCGATTATTTTTGATTTGAGTGGATTCTATTCGATTCAATTCAATTCTTTATGATTCGATTCGATTCGATTATTTTCAATTCGATTCGATTCGATTAATTTCTATTCGATTGTTTTTGATTCTATTCTTTTCGATTCGATTTGATTCAAATCTTTTTGATTCGTTTCGAATCTTTTCTATTTGAATCGATTCTTTTCAGTTTGATTATTTTCGATTAGATTCTTTTTGATTCGATTTGATTCTCTTCGATTTGATTCAACTCGATTCTTTTTGACTCGATTCGATTCGATTCTTTTTGATTCGTCGTTTCTTTTCGATTCGATTCCTTTTGATTCGATTCGATTCTTTTCGATTCGATTCTTTTCGATTTTCTTGGTTTCGATTCGATTTGATTCATTTCGACTCGATTCTTCTTGATTCAAGTAGATTCTTTTCGATTCGATTCGATTCTTTTTGATTCAATTCTTTTTGATTCAATTCGATTCGAATCGATTCATTTCTATTCGATTCGATTCGATTCTTTTTGATTCGATTCGATTCTTTTCGATTCGATTGTTTTCGATTCGACTCTTTTTGATTCGATTCGATTCCTTTCGGTTCGATTCAATTATTTTTGATTTGACTCGATTCTATTCTATTCTATTCGATTCTTTACGATTCGATTCGATTCGATTATTTTCAATTCGATTTGATTCGATTCTTTTCGATTTGATTTGATTTGATTCTTTTCGAATCAATACGGTTCTTTTCGATTCGATTTGATTCTTTTGGATTCGATTAGATTCTTTTTGATTCTTTTCGATTTGAACCAATTCGATTTTTTCGATTCGATTTGATTCTTCTTGATTCAATTATATTCAATTGTTTTCGATTCAATTCCTTTTTTCGATTTGATTCTTTTTGATTCGATTCGAATCTTTTCGATTTGATTCGATTCTTTTCGATTCGATTCTTTTCGATTCGATTCTTTTCGAATAGATTCTTTTCGATTCGATTCTTTTCGATTCGATTGTTTTTGATTCAACTCTTTTCAATTCAGTTCGATTCTTTTCAATTCGATTCTTTTCGATTAGATTCGATTCTTTTTGATTCTTTCGATTCGATTCGATTCTTTTCTATTCCATTCAATTTGATTCTTTTCTATTATGTTCGATTCAATTCAATTCGAGTACATTTTTTGGATTCTTTTCGATTCGACTCAATTCTAATCTTTTCTATTAGATTCGATTCAATTCTTTTCAATTCGATTCAATTTGATTTTATTCTTTTCTATTCGATTCGATTCGACTCATTTCGATTCGATTCTTTTCTATTCTACTCGATTCAATTCTTTTGTATTCTATCTGATTCGATTATTTTCTATTCAATCGATTTGATTCGATTCCTTTCTATTCTATCGGATTCATTTCTTTTCTATTCAATTCATTTCAATTCTTTTCGATTCAATTCATTTCGGTTCTATTCGATTTGTTTCGATTCGATTCGATTCTTTTCCATTCGATTCAATTCTATTCTTTTCTATTATGTTCGATTCGATTCAACTCGAGTACATTTTTTGGATTCTTTTCGATTCGACTCGATTCTAATCTTTTCTATTAGATTCGATTCGATTCTTTTCAATTCGATTCAATGTTATTCGATTCTTTTCTATTCAATTCAATTCTTTTCTATTCGATCAATTCTATTCTAATCTTTTCGATTCGATTAGATTCGATTCTTTTCTATTCAATTCAATTGGATTTTATTCAAATAATTCTTTTGTATTCTATTTGATTCAATTCTTTTCTATTCAATCAATTTGATTCGATTCCTTTCTATTCTATCCGATTCGATTCTTTTCTATTCGATTCTTTTCGATTTGATTCGATTCAATTTTTTCTATTCTTTTCGATTTGATTCTATTCAAAACCATTCTTTTCGATTCGATTAGATGCTTTTCGATTTGATTCTTTTCATTTCCATTTTTTCAATCGATTCTTTTCTTTTCAATTCAATTATTGTTGATTCGATTCAATTGGATTCTTTTCATTTCAGTTCTATTCGATTCTTTTCTATTCGATTCGATTCTATTTGATTCGATTCAATTCTTTTCTATTCAATTCAATTCTTTTCTTTTTGATTCAATTCTTTTCTTTTCTATTCATTCAATTCAATTCGATTCTTTACCATTCGATTCAATTCGCCTTGATTCTAATCTTTTTGTTTTGATTCGATTCTTTTCTATTTGATTCGATTCAATTCCCTTCTAATCTATTCTATTTGATTCAATTCATTTCTATTCAATTCCATTTGATTCCATTCTTTTCGATTCGATTCGATTCTTTTCTATTCTATTCGATTTGCTTCTTTCTATTCTTCTCTATTCTATTCGATTCTTTTCTATTCTACTTGTTTCAATTCGACTTAATTTTAATCTTTCTATACGATTCAATTTGATTCTTTTCTATTCTATTTGATTCAATTCTTTTCTATTCGATTTGATTCAACTCCCTTCTATTCTATTCTATTCTATTCTATTCTATTCTATTCTTTTCTATTCGATTCGATTCGATTCGATTCATTTTTTTCTATTCTTTTCGATTCGATTCTATTCGATTCCATTCTTTTCGATTCTATTCGATGCTTTTCGATTCGATTCTTTTGAATTCCATTCTTTTCGATCAATCCTTTTCATTTCAATTTGATTATTGTTGATTCGATTCGATTCTTTTCTTTTCAATTCTACTCGTTTTGATTTGATTCTTTTCTATTTGATTCAATTAGATTCTTTTCTATTTGATTTGATTCGATTCTTTTCTGTTCTACTCTATTCTATTCGATTCGATTCTTTTCCATTCGATTCGATTCCATTCTTTTTGATTCGATTCTTTTCTATTCGAATTGATTCTTTTCTATTCAATTGGATTCAATTCAATTCCTTTTCTATTTTATTCGATTTGATTCTTTTCTACTCGATTCTATTTGATCGATTCAATTCAGTTCTTTGATTCAATTCTTTTCTATTCTATTCAATCGAATCCTTTCTATTCTATGAGATTTGATTCTTTTCTATTCAATTCTATTCTATTCTTTTCTTTTCGATTCTATTCTTTTCGATTTGATTCTTTTCTATTCTATTCGATTTGATTCTTTTCTATTCAATTTGATACGATTCTTTTCTTTTCCTTTCTACTCGATTCGATTTGCTTCTTTTCTATTCAATTCAATTCGATTCTTTTCTATTCTATTAGATTCGATTCGATTCTTTTCTATTCTACTTGTTTTGATTTGACTCGATATTAATCTTTTCTATACGATTCGATTTGATTCTTTTCTATTCAATTCGATTCAATTCTTTTCAATTCGATTCGAGTCATTTTTTTCTATTCTTTTTGATTCAATTCTATTTGATTCCATTCTTTGCGATTCGATTCAGTGCTTTTCAATTTGATTCTTTTCAATTCCATTCTTTTCGACTGATCCTTTTCGTTTCAATTCGATTATTGTTGATTTGATTCGATTCTTTTCTTTTCAATTCTACTCGATTCGATTTGATTCTTTTCTATTCGATTCAATTCGATTCTTTTCTATTTATTCTACTCTATTCTATTCTATTCCATTCTTTTCCATTCTTTTTGACTCGATTCAATTTGATTCGATTCTTTCTATTCAATTCGATTCTTTTCTATTCGATTCAAATCCTTTTCTATTTTATTCGATTCAATTCTTTTATAATCGATTCCTTTCGATCAATTCGATTCGAATCTTTGATTCAATACTTTTCTATTCTATTCGAATCTTTTCTATTCTATTCTATTCTATTCTATTCTATTCTATTCTATTCGACTCGATTCTTTTCTATTCAATTCGATTCAATTCGATTCTTTTCGATTCGATTTGATTCGATTCAATTTTTTCTATTCTTTTCAATTCGATTCTATTCTTTTCCATTCTTTTCGATTCAATTCAATGCTTTTCGATTCGATTCTTTCCCATTCCATTCTTTTCGATTCAATTCTTTTCGTTTTGATTCAATTATTCTTGCTCGATTCGATACGATTCTTTTCGATTCAATTCTATTCAATTCTTTTTTATTATATTCGATTCTTTTCAATTCGTTTCTTTTCTATTCTATTCGATTCGATTCTTTCCTATTCGATTTGATACAATTCTTTTCTTTCTAATCAATTCGATTTGATTCTTTTCTATTCGATTCAATTCGAATCTTTTCTATTCTATTCGATTCGATTTGATTCTTTTCTATTCTACTCTTCTATTCTGTTCTATTCTATTCTTTTCTTTTCTATTTGATTCGATTCGATGTTCTATTCTACTCTATTCTATTCGATTCTTTTCTATTCTACTCGTTTCGAATCGACTCGATTTTAATCTTTTCTATACGATTCGACTCGATTCTAGTCTTTTCAATTCGATTCTTTTCTATTCGATTCGATTCAATACCATTCTATTCTATTCTATTCTGTTCAATTCGATTTCATTCCATTCTTTTCAATTCGATTCCATTCTTTTCGATTCGATTCTTTTCAATTCCATTCTTTTCTATCAATCATTTTCGTTTGATTCGATTATTGTTGATTCGATTCGATTCTTTTTTTTTCAATTCTACTCGATTCGATTTGATTCTGTTCTATTCGATTCAATTCAATTCTTTTCTATTCTATTCTATTCTATTCGATTGTTTTCTGTTCTACTCTATTCTATTCTATTCTATTAGATTCTTTTCCATTCTTTTGATTTGATTCAATTCGATTCGATTTCTTCTATTCGAATCGATTCTTTTCTATTCGATTGGATTCTATTCAATTCCTTTTCCATTTTATTCGTTTCGATTCATTTCTAATCGATTCTATTCGATCAATTCAATCTATTCTTTGATTCGATTCTTTCCTATTCTATTCTATTCGAATCTTTTCTATTCTATTCTATTAGATTTGCTTCTTTTCTATTCACTTCGATTCTATTCTTTTCTTTTCGATTCTATTTTTTCGATTCGATTCTTTTCGATTCGATTTGATACAATTTTCTTTTTCTTTCTATTGATTCGATTTGATTCTATTCTATTCGATTCGATTTGATTCTTTTCTATTCTATTCGATTCTTTTCTATTCTATTCGATTCTATTCTTTTCTTTTCGATTCGATTCGATGTTCTCTTCTACCCTATTCTATTCGATTCTTTTCTATTCGATTTGATTCTTTTCTATTCTTTTCAATTCGATTAAATTCGATTCAATTCTTTCTATTCTATTCGATTTGATTCGAATCTTTTCTATTCGATTCTATTCGATTCTTTTCTATTCCATTCTATTCGATTCGATTCAATTTGATTCGATTCTTTTCTACTCATTTCGATTTGACTTGATTTTAATATTTTCTATACAATTCGATTTGATTCTTTTCTATTCTATTCGATTCTTTTCTATTCTTTTCAATTTGATTCAATTTGAATCAATTATTTTCTATTCTATTCAATTCTCATCTTTTCTATTCAATTCGATTCGATTCTTTTCTATTCATTTCGATTCTATTTGATTTGATTCGATTCGATTCTTTTCTATTCGATTCGATTCTTTTCTTTTCGATTCAATTCTTTTCTTTTCTATTCATTCAATTCAATTAGATTCTTTACTATTCGTTTCAATTCGACTCGATTATAATCTTTTCGATTCGTTTTGGTTCTTTTCTATTCGATTCGATTCAATTCCCTTCTATTCTATTCTATTCGATTCTTTTCTATTTCTTTCGATTCGATTCCATTCTTTTCGATTCAATTCTATTCAATTTTTTTCTATTCTTTTGATTCAATTCTATTCGATTCCATTCTTTTATATTCGATTCAATGCTTTTCGATTAGATTCTTTCAATTTCATTCTTTCAATCGATCCTTTTCGTTTTGATTTGATTATTCTTGATTCGATTCGATTCTTTTCTTTTCAATTCTACTCGATTCGATTTGATTATTTTCTATTCGATTCGATACGATTCTTTTCCATTCGATTCGATTCGATTCGATTCTTTTCTGTTCTACTCTATTCTATTCTAGTCGATTCTTTTCCATTCTTTTCTATTCAATTCAATTCGATTCGATTCTTTTTTAATCGATTCTTCTCTATTCGATTGGATTTGATTCAATTCCTTTTCTATTTTATTCGATTTGATTCTTTTCTAATCGATTCTATTCAATCGATTCAATTCGATTATCTGATTCGATTCTTTACTATTCTATTCTATTAGAATCTTTTCTATTCTATTCTATTAGATTCAATTCTTTTCTTTTCAATTCGATATTATTCTTTTCTTTTCGATTCTATTCTTTTCTTTTTTAAATTTTTATTTATTTATGATAGTCAAACAGAGAGAGAGAGAGGCAGAGACACAGGCAGAGGGAGAAGCAGGCTCCATGCACCGGGAGCCCGACGTGGGATTCGATCCCGGGTCTCCAGGATCGTGCCCCAGGCTAAAGGCAGGCGCCAAACCGCTGCGCCACCCAGGGATCCCGATTCTATTCTTTTCAATTCGATTCCTTTCTATTCTATTCGATTCGATTCTTTTCTATTTGATTTGATACGATTCTTTTTTTCCCTCTAATCGATTCGATTTGCTTCTTTTCTATTCAATTCAATTCCATTCTTTTCTATTCTATTCGATTTGATTTGATTCTTTTCTATTCTACTCTATTCTGTTCGATTCTTTTCTATTCTATTCAATTCGATTCTTTTCTCTTTGATTTGATACGATTCTTTTCTTTTCCTAATTGATTCGATTCAATTTTTTTCTATTCTACTCTTTCTATTCGATTCTTTTCTATTCTATTCTGTTCAGTTCTTTTCTATTTGATCCGATTCGATGTTCTATTCTACTCTATTCTATTCGATTCTTTTCTATTCTTCTCGTTTCGACTCGCCTCGATTTTAATCTTTTCTATACGATTCGATTCGATTCTTTTCTATTCTATTTGATTCAATTCTTTTCTATTCAATTCGATTCGATTCCCTTCTATTCTATTCTATTCTTTTCTATTCAATTCCATTCGATCCGATTCTTTTCAATTCGATGTGATTCATCTTTTTTCGATTCTTTGCGATTCGATTCTATAAGATTCCATTTTTTTCATTTCGATTCGATGCTTTTTGATTCGATTCTTTTCAATTCCATTCTTTTCGATCGATCCTTTTCGTTGCGACTCGATTATTGTTGATTCGATTCGATTCTTTTCAATTCTACGCGATTTGATTTGATTCTTTTCTATTTGTTTCAATTCAATTCTTTTCTATTCTTTTCTATTCTATTCTATTCTATTCTTTTCCATTCTTTTTGATTCGATTCAATTTGATTCGATTCTTTTCTATTTGAATCGATTCTTTTCTATTCGATTCAATTCCTTTTCTATTTTATTTGATTCGATTCTTTTCTAATCGATTCTATTCGATAAATTCGATTCGAATCTTTGATTCGATTCTTTTCTATTCTATTCTATTTGAATCTTTTCTATTCTATTCTATTAGACTCGATTCTTTTCTATTCAATTCAATTCGATTCTTTTCTATTCTATTTGATTCGATTTGATTCTTTTCTATTCTACTCTATTCTTTTCGATTCTTTTCTAATCTATTCTATTCAATTCTTTTCTATTCGATTCAATTCAATGTTCTCTTCTACTCTATTCTATTCGATTCAATTCGATTTGATTCTTTCTATTCTATTCGATTCGAATCAAATCTTTTCTATGTGATTCAAGTCGATTCTATTCAGTTCTTTTCTATTCCATTTTATTCGATTCGATTCAATTCAATTCTATTCTTTTCTTTTCTACTCAATTCGATTCGACATGATTCTAATATTTTCTATACGAGTCGATTCGATTCTTTTCTATTCGATTCGATTCTTTTCTATTCTTTTCAATTTGATTCAATTTGATTCGATTCTTTTCTATCCTATTCGATTCTAATCTTTTCTATTCAATGCGATTCGATTCTTTTCTATTTGATTCGATTCTATTTGATTCGATTCTTTTCTATTCGATTCGATTCTTTTCTTTTCGATTCAATTCTTTTCAATTCAATTTGATTCTTTACTATTCGATTTTATTCGACTCGATTCTAATCTTTTCAAATCGATTTGATTCTTTTCTATTCGATTCGATTCGATTCGATTCGATTCCCTTCCTTTCTATCTGTTCTATTCTATTCTTTTCTATTCAATTCGATTCGATTCCATTCTTTACGATTCGATTCGATTCAATTTTTCTATTCTTTTCTATTTGATTCTATCGATTCCATTCTTTTTTATTCTGTTCAATGCTTTTCTTTTTTTTTCATTTTTTTAAAATTTTATTTATTTATGATAGGCACACAGTGAGAGAGAGAGAAGCAGAGACATAGGCAGAGGGAGAAGCAGGCTCCATGCACCGGGAGCCCGACGTGGGATTCGATCCCGGGTCTCCAGGATCGCGCCCCGGGCCAAAGGCAGGCGCCAAACCGCTGCGCCACCCAGGGATCCCTGTTCAATGCTTTTCAATTAGATTCTTTTCAATTCCTTTCTTTTCGATCGATCCTTTTCGTTTCGATTTGATTATTCTTGATTCAATTCGATTCTTCTCTTTTCCATTCTACTCGATTCGATTTGATTTTTTCTGTTTGATTCAATTCGATTCCTTTCTATTCTATTCTTTTCGATTCTTTTCGATTTGAATCAATGCTTTTCAATTTGATTCTTTTCAATTCCATTCTTTTCGATTGATTCTTTTCATTTCGATTCAATTATTGTTGATTCGATTCGATTGGATTCTTTTCGATTCGATTCTATTCGATTCTTTTCGATTCTATTCAATTCTTTTCTGTTCGATTCGATTCTTTTCGATTCGATTCTTTTCAATGCTATTCGATTCGTTTCAATTCGATCGATTCTTTTCGATTCAATTCGATTCTTTTCTATTATGTTCGAGTCGATTCAGTTCGAGTACATTTTTTGGATTCTTTTCGATTTAACTCGATTCTAATCTTTTCTATTCTATTCGATTCGATTCTTTTCAATTCGATTCAATTTGATTTGATTCTTTTCTATTCTATTCGATTTGACTCATTTCGATTCGATTCAATTCATTTCTATTCTATTTGATTTTTTTCTATTCGATCAATTCGATTCTAATATTTTCTATTCGATTCGATTAGAATCTTTTCTATTCGATTCAATTCGATTATATTCGATTCAATTCTTTTGTATTCTATCCGATTCGATTCTTTTCTATTCAATCGTTTTGATTCGATTCCTTTCCATTCTATCCAATTCGATTCTTTTCTATTCAATTAGTTTTGATTCTTTTGATTCTATTCGATTCGATTCTTTTCGATTCGATTCAATTCTATTCGATTCCATTCTTTTCGATTCATTTCAATGCTTTTCGATTCGATGCTTTCAATTCCATTCTTTTCAATTCGATTCTTTTCTATTATGTTCGAGTCGATTCAGTTCAAGTACATTTTTTGGATTCTTTTCGATTTAACTCGATTCTAATCTTTTCTATTCTTTTCGATTCGATTCTTTTCAATTCGATTCAATTTGATTTGATTCTTTTCTATTCTATTCGATTTGACTCATTTCGATTCGATTCAATTCATTTCTATTCTATTTGATTTTTTTCTATTCGATCAATTCGATTCTAATATTTTCTATTCGATTCGATTAAAATCTTTTCTATTCGATTCAATTCGATTATATTCGATTCAATTCTTTTGTATTCTATCCGATTCGATTCTTTTCTATTCAATCGTTTTGATTCGATTCCTTTCCATTCTATCCAATTCGATTCTTTTCTATTCAATTAGTTTTGATTCTTTTGATTCTATTCGATTCGATTCTTTTCGATTCGATTCAATTCTATTCGATTCCATTCTTTTCGATTCATTTCAATGCTTTTCGATTCGATGCTTTCAATTCCATTCTTTTCAATTCGATTCTTTTCGTGTCGATTTGATTATTGTTGATTGATTCGATTTGATACTTTTCTATTCGATTCTATATTTTTCTTTTCGATTTTATTCGATTCTTTTCGATTCGATTCTTTTCAACTCGATTCTTTTCGATTTGATTCTTTTTGATTTGATTCTTTTTGAATCGATTGGTTTCGATTCTATTTGATTCGAATCAACTCATTTCAATTCCATTCGATTCTTTTCTATTCTATTCGATTCTTTTCTATTCGATCGATTTGATTCGAATCTTTTCTTTTCTATTCGATTCGATTAGAATCTTTTCTATTCGATTCAATTCAATTATATTTGATTCAATTCTTTTGTATTCTATTCGATGCGATTCTCTTCTATTCAATCGATTCGATTCGATTCTTTTTGATTCGATTCGATGCGATACTTTTCAATACGAATCGATTTGAATCTTTTCGATTCGATTTGATTCAATTTTTTCTATTCTTTTCTTTTTTTTTTAATTTTTTTTTATTTATTTATGATAGTCACAGAGAGAGAGAGAGGCAGAGACACAGGCAGAGGGAGAAGCAGGCTCCATGCACCGGGAGCCTGATGTGGGATTCGATCCCGGGTCTCCAGGATCGCGCCCTGAGCCAAAGGCAGGTGCTAAGCCACTGCGCCACCCAGGGATCCCCTCTATTCTTTTCGATTTAATTCTATTCGATTCCTTTCTTTTATATTTGATTCAATGCTTTTCGGTTCAACTCTTTGCAATTCTATTCTTTTCAATTGATTCTTTTCGTTTTGATTCAATTATTGTTGATTTGATTCAATTTTTTCGATTTGATTCTATTTGATTCTTTTCGTTTTGATTCGATTTGATTCTTTTCTATTCGATTTAATTCGAATATTTTCTATTATATTCGATTCTAGTCGATTCGATTCTTTTCTATTCTATTCGACTCGATTCTAATCTATTCTATTCGTTTCGATTCTTTTCTATTCTTTTCTATTGTTTTCTATTCGATCAATTCGATTCTAATCTTTTCTATTCGATTCTATTAGAATCTTTTCTATTCAATACAATTCGATTATATTCAATTCAATTCTTTTGTATTCTATCTGATTCGATTCTCTTCTATTCAATCGATTTGATTCGGTTCTTTTCGAATCAATTTGATTCAATTTTATTCTATTCTTTTCGATTCCATTCTATTTGATTCCATTCTTTTCGATTCAATTCGATGCTTTTCAATTTGATTCTTTTCAATTCCATTCTTTTCAATCGATTCTTTTCATTTCGATTTGATTATTGTTGATTTGATTCGATAAAATTCTTTTTGATTTGATTCGATTCGTTTCGATTCTTTTTGATTCGATTCTTTTCAGTTCTATTCGATTCGTTTCGATTCTTTTCGATTCGTTTCAATTCTTTTCAATTCGATTCAATTCGGTTCTTTTCTATTATGTTCGATTCGATTCAATTCGAGTACATTTTTGTATTATTTTCTATTCGACTTGATTCTAATCTTTTCTATCTGATTCGATTCCATTCTTTTCAATTCGATTCAATTTGATTCGATTCTTTTCTATTCAATTCGACTCGACTCATTTCAATTTGATTCGAATCTTTTTTATTCTATTCGATTCTTTTCTATTCGATTGATTCGATTCGAATCTTTTCTATTCAATTCAATTCGATTCTATTCGATTCCATTCTTTTCTATTCTATTCTATTCTATTTGAATCTTTTCTTTTTGATTCAATTCAATTCTATTCAATTTGATTCTTTTTGATTCTATTCAAATCCATTCTTTTCTTTCTATTTAATTTGATTTTTTCCTTTTCTATTCTATTCTATTTGATTCTTTTCTATTCTACTCTATTCGATTCTGTTCTATTCGATTCGATTCTTTTATATTCAATTCGTTTCTTTTTGATTCTTTTCTATTCGATTCGATTCGATTTGATTAGACTCATTTCATTCAATTGTATTCTTTTCTATTTTTTTCAATTCGACTCTTTTCTATTTGATTCGATTCGATTCGACTCATTTCAATTCGATTCGATTCTTTTCTATTCTTTTCAATTCAATTCATCTCAATTCGAATCTTTTCTATTTGATTCAATTCCATTCTATTTGAATCGACTCTTTTCTATTCTATTAAATTCGATTCTTTTGTATTTGATTCAATTTGATTCAATTAGATTCTTTTCTATTATATTCGATTCGATTCAATTCGAGTCGATTCTTTTGTATTCTATTCCATTCAATTCGATTCTAATCTTTTCTATTCGATTCGATTCGATTCTTTTGTATTTGATTCAATTCGATTATATTCTATTCGATTCTTTTTTATTCTATTCAATTCAATCCTTTCAATTTGATTCGATTCTCTTCTATTTGATTCAACTCTTCTCTTCGATTCTTTTCTTTTCTATTCGATTCGATTTAATTCAATTCGATTCTTTACTATTCGAATCGATTCGACTCGATTCTAATCTTTTCAATTCGATTCGATTCTTTTCTATTCACCTCGAAACATTTCTTTTCTATTATATTCTATTCAATTCGATTCTTTTCTATTCTATTCAATTCGATTCAATTCGATTCATTTCTAATAGGTTCTTTTCTATTCTATTCGATTCGATTCATTTGGATTCGATTCTTTTTTATTCTATTCGATTCAATTCGTATCTTTTCTATTCGATTCAATTCGATTCAATTCGATTCTTTTCAATTCCATTCTTTTCGATTCGATTCTTTCCGTTCCTATTCAATTATTGTTGATTCGATTCTATTCTTTTTGATTTGATTCAATTCGATTCTTTTCTATTATGGTCAATTCGATTCAATTCGATTCTTTTCTATTGAATTCGATTCGATTCATTTTGATTCAATTCGATTAATTTCGATTTGATTCGATTCTTCTCTATTCTATTCGATTCGATTCTCTTCTATTCGATCGATTCTATTCGATTCTTTTCTATTCGATTCGATTCGATTCTTTTCTATTCGATTCAATTCAATTCTTTTCTATTCTATTCGATTCGATTCATTTTGACTTGATTCTTTTCTATTCGATTTGATTCAATTCGAATCTTTTCTATTTGATTCAATTCAATTCAATTTGATTCTTTTCAGTTCCATTCTTTTCGTTTCGTTTCTTTTCGATTCTATTCAATTCGTTTCGATTCTTTTCGATTCAATTTGATTCTTTTCTATTATGTTCAAGTCGATTCAATTCGAGTACATTTTTTGTATTCTTTTCGATTCGACTCGATTCTAATCTTTTCTATTCGATTCGATTCCATTCTTTTCAATTCGATTCAATTTGATTCGATTCTTTTCTATTCGTTTCGATTCAACTCAGTTCAATTCGATTCGATTCTTTTCTATTCTATTTGATTCTTTTTTATTCGAATGATTCGATTCAAATCTTTTCTATTCGATTCAATTCGATTATATTCGATTCAATTCTTTTGTATTCTATTCGATTCTATTATCTATTCAATCAATTCAATTTGATTCAATACGATTCTTTTCCATTATGTTCGATTGCATTCTTTTCTATGCTATTTGATTTGATTTGTTTCTTTTCTATTCTATTCGATTCGATCCTTTTCATTTGATTCAATTCTTTTCTATTCGATTCAATTCGATTATTTTCTATTATATTTGATTCGATTCGATTCGATTCGATTCTTTTCTATTCAATTCAAACCTTTTCTATTCTATTTGATTCCATTCTTTTCTATGCTATTTGATTCGATTCGTTTCCTTTCTATTCTATTCTATTCGATTCTTTTCATTTGATTCGATTGTTTTCTATTCGATTCAATTCTTTTCTATTCTATTCTATTCTGTTGTATTCGATTTGTTTCGATTTGATTCTTTTCTATTCGATTCAATTCGATTATTTTCTATTATATTCAATTTGATTCTTTTCGATTCGATTCTTTTCTATTCTATTTGACTCGATTCTAATCTTTTCAATTCGATTCGATTCTTTTCAATTTGATTCAATTCTTTTTATTTGATTTGATTCGACTCATTTCCATTCGATTTGATTCTTTTCTATTCTATTTGATTCTTTTCTATTCGATCGATTCGATTCTAATCTTTTCTATTTAATTCGATTCTAATCTTTTCTATTCGATTCAATTTGATTATGTTCAATTCAATTCTTTTGTATTCTATCCGTTTCGATTCTTTTCTATTCAATCGATTCGATTCGAATCTTTTCGATTTGATTCCATTTTTTTTCTATTTTTTTCGATTCAATTCTATTCGATTCCATCCTTTCGATTCGATTCAATTTTTTCTATTTTTTTCAATTCAATTCTATCGATTCCATCCTTTCCATTCCATTCGATGTTTTTCGATTTGAATCTTTCAATTGCATTCTTATCGATCGATTCTTTTCGCTTAACTTCGATTATTGTTGATTCGATTCGATTCGATTCTTTTCGATTCGATTCTGTTCTATTCTTTTTGATTCTATTCGATTCCTTTCGATTCGATTTGATTCTTTTCTATTCTCTTCGATTCGATTCTTTTCTTTTCTATTCGATTCAATTTAATTCAATTTGATTCTTTACTATTCAAATCGATTCGACTCAATTCTAATCTTACGATTCGATATGATTCTTTTCTAATCAATTATATTCTTTTCTATTCAATTCGATTCTTTTCAAATCGATTCGATTCAATAGTTTTCGATTCGATTCGATTCCATTTTTTTCTATTCTTTTCGATTCGATTCTATTCAATTCCATTCTTTTCGATTCAATTCAATGCTTTTCAATTAGATTCTTTTCAATTAGATTCTTTTCAATTGATTCTTTCGTTTCTATTCGATTATTGATTCGATTCGATTCGATTCTTTTCGATTCGATTCTCTTAGATTCGATTTGTTTCGATTCTATTTGATTTGTTTCGATTCTTTTCAATTTGATTCAATTCGATTCTTTTCTATTATGTTTGATTCGATTTGATTCTTTTCTATTCTATTTGATTCTATTCAATTCTTTTTTATTCTATTCGATTCCATTCTTTTATATTCGATTCAATTGTTTTCTATTTGATTTGATTCTATTTGATTCGATTCGATTCTTTTCTCTTCGATTCAATTCTTTTTTTTCTATTCGATTCGATTTAATTCAATTCGATTCTTTACTATTCGAATAGATTCGACTCAATTCTAATCTTTTCAATTTGATTCAATTCTTTTCTATTTGATTTGATTCAATTCTTTTCTATTCTATTCAATTCGATTCTTTTCTATTCAATTCATTTTGATTCGATTCTTTTCTATTCTATTTGATTCGATTCGATTCTTTTCTATCCTAATCGATTCAATTCGAATCTTTTCTATTCGATTCAATTTGATTCCATTTGATTCTTTTCTATTCAATTCAATTCTATTCATTTTGATTCGATTCGATTAATTTCGATTCGATTCGATTCTTCTCTATTCTATTCGATTCGATTCTCTTCTATTTGATCGATTCTATTCGATTCTTTTCTATTCGATTTGATTCAATTCTTTTCTATTCTATTCGATTTGATTCGATTCTTTTCGAATTTGATTCAAATTCGTTTCGTTTCGATTCGATTCAATTTTTTCTATTCTTTTCGATTCGATTCGATTTGAGTCCATTCATTTCGATTTGATTCGATGCTTTTTGGTTCTATTCTTTTCAATTCCATTCTTTTCGATTCGATTATTTTCGTTTCGTTTCAATTATTGTTGATCGATTCTATTCGATTCTATTTGATTCTTTTTTATTATATCCGATTCTTTTCGATTCAATTCTTTTCGATTCGATTCTTTTTTATTCGATTCTTTTCGATTCTAATCTATTAGAATCTACTCATTTCGATTTGATTCAATTCTTTTCTATTCTATTCGATTCTTTTCTATTCGATTGATTGGATTCGAATCTTTTCTATTCGATTCAATTTGATTCGAATCTTTCCTATTCGATTCAATTCGATTATATTCGATTCAATTCTTTTCTATTCGATTCGATTCTTTTCTATTCTATTCTATTCAATTCTGTTGTGTTCGATTCATTTCGATTCGATTCTTTTCTATTCGATTCAATTCGATTATTTTCTATTATATTCGATTCAATTATTTTCAATTCGATTCTTTTCTATTTTATTCGACTCGATTCTAATCTTTTCTATTCAATTTGATTTGATTCTTTTCAATTCGATTTGATTCTTTTCGATTCAAATCGACTCATTTTGATTCGATTCAATTATTTTCGATTCTACTTGATTCTTTTCTATTTGATCGATTCAATTTGCATCTTTTCTATTCAATTCAATTCAATTATATTCTATTCAATTCTTTGTATTCTATTCCATTCGATTCTTTTCTATTCAATCGATTCGATTCGATTCTTTTCTATTCTTTTTGATTCGATTCTTTTCTATTCTATTCGATTTGATTCTTTTCAATTCGATTCGATTCTTTTCCATTCGATTCCATTCGATACTTTTCAATTCGAATCGTTTTGAATCTTTTCGACTCCATTTGATTCAATTTTTTCTATTCTTTTCGATTCGATTCTATTCGATTCCTTTCTTTTAGATTTGATTCGATGCATTTCCATTCAATTCTTTTCAAATCTATTCTTTTTGATTCGATTCTTTCTTTTTGATTCAATTATTCTTGATTCTATTTGAAAGTTTTCTATTCGATTCAATTTGATTCTATTCGATTCTTTTCTATTCTATTCGATTCGAATCTTTTCTATTCGATTCAATTCTATTCAATTCTTTTTGATTCTTTCCTTTCTATTCTATTCGATTCTTTTGTATTTGATTCAATTCAATTCGATTCTTTTCTATTCGATTCTATTCTATTTTATTCAATTCGATACTTTTCTATTCGATTCAATTTAATTCAATTCAATTCTTTACTATTCGAATCAATTCGACTCGATTCTAATCTTTTCGATTCGATGCGGTTCTTCTCTATTCGATTCGATTCAATTCTTTTCTATTCTATTCTGTTCAATTCGATTTTTTTCTATTCAATTCAATTCGATTCATTTTGATTCGATTCTTTTCTATTCTATTCGATTCGATTCATTTCGATTTGATTCTTTTCTATTCTATTCGATTCAATTTGATCTTTTCTATTCGATTCAATTCGATTCTTTTCTATTCAGTTTGATTCAATTGTTTTCTATTCTATTCTATTCAATTCTTTTTTATTCGATTCCATTCTTTTTATTCAATTTGATTCTTTTCGAATCGATTCGATTGTTTTCAATTTGATTTGATTTGATTCTTTTTGATCGATTCGATTCAATTTTTCTATTGTTTTTGATTCGATTCTATTTGAATCCATTCTTTTCTATTAGATTCGATACTTTTCGATTCGATTCTTTTAGAATCTATTCGATTCGTATCGACTCATTTCGATTCAGTTTGATTCTTTTCTATTCGATTCGATTCTTTTATATTCGATCGATTTGATTCAAATCTTTTCTATTTGATTTAATTCGATTTGAATCTATTCTATTCGATTCAATTCGATTATATTGTATTCAATTCCTTTGTATTCTATTCGATTGGATTCTTTTCTATTCAATTGATTCAATTTGATTCTTTTCTATTCGATTCGATTCGATTTTTTTCTATTCTATTTGATTCGATTCTTTCTATTCTATTCGATTCGATTTGATTCGATTCTTTTCTATTCAATTCATTTTAACTCAATTCGATTCTTTACTTTTCGAATCGATTCACCTCGATTCTAATCTTTTTGATTCGATTCTTTTCTATTGGATTGATTCAATTCTTTTCTATTCTATTCTATTCTATTCTATTCTTCTTTTCTATTCGATTCAATTCAATTCGATTCAATTCTATTCAATTCGAATCTTTTCTATTCAATTCAATTGAATTCAATTCTTTTCTATTCAATTCGATTCGATACATTTTGATTCAATTCGATTAATTTCAATTCGATTCGATTCTTCTCTATTCTATTTGATTCAATTCTCTTCTATTCTATCGATTCTATTCTATTCTCTTCTATTCGATTCGATTCGATTCTTTCTATTCGATTTGATTCAATTCTTTTCAATTCGATTCTATTTGATTTGATTCTTTTCTATTCAATTCGACTAAGTTCGATTCGATCGATTCTTTTCTATTCTATTCGATTCTTTTCTATTCGATCGATTCGATTCGAATCTTTTCTATTCGATTCAATTCGAATATATTCGATTCAATTCTTTTGTATTCTATTCGATTCAATTCTTTTCAATTCAATCGATTCGATTTGATTCGATTCAATTCAATTCTTTTCTATTATGTTTGATTCCATTCTTCTCTATGCTATTTGATTCGATTTGTTTCTTTTCTATTCTATTCTATTCGATTCGATCCTTTTCATTTGATTCGATTCTTTTCTATTCTATTCTATTCGATTCTTTTGTATTCAATTTGTTTTGATTCATTTCGATTCAATTCTTTTCTATTCGATTCAATTCAATTATTTTTTATTCTATTCTATTCTATTCTATTCTATTCTATTTGATTCTTTTCTATTCTATCCGATTCGATTCTAATCTTTTCTATTCGATTTGATTCTTTTCCATTCGATTCGATTCTTTTCCATTCAATTCGATTCTTTTCCATTCGATTCCATTCGATACTTTTCAATTCGAATCGTTTCGAATCTTTTCGACTCGATTTGATTCAATTTTTTCTATTCTTTTCAATTTGATTCTATTCGAATCCTTTCTTTTCGATTTGATTCGATGCATTTCGATTCAATTCTTTTCAATTCTATTCTTTTTGATTCGATTCTTTTCGTTTTGATTCAATTATTGTTGATTCGATTCGAAACTTTTCTATTCGATTCAATTCGATTCAATTCGGTTCGATTCTTTTCTATTCTATTGGATTCGATTTGAATCTTTTCTATTCAATTCTATTCTATTCGATTCGATACTTTTCTATTCTATTCGATTCGAATCTTTTCTCTTCAATTCAATTCGATTCAATTCTTTTCGATTCTTTTCTATTGTATTCGATTCGATTCTTTTGTATTTGATTCGATTAGATTCTTTTATATTTGATTCAATTCTTTTCTCGATTCGATTCTTTTCTTTCTCTTCGATTCAATTTAATTCAATTCGATTCTTTACTATTCGAATCATTCGACTAGATACTAATCTTTTCTATTTGATTTGATTCTTTTCTATTCTATTCTATTCAATTCGATTATTTTCTATTGTATTCAATTCGATTCATTTCGTTTCCATTCTTTTTTATTCTATTCGATTCCATTCTTTTCTATGCTATTTGATTCAAACCGTTTCTTTTCTATTCGATTTGATTTGATTCTTTTCACTTGATTCGATTCTTTTCTATTCGATTCAATTCTTTTCTATTCTATTCTATTCGATTCTGTTGTGTTCGATTCATTTCGATTCAATTCTTTTCTATTCGATTCAATTCGATTATTTTCTATTATATTTGATTCAATTCTTTTCGATTCGATTCTTTTCTATTCTATTTGACTCGATTCTAATCTTTTCTATTCAATTTGATTTGATTCTTTTCAATTTGATTCGATTCTTTTCATTTCAATTCCATTTGACTCATTTCTATTCGATTCGATTCTTTTCTATTCTATTCGATTATTTTCTATTCAATCTATTCGATTCGATTCTTTTCTATTCAATTCAATTCTATTCGATTCTTTTCGATTCGATTCGATTCATTTTTTTCTATTTTTTTCGATTCGATCTATTCGATTCCATTCTTTTCGATTCAATTCGATTCAATTTGATGCTTTTTGATTCGATTCTTTTCAATTCCATTCTTTTCGATCGATTCTTTTCTTTTTTTTTTATTCTTTTCATTTCGATTCAATTATCGTTGATTCGATTTGATTCGATTTTCTCGATTCTTTTCATTTCGATTCTTTTCAATTCGATTTGATTCTTTTCTATTCAATTCGATTCTTTTCAATTGGATTCTTTTCAATTCGATTTGTTTCGAGTCTATTCGATTCGTTTTGATTCTTTTCGATTCGATTTGATTCTTTTCGATTCAATTCAATTCGATTATTTTCTATTATCTTCGATTCGATTCAATTCAATTCTTTTCTATTATCTTCAATTCGACTGGATTCTAATCTTTTCTATTCGTTTCTTTTCTATTCGATTTGAATCTATTCTTTTCTATTTGATTCTATTCTTTTCGATTAGATTTTTTTCTATTTGGCAGCTCCCCCAGGACCCCCGCTCCCCTGTAAGCCCTGTGCTGTGCATGCACCCAAGCCAAGACCTTTCCAGCCTGTCCTAGATACATGGACCCCGACATGGGTGACTGACACCCCCCCTTCCCGCCCTGTGCCCGTTGGGTCCCCCGGCCCATGAACAGGCTTGCTCTTCACGCACTGGAACATGGAGTCCCTCGTGTTCCCCCAGGCCCCCCTCAGGCTATTCACACATCACTGCCCTCAGGGTGGGGAGTTTGGTCGCACTCTTGCTGGCATCAGGTTTTAATTTTGATGAAGTCCAGTCCGTCGCTTTCTCCCCTTGGTCGTGTGCTGGTGGAATCTAAGAGAAACCTTCAATCCCCGCCCCACCCCAATCCCGCAGGGACACTCGCTCGCCGGCCCACCCACCACCATCTCTGCGCCGGCCCTGGGCTGGGAGACATCACTCCCGGGCTGGGAGACATCACCCCGAACTGCCCAGGTGGGCAGTTCCCCAGAGCCCCTGGGAACCCCGCCCGTGTGCTCCTGATACTGGGGTGGGAGTGCTCTGTGACCCCAGTGTGATGGCGTGTCCTGGGATAGTGGCTGGGAAGGTGGATTGTAGGTGGGCAAGGAACAGACGGACAGCGAGGGCCCGTGTGTGATGCCTGTGCCCCTTGGGCTACGGGGTTGTCTCCGGCTCTGGTCAGACAGAGGGGCACCTACCTGCCCACGGGGAGAACCAGGATGCATGTGTCCTCGGAAGGTTCTCACATGACACCGTCATTCTTGGATGTGTTTGGATTGCAGCACAATGCAGGAGAACCCGGAGACCCTGCTGGCCTTGCAAAGGGCCAATATCATGGCCCAGGACCATCAGGTGAGGCCCAGAAGGGACCATAGACACTACACACCCATGACAGGGGGGACCATACCTGCAAGAGCACGTGAGGCTCAAGAGGGAATCAGAGCCAAGGATGAGCCAGGTCAGCCCAGACAAGGACCATAGTCACCAGTAACAAGTGAGACCCTGGGGATGGTCCCGGTGTCAGTAGAAAGTAAGGGTCCATCCTGGATCCCAGTCATTGGTAGCTGAGGAGCCCAGTCACCTGGTCCAGGTGATCCCAGGTGGGGACCAGAGTCACCAAGTTCAGGTGAGGCCAAGGTGGGGACCACAGTCGCAGATCCACATGAGGCTCAGGTGGAGACCAGAGTCATGTAGGTGAAGCCCAGTTGGGGACTAGAGTCACCAGGTCTGTATGAGGGCCAGGTAGGGATCAGAGTCACCAGGTCAAGTGAAGCCCAGGTGGGGACCACAGTCACCAGGTCAGGTGAGGCCCAGGTAGGAACCACAGTCACCAGGTCCAGGTGAAGCCCAGTGGGGGACCACAGTCACCAGGTCCAGGTGAGGCCACGGTGGGGATCACAGTCACCAGTTCCAGGTGAGGTCCAGGTGGGGACCAGAGTCACCAGCTACAGGTGAGGTCCATCTGTGAACCGCAGTGTACTGGGTCCAGGTGAGGCCCAGGTGGGGACCACAATCACTGGGTACAGATGAGGCCCAGGTGGGGACCAGAGTCACCAGGTCCAAGTGAGGCCCAGGTGGGGACCACAGTCACCAGGTCAGGGGAGCCCAGGTAGGGCCCATGGTCACCAGGTCCAGGTGAGAGCCAGGTGGAGACCAGAGTCACCAGGTCCAGGTGAGGTCCAGGTGGGGACTATAGTCACCAGATCCGGGTGAGGCCCAGGTGGGGACCAGTGTCACCAGTTCCAGGTGAGGCCCATGTGGGGACCACCGTCACCGGGTCTGGCTGAGGGCCAGGTAGGGATCAAAGTCACCAGTCAGGTGAGACCCAGGTAGGGATCAGAGTCATCAAGTCCAGGTGAGGCCCAGGTGGGGATCAGAGACACCAGGTCAGGTGAGACTCAGGTAGGGATCAGAGACACCAGGTCCGGGTGAGGCCCAGGTGGGGATCAGAGACACCAGGTAGGGATCAGTCACCAGTCCAGGTGAGGCCCAGGTGAGGACCACAGTCACCAGGTCAGGTGAGACCCAGATAGGGATCAGAGACACCAGGTCCAGCTGAGGCCCAGGTGAGGACCACAGTCACCAGGTCAGGTGAGACCCAGGTAGGGATCAGAGACACCAGGTCCGGGTGAGGCCCAGGTGGGGATCAGAGTCACCAGGTCTGGGTGAAGCCCAGTGGGGAACCACAGTCACCAGGTCCAAGTGAGGCCCAGGTGGGGACCACAGTCACCAGGTCAGGTCAGGCCCAGATGGGGATCGTCACTGATAGATAGAAGCAGGTGAGGTGGTCAGGCTGCGCCCACCGGGCAGACAGGTCCTTCCTCTGGCGCCCGGCCAATCTCAGAGGGTCGGCGCTCCCTCAGGATTCAGGGGAGGGAGGAGCCCTTCTGCTCCCTCCTGTCCCCATTTCCCTGCTCTGATCGGTCCCCACCATGGAGCCCCCTCTGTTGCAGGTGCACCAAGCAGGGTCTCCGCAGGACCTGTCACTGTGCAAGGTCACCGACCACCAGGGCTTTCTGCAGTGAGTCCCTTGGACACCCATCATCCATCTCAGGGTGGGTGGCATTTGCAGGAACACCTCTCTGGAGGCTGACCCTCCCAGGTCAGGACCTGGTCCCCTGGAGCCCTCTGAGGGCCATGTCTGCGCTGGGCTGCAGCTGAGACACCCCGGAGGCTGACCCGGGGCGTGGGCAGGAAGGGAGCTGGGCCCAGGGGAGGCCCCTGGACACTCAGAGGAGGGGCCCCCACGTCTGCTTCGGGCAGGCCCAGGTGTCTGCCTCCTGCATCCGGGGGAGGGGCTGTCCAGTCCCTTCAACAGGGGCTCCCGCAGGTGAGGGACTCTGGGGCCAGGGCATGCTCTCCGTAGGGGGAAGGCCTGGTCTGGGGCGAGTCCGCAGGGGTGCTCTTACCCACACCCCCCAGCCAGGGCCCCCACAGTCCCGAAGGCTTCTGCGGGGCTCCAGGTAGATGCCGGGGACCAGGCCAGGGCAGGGAGGGGGGAGTCCACAGAGGGAGGGCCCAACCAGGCAGGAGGAGGGAAGAGGAGGAGGGGGCTGCCCTGGACGGGAACAAGGGAGGGGACAGCCCAGTGGCCTAGGTTGCAGGGGACGAGGCTGATGGGTCAACAGCCCCACGAGAACCTGATGGAGGCTGGAGACCCCAGGTGGGGCCCCCTCAGCCCTGCTCACGGCCCAGTGGCTGCTGGGATGGCTCAAGGGTGGTCGTGCTCTGGGGCTCCGAAAGGATAGGAGGTGAAAAGGGCCAGAGGCAGAGGGGACAACATAGAGGGGAGTCAGGGGACAGCAGGGGGACGGCCAGGGGGCAGGGCGAGGCCGGCTAGACGCTGGGCAGTCAGGCCCTGGGGAGGCGGGGGGACCTCAGCGGGATGGTCACGGGGCATCCGGGCCACACTGACAGCTCTCGGGCTGGTCCATCGAGGAGGGGGGCAGGTCACACCCTGGGGGTGCCTAGGGGTCCCCACCCAGCCCACCACCCGCAAACATCCTTCTCAAACCCCCCAGAACGCCGCCCCTGCCCACCCTCAGGCCGCTGGCAGCCCCTGCCCTCCCTGGAGGAGCCCTGCCCTCCCCAGGCCTCTGGGTGCTGACAGTGGGGTGGGGTGGCTCTCGGGCCGGGGCCTCAGGGCTCTGCGTCTCTTGCCTTCCAGGGACAAGGAGCTGCCTGGCCCAGCCCCCACGAGGCCAAGGTGAGAGCCCATCCTGGGCCCCGGGCAGGACGTTGCGGGGGCTGGGGCCAGCTGTCTGCACCCCGTCCCCGAGGACATCCCAGGCGTCTCCCCAGTCCCCTGTCCCAGTGCTGCACGGGCACTGGGAATGCACCCCAGACGCAGAGCCATGGTCCGCGGGGGGCCCTGTGCCTTCCTGGCTCCTCCGGGTCCTGCGGGGGACTGGACGTGGCCCGAGCGCCCACCTCCCGGGCTGGAGCCTCACCTGCGGCCCCCGTTTGTCCTCTTCCAGAAACTCTGCCAGGAGACCCGGCGCACGGACAAATGGATAAAAATGCTCAAGCGATGGGACCACTACCTCCCCAGTGAGAAGGTGGGGCGCTCGGTGCCCCCAAGGGCTCTCCGTCCTGACGAGGCTGGGGGGCCGCCCTCAGTGTCCTCCTGCCCTATCCTCGGGGGAGCTCCCTGCCTGGGGAGAGTCTGCTGGGAGCCCGAGCCTCCCTCCCCAGGCCCCGGGACGGCGGTGGGGGAGCGTCAGGACGGGGCCACGGTCCCTGCTCCTCATGGGGGACTGGGGGACGGGGTCCAGCTCCAGGGAGACCCAGCCTCTCCACAGACACCGTGGAGCTGAAGCCAGAATCTTCTAGATGCCTCGTGCTCCCTGGGCTCCAAGGGGCCGCCCTGGGCCCCTCTCACCAGCACTGCCTTCCTCCTCGCAGCTGTGGCGCCAGGTCTACCAGGGGGTCCTGCCCCAGGTGCAAGGACAGGTGTGGCTGCGATTGCTGAATGTCGACCAGGTTAAGGCCAGGAATGCCGGGAAATAGCAGGTGGGGCCCTTCCACTCCCCGTGGACCCTCAGTCCCCTCCCCACCAGAGCTGACCCCCCGTGTCCCCTCCCCACCTGGGCTGAACTCCCATGTCCCCTCCCCACCCGGCTGATCCTCCATGTCCCCTCCCTGTCCAAGGCTGGCCCTGTCCCCTCCCCACCCGGGCTGACCTTCAGTCCCCTCCCCGCCCATGACAGCTGGGCACAGGCCCTCACGCAGGCCCCACGGGCACGGTGGGCACTCCCGCCATCCCCAGGCTCCCAGGGGAAGGAAGGAGGTTCCTGCAAGACACACTCCCATGATGGCCCCAGGACGGCAGCTGCTGACAGGTCGGGGTCTGTGTCACTGATGCCGGCTCCTCCTCCCAGGGTCTCCCCGCAGGAAATAAAGGAGGCGGCCCTGGTCTCCTCCCGGGACATCATGCAGATTGACCTGGACATCAACCGGACGTTCCGCAGTCACACCATGTTCTGGGACCACTACGGGGTCGGGTGAGGCTGCTGGGCCTGCGGGGTTCGGGGGCCCAGGGGAGGCCCGGGGGATTCTGTGCAGGGGACATGGGGTCTCCGAGGCCGGGGGGAGCAACTACAGCAAACAACACACTGCCACATGGTAGGGTGCTGGGGATGACCCCGTGCCCCCACCCCCAGGGTCTTGGGGATGGGGAGGCCACCAGGATGGGAACTCCAGCGGTCACCATCTGAGCTGAACCCCAAGGGGGTGAGGGGCGGCCCCGTGAAGAGCAGGGCCCAGGGTGGGGGAGTGGGGGGCAGTAAGGGGACCTGGGGGCCAGAGTGCATGGCCGTGGCTAGACCGGGACACATGGACCCGACGAGGGTCGGACAGGTCAGGGTGACACCCACCCTTGGTGCTTTATGTACTTCTGAATTCTGGGCATTTTATTTTAGACCATTTGCAGTTGGTGAGCACACAGAGCATGACGACCCCCGCCCAGACGCCGCCCCCGGTCCAGGCAGGCCCTGCGCTGAGCACACGGGGCCCCAGGGGCAGTGGCACGGGTCACAGCAAACCCCAGACTAGGGTAGCCTTTATCTGTAGACGTCTCTGTGTGCACCTTAGAGAAGGGGGTGCCCTGTGTCTGCAGCCCCCCACCCCATCCCCTCAACCACCGCCCCCACGCCATCCCCCTATCATGCCCCACACCATCCCCCACACCCCCACACCCCCCACCCCTACATTATCGGTCCAGCCCCCACCCCCACCCCACCCCCACAAGGACGTGGTGCAGCTGCCCCCTGTGGGACATGCTCAGCCTCCCCAGCCACCTTGGGGTTCTCTAGACGGCCTGATCCCGTCAGAAGCCCCAGTGTCCTGTAGAGTCCCCAGGGGCCGTGGGGAGGGGGGAAGGCAAGGAGCCCCAACAGGGGGGTGCAGGTGGGTGGAGCAGAGGGTGCAGCTACCTCTGTGTGCAGTGGGCGGGGTGTGTGGGAGCCCGGGACCCCAGGGGTGACCTGCAGGGGCACCAGGGGCGGGGCTGGGGAGCAGCCAGGCAAGGGTGGCTGGACTTCCCGGGGGGCTGCTCGGACCGTCTCCCCACGAGAGCTCAGTGCTCCTCCCTTCAGGGAACCTGCTGCCCCCCGGGGCCCCCGCGGCCCTCAGAACGCGGCCAGGTCAGGCTGACCTGTGACCCCCGGCCCGTGGGGACCCGGCCTCCAGCAGCCCGGGCCCTGGGAGCCACGGAGCCAGGGTGCAGACTCAGGCCACCATGCGGGGGGCATCGGGCGGCTCCTGGCAGCGCTGAGGGGGCTGCACCCCGTACCCCCCGCAGACTCAGAACCCCAGGGGTTCACAGCCTGTATCGGGGTCACACCTGCACGACGTTCCCTGCTCTCCTCATGGCGGCTCAGACCTGGAGCCCCAAGATGCTCTGGGATGGGCGGGCCCGGTGTCCCCCCCACAGAGTCCAGCCCAGGGACACCTGGAAAGGCCTGGGGGTGTGCTCAGGGCCACGGACGCCCCGGCTGCATGGGCTTGGGGCAGGGGCCACGTGGGGCTGGTGGTGTTCCCGGGACATGGGGCCAGGGCAGGGGAGGAGAGGCGTCAGGGGCTGCGGGGACTGGGGCAGGGGGAGCGCTGGCTCCCATGGGGGCGTGCAGGGGGGGGCGCTCCAGGGCTGGAGGGGGCGCTGGCGGCGCTGGGGGAGCCCGGAGCTGCACACCCCACGGCGGGAGCCGCTCGGAGGCGTTGGACACCCCAGGGTGCACTGAACCCCCGGTGAGCTGCACGTGTGAGGTAGCCGCCTGTCCCCGTGCGCAGACCTGACCCCAGAGATCGGCCCCCGCGGAGGGGCCCGGTGGGCCACGGGGCCTGCGGGGCGGGTGTCGGCACCTCGGTGGCCTCGCTGGGCGGGGGCTGACTGAGCAGAGTCCCCCGCTCTCCCCCCTCCTAGGCAGCGAGCCCTGTTCTGTGTGCTGGCGGCCTACTCCATGTACGACACGGTGAGTGTCCCTGCCCCCGCCTCCTGCCCCACGGGCGGCCTTGTCCTGAGTGCTGGTGACCAGCAGGACTCACAGTCAGGGCCCCAGCTCCATGGCCCCGAGATGCCGGGAAGGGTCTCTCTCCTCCGGGACAGGCAGTGGGTGGGGTGCAGACCTCCCAGGGGAGGCAGGGCCTGCGTGCCCGAGGGCCGGGGCTGCCCGGGGCCCCCGCGTGCACCGCGGCCGTCCTAGAGCTCGGGTCTGGACCCTGACAGATGGCACTACTGATGGGAACCCAGGCGGGGAAGGCTCCCACTCCCCTGAAGGGCACAAGGCCGAGGTGCCCAGGAGGCCGCCCCCTTCCACGGCGCATTCCAGAAGGATCCCCGAGGACCCCAGCTCACATGCTCCGCGGCCCTGCGGGGTGTCCTGGCCCAGCTCCCCTCGTGGGACCTGCCAGGGGCCACAGTCAGGCCCCCCCCACCTGCCCTCCGGGGCGTCTCCAGACCTGGCGGGTCCCCTGCAGCCTGGCACAGCTCACGGAGGCCCCTCCTGCTGGTCTGAGGACGGGGGCCCTGGCACGGCGGCCGCAGGGCTCGGTAGCGGGCCCCGGGGTGCTGGCGCCCGAGCTGGTCCGGGTGGCCCTCACCTGCCCCCCCGCCCTCTGGGAGCCCCCTCCGGGAGCCCGGGCTGGGAGGGAGCCGGGGGAGCCTGACGCCCGCAGGGAGGGCTCAGAGGGGGCCTCGGGGCGCACGCCCTCCGTGGGGCTCTGGCTCTTGCAGGAGGTGGGCTACTGCCAGGGCATGAGCGAGATCGCGGCCGTCCTCCTCATGTTCCTGCCGGAGGAGGACGCCTTCTGGGCGCTGGCCCAGCTGATGATGGACGACAGACACGCCATGCAAGGTAGGGGCCTGCCGGGCCGCCGGGCAGGAGGGGAGCTCAGGAGGGCCTCCCTGCAGGCTGCTGCACCGGGGGGCAGGCGGGGACCCCCAGCCCGCCCCGCCACGGGCAAGGGCCCCGCCTCCCCGGTGGCCTCAGGGTCCCGGAGCCACGGCCACCCGCCCCACCGTCTGCAGGCCAGGCTCGCACTCCCGCTGCTCCTCCAGCCTGCTGCCTGGCTGCCTGCTTACCCCCAGGCCCCCCCACCAGCCCACGGCCACACGGGGCCCAGGGGGCAGCGTCTCCCCCTCCCGGGGGCCGCAGCCTCACTCCCAAGCCCCACAGAGGGCCGTGCACGCCCATCACCCTCCCCGTGGCCTGCACCCGCTGCCCCTAGGGGCTGGGGACCCGCCTGTCCCCGCGACGGCCCCTGCAGGAGAGAGGGTGCTGGGTCAGCCGGGCCTGGTCCTCAGCCTCCAGCCCACGCCCCGCGGGGTCTCTGTGAGGACGAGAGTCCCCGGGCCCCGCGCCCCCGGCCTCGGAGGCAGCCCTGCCCTCTGGGAAGAGCGGATCCAGTCAGGGCTCCGAGGGCGGTGGGCACACGGGGGTCAGGGCGTGGGGGAGGCCCCTGCCCCGACACCCCCCACCCCGCCTGGTGCAGGAGGAGGCCCTGACTGTGGGGGCCTGGGGCCTTCTCAGGCTTCTTCATCCCGGGCTTCCCGAAGCTCCTCAGGTTCCAGAGTCATCACGAACGGGTCCTCCAAAGAGCTCTCCCAGACCTGAGCAAGCACATGGCGAGTGGGAGCTCCTGAGGCTCCGTCCCCGGGGCCCGGGGCAGGGGGTGGGGGGCACGGCCCTCCCTCCGAGATGCCCAGAGTTGGGGTCACGTTCCTCCCCCTGGGGCCCGGGGGCGCCCTCGGGGCTGGGCTGGGCCGTGGGGAGCGCGTCCACCCGGCTCCAGGGGCCGCCGCGTGGGGCCTGAGCACCCCTGCCCTCCCGCCAGGACGAGGAGCAGATGTCCACCGGCATCTATACCCCAAAGTGGTTCCTGCAGTGCTTCCTTGGCCGGGTGAGGCTCCCCTGGGATCCCCGCTCCCGGACCTGGCCCCTGCCCCCGGGGAGGGCCCAGCTCAGCCCCACCCTCCAGACAAGCCAGGCCCAACCCCGGGGCCCTGAGGCTGAGGCTCGCAGCCCAGCCAGTCCTGGAGAAACCCAGAGGGTCCCTAGACGAGGTTCCAGGGGCCAGGCTGTCTATGCCTCAGCTCCCCGGGGGGAGGCCGGGTCAGCCCGGGGTGTGGACGGGCCCTCGGCCCATCGGGCGGCCAGCCTGGGGTCCTCTCGAGGCGTGGTGTCGTCATGTGCAGGCAGAGTCTGTGCCCCCAGGGGTGTGGGAGGTGCTGGCCGTGGTCGGAACCCAGAGCAGCCTGGAGCCCTGATCTCCCTGGGAGGGGGGCACGCACAGGGGGGCTGTGGGGCCTCATTGGAGGCAGCCGGGAGGCAGATGGCAGGCCTAGCCTAGCCCCAGCTGAGCCCCCAGGGGCCCTGCTCAGGCCGCTCCTCCCACCCCGCTGTCCCCTAGACCCCCTTCTAGTGACGGGCACAGCCAGGGCAGAGCCAGGGCAGCGCTGAGCCCACTGCCCCAAGGCCCCGCACAGGCCCGGGACCCTCTGCCCCCCGCGTCCACGGGGCAGCTCGATGCTCGCGGGCCTCTGGGGCAGAGTGTGGCAGTGAGTACGGGGGCCCGGAGGCTCTGGCCCGCCGTCACCGTGCCCTGCCTCGTCTCGCTGTCCCTCCCAGAGGGCGGCACCCCCCGCACAGGACACCAGTCCCTGACCCAGAGGGACCTGGCCTGGCCCCGGGCTCTGTGGGGGCAGGGGCGACTCGAGCCCCCCCCAGGCCCAGCACTAATGGGATCCAGCACCCCGGGGCCCTGGCCAGGCCTGCGTTCTGGCCCCGGGCTGAGTGAGCCCTCTCACAGCAGGATGTGGCTTCCTGGGCCCTGGGCGTGCCCCACAGATCCAGGTTGCTGACCTAGGGCAGCCCTGGGGATCCCGGGACACCCCAGGGCAGGGCAGCGGGGGCAGGCCCGTGGGCCCCACCCGCACCCACACCAGGAGGCAGGCTCCTCCACATGCTGGAGCTCCAGCAGTCAGTCACCTGGCCCCACGGGGCCCGAGGCCGGGGTCCAGCTGCCCCGCGGGGACCCAGTGCAGGAGCCAATGGGCCGCAGGTCCAGGTCAGCCCTGCTCTCCCCAGAACCGCTTCTCAACGCCCCAACCTCAGGACACGCGCTCCCTCCCAGAGTCGAGTCCGCACAGGCTCCCAGGCGGGGGACTCCAGCACCCGCACCCCTGTGGGATTCCCGCTTTCCTCTAAGGACAGGAAGGTCTCCCAGGGGAAGGCGGGCACCCTCGGCTCTGAGCCCCTGTTTGCTGTTGCAAGTTCAATAAAGTGTTGTTGTGTGAGAGGGCACGGCCGGCTCATTTCTGGGTCTCCCGGAGCTCTGTGCACGGGGGTGCGGAGAGACCCCCAGAGAGGAGGAGGGGCACCGCCCAGTCCCCGACCAGCCCCTGCAGGGGCGCCGCCAGGCACACACAGCTGACGTCCCCACGTGCCTTCCAGGAGTGGCCAGACGCCAGAGTCAGGACCCAACAGACTCTACTGCGACTGAGCCTGTGCCTGCGGCCAGGACGAGCCTGGGACAGAGTGACAGCCGGGGAGCCTCAGGTCACCAGGGTCTGTGCAAAGCACCCTGGGAGGTCTGTGCCCCCTCTGTTCAGGGGGCCTGGGCTGCCTGGGCTCCGGGGCACATCCTCCTCTCCCCGCCCTGGGCCTGTGCACCTGGGGCACAGAGGGCCTGCGGGGCGGTCAGCGTGGCCCCAGAGGGGACATCAGGACAGCAGGCCCTTGCAGCTCTCACACCTGGGCCACCCTCACCAGGCGGGCTCAGCGTGCACACCCGGTGCTGCTGGATCTCTCGCACCAGAGTGTGGAGGGCACCTGCACGCCCTAGAGAGTAGGGGCTGGGTGAGCGCGGGGCTCGGCCTGGGGGCAGGCAGCGCAGGGGACCGAGGGACCCCGGCCCCGTCCCCACCCCGACTCCCCCACACACACACACACAGGCAGCCCCAGGGCTCCCCCCACGGGCAGCCGGCTCCTCAGGAGCTCCCCCCAGGGTGGCCCCAAAGTCTGGCTCCCCGCTGGAGAGGCATCAGGGAGAAGAGAAGCGGCCGGCGCTCGGCGGGGACCCGCTGCCACCCACGGGAATGTGGCCGAGCAGGAACTTCCAGCTCAGCTGACCCCCCGGCGGGACGGGACGGCACGGGACGGCACGAGGGGGCCTGGGTCGGCCGGGAGAACCCAGCTAGCCGCCCAGCGCCAGCACCAGAAATGATGGTGCTTCAACCGTTTCGGCATCAGGACGACGCGGCCAGAGGATCAGATCGTGGCACGGTGACAGACACACACACACCCCTAACCCAACAAACGTCGGAATCCCCCGATTGTTGTCAGACAGCAGCTGGACGGTTACAGATGTGACGCTGGGGTCCCCGGTAGGACACACGGAGGACGCTCCAGACCACGGCTGCAGAGGCGCTGGAGGCCTGGGGATGTGCCTGTGGGTGCCCACGGGGAGCGCGGGGCGGTGGGAAGCACCCTACAGAGGGGGGCCCCTCCTGGGAAAGGATGCCGGGTCCCCGCGAAGGCTCCGGGTGCTGACATCTGTCCTCCTCTCCTTCAGCTTCTGGTTTCCCCATTTTGTTCTTCCTGATTCTCCTTCAGCCTCCACCCTGCATCCGAGCCACTGACCACATGGGCTTCTTTACGACGTCGGGTCCCAAAAGGAGGCCGAGCTCTGGCTCCCGGGATCGGGAAGGACCATTGCCAAGGTTTATGCTGATCCCCCCGAGCTCGTGCCTTCCCGGCTCTTCTGTCCTGCAGAACGAGGGGAGGCACGGGCCTTACAGGGAAGGAGGCCCACTCCCACTCGGGCGGGACCGTCCCTCGTGGGGGACGTCATCTGGGCCCGGGAGTGCGAGCGGGGCCATCAAGAACAGGTCCCAGGTTAGACATAGTCCACTTTGAGGTTTGTCCTGAAGCGAGCACTCACCTTCGATGTCACGCTGTATTAGTTCATCCATTTATTATTTGTTAAAGATTTTATTTTTATGTCCTCTCTACACCCAACACGGAGTTCCAGCTCACAGTCCTGACATCAAGGTCCCCCGACCAGGCCGGCCAGGCACCCCAGGGCCATGTTTCTCATCTCTTTGCTGGCTCGCCTATCTCTGCATCCAACTAGGACATCGAGTCCATGACGGGGGAGCTTTAGCTACCTCCGAACCCAGAACGTTCTCGCTGTATCCCCATCCTAGAACGACCTTCGCCATTGAATAGCAATTTAAATAAATCGGCAGTCAAATGACTCCTGGTCAAGGAAATGGCCAACTTGTCACCCTGGGCTCCCTGGGCTCCCGGGGAGGCTCTGCTTTCTTTAACATCGATCAAGGTCCCAATGACTCCACCGCACCTCGACGCGGGGGCCCAGTTTCTGCCCTGACACAGGCAGCACGTCGGCTTCAGTTACTACCTATCAATCAATCAAAGGGAGCCTGGCCTCTCGGTGTGGTTCGTAAGAACACGCGACTCTTGTTCTTGGGGCAGAGAGTTCAAGCCCCATGTGGGTGTAGAGATGACAGAAAAAATCTTAAAAAGAAAATCAGTCAGTCAGTCTGAGGGAGACACAGCCCCGGATCCCACAGGGGCAGGGAGCCAGCTGACGGGTCTACGCACACTATTAGAAGCAGCAGAGCACAAAGTCAGAACTTCCAGAAGTCTGCTAGAGGGGGGGACACGCCGGCCTCGACGGTGCTCGGGAGGCGAAGTGGGGGGCGGCCCCTGGAGTGACAGGGTGGGCTCAGGGTCCCCGGGGTCCCAAGGACGATGGCGCCAACGGTTCCCAGGCCCAGGAGCGGGGACCCCGGCCGAGGGCCGCGGGACTAGGGCCAGCTGTCTGCCCTGTGTGGCCACAAACTGCAAACCCCTGTGCGGTCACGGGGCCGCGTCCCTGGGCCGGGCCAGCAAAGGCCAGAAGTGGGAGGAGACCCTCCCGGGCGGGAGGGGCACGGGTCTCCCCCAGGGCAGCCCCTAAAACTTGGAGGTTTGAAACTCAGTCACTTGTCCCAGATCAAAAAACAAACAGAAGCTGGGCCGCAGGCAGGGTGAGCGCAGGGTCTGCAGAAGCGGGGGAGGCCTGGGGCCCGGGGGGGCTCCTCTGCGGAGGCCCCTGCAGACCGGGGAGCGGGATGCTCAGCCCCAGGCCCAGGGGACCCGGCCCCCCGCCCGCATCCCGCCCTCAGTGCCAGGCTCGGGGGCAGCACAGCGCCGTCCACGGGAGGCCAGACCCCGCCTCTGACCCGCAGGTGCTTCGCCCCAAGGCAGATGCATCTCCCCCGAGGCAGGTGTGCACCTGACGTCAGCGCCGCGGCCCCGCCCCCAGACCCCGTCCGGAGTCCCTCGCTGCCGCCTGGTGGACGGACCGCAGAGGCGCAGAGCTCCAGCTCCGCGGGGAGAGCGGGGTCGAGCTTCCTCTGTACTTTGGGCTTGCTTTATTTTCATTTCTTTTCTTTGATTCTTTTTTATTAATTGCTTGATTTTAATTTTTATGTATATACCTTATATATTACTTATTTTTGTTTACTTTCATTGTACTTTGAGGTGAAAAAGTACAGCAACAAAGCCTAAAGCCTGCAGCAGAAGGGAAATAATAAAGATGAGAGCAGAAATAGACAATACAGAAACAACAAAACAGTAGAATGGAATAGCGAAACTAAGAGCCGGTTCTTCAAAATAATTAATAAAATGGATCAAGCCCTAGCCAACCTCATCAACAAGAAAAGAGAAGGGACCTTCTCTAAATAAAATCACAAATGAGAGAGGAGAGATCACAATCAACACCAGAAAAATAAGACAATTATAGGAGAATACTATGAAAGATTATATGCTAACAAACTGGGAGACCTGGAATAAATGGACAAATCCCTAGAAATGTGCAAACAAGCAAAACTGAAATAGGAAGAAATAGAAAATGTGAACAGACCCATAACTAGCAAAGGAATTGAATCAGCAAGGCACCTGGGTGCCTCAGTGGTTGAGCATCTGCTTTGGCTCCAGTCAGGATCCCGGGGTCCTGGGGGATTGAGTCCCACATCAGGCTCCCTGTATGGAGCCTGATTTTCTCTCTGCCTGTGTCTCTGCCTCTCTCTGTGTGTCTTTCATGAATAAACAAATAAAATCTTTTTTAAAAAAAGGAAAGATGAGACAGGACCCAAATAAAATCACAAATGAGAGAAGAGAAATAACAACAAACACCACAGAAATACCAACGATTATAAGAGAACATTATGAAAAATTATATGCCAACAACTTAGAACCTGGAAGAAATAGATCAATTCCTAGAAATGGATAACATAGCAGAAATGAAAAAGGAAGAAATAAGAAACTGGAACAGACAGATAACCAGCAAAGAAATTGAATCAGCAATCAAAAATCTCCCAACAAAAAAAGTCCAGGACCAGATGGCCTTCCCGGGGCAATTCCACCGGACATCTAAAGAAGAGTTAATATCCATTCTTCTCAAATTATGCTCCCCCTAATAAAAAGAAAAGGAAGGAAAAGTCAAATTCATTCTATGAGGCTGGCATAACCCTGATACCAAAACCAGAAAAAGACCCCACTACAAAGAGAGACAGAGAGAGAGAGAGAGAACTAAAGGCCAATATTCCTGATTAACAGAGATCAAAAACTCTCAATAAAAAACTAGTACATCACTGTACCAACAATACATTAAATAAATTATTCACCATGATCAAATGGGAGTTATTCCTGGGTTGCCAAGATGGTTCAATATTAACAAATCAATCACTGCGATACACCACATTATTAAAAAAAAAAAAAAGGATAAGAACCAAGTGACCATTTCAACAAATGCGGAAAAAGTACTGACAGGGGATGCCTGGGTGGCTCAGCAGTTTGGCGCCTGCCTTCGGCCCAGGGCATGATCCTGGAGTCCCGGGATCGAGTCCTGCATCAGACTCCCTGCATGGAGCCTGCTTCTCTCTCTGCCTGTGTCTCTGCCTCTCTCTCTCTCTGTCTCTCTCTCTCTCATGAATAAATAAGTAAAATCTTAAAAAAAAAAAAAAGCACTGACAAAACACAACCTCCAATCATGGTGAAAACCCTCAACAGATTAAGTTTAGAGGGAATGTATGTACCTAAACATAATGAAAACCTTATATGAGAAACCCAGAATATCATCCTCAACAGGGAAACACCAAGAACATTTCCTCTACAGCCAGGGCCAAGACAGGGATGTCCGCCCTCATCACTCTGATTCGACACAGCCCAGAAGTCCTAGCCACAGCAATCAGACAACAAAAAGAAATAAAAGGCATCCAAATCAGCTAGGAAGATGTCAAGCTTTCATTATTTGACGATGAATGATTTTCTGTATAGAAAACCCAAAAATCTCCATCAAAAACTGCTAAAACTGATAAATTCAGTAAAAGACACAAAGTGAACTTGCAGAAATCTGTTGCATTTCTATGCACCAATAATGAGGCGGCAGGAAGAGAAATTGAGGATTCACTCCCATGTAGACTAGCACCAAAAACTAAGATACATAGGATTAGGCCTAACCAAAGAGGTGAATGCCCTGCACTGTAAATCCTATAAAACACTGATGAAAGAAATTGAAGATGACACAAACCAATAGAAAGGCATTTCATGCTCATGGATTGGAAGAACAACTATTGTTTATATTTTTTAAAAGATTTTATTTATTTATTCATGAGAAACAGAGAAGTAGAGACACAGGCAGAGGGAGAAGCAGGCTCCATGTGGGGAGGCCGACGTGGGACTTGACCCCGGGTCTCCAGGATCAGGCCCTGGGCCCAAGGCGGCGCTAAACCGCTGAGCCACCCGGGCTGCCCTACTGTTTAAAACAGGGCGGGTGCCAGAGGCTCCTTTTTTTTTTTTTTTTTTTTTTTTTTTTACTGGGATCAACTGTGGGCTTCGGCCATCTGGATTTGAATTCAGCTCCACCCTTCACTCTGAGTGATCTCTGGCTCATTGCTCCCCAGTGCGTGGTGGCCGAGAGGCCTGCTGCCCAGAGCCCCCATCCCCTGCTGCTGGGGTGCTGTCCCGCTGAGTATGGTGCAGGCACAAGAAGGAGAGGCTTAGATCAGTAGAACAGAATGGAAAACCGGAACAAGACACACACCTATAACTCTATGATCAATTAATCTTCAACAAAGCAGGAAAGAATATCCAACAGCAAAAAGACAGTCTCTTCAACAAACGGTGTTGGGAAAACCAGGCAGCCACATGCAGAAGAATGAAACAGGACCACTTTCTTACACCATGTATGTAAAAAATAAATTCAAAATGGATTAGGGACCTAAATGTGAGACCTAAAACCATAAAAAGAAGAAAAGATAGGCAGCAATGTCTTGGACATTGGCCATTGGATCTTCTTTCTAGACACGCCTCGGAGGCTAGGGAAACAAAAGCAAAAATAAACTATTGGGACTTCATCAAGTTGAAAAGATTCCGCACAGTGGAGGAAACAACCGTAGCTAAAAGGCAACGTACAAAATGAGAGGAGATATTTGTAAATGACACATCCGATAAAGAGTTAGTGTCCAAAATAGATAAAGCAAATATAAATCTCAGCATCCTAAACACAAATTACCAATTGAAAATGGGCAGAAAACATGAATGGACATTGTCTCTGACAGGACATCCAGATGGCCACCAGACACACGGAAAGTCACTCAGCATCACCCATCACCAGGGAAATGCAGACCCAAACCACGATGAGATGTCACCTGACAGCCGTCAGAATGGCTAAAATTCACAACACGAGAAACAACAGGTGTTGGTGAGGCTGGGGAGAAGGGGGAGCCCCCTCACACTCCTGGTGGGCATGCGAACAGGTGCTGCCACTGTGGAGAACGGTGTGGAGGGGCCTCAAGAAGTTAAAAGTAGAGCGACCCTACGATCCTGGAATTGCACAGCGAGGTACTTGCCCCGAGGATACAGAAGTACAGATTCGATGGGGGATGCGCAGCCCAGTGTCTGCAGCAGCGTCATCAACAGCAGCCGAACGGCGGACACAGCCCAGGCGTCCACCGACAGATGAGTGGGCACAGACGATGGCGGAAATACAGTCACTGCGATGTCACTCGGTCATCAGAAGGGATGGAATGAAGCCATTGACAACGATGTGGGAGAAATGGAAAGGACTGACGCTAAATGAACTAAGTCAGTCAGAGAAAGACAAGTACCATACGATTGCGTTCACGTGTGGATTTTAAGAAACCAATCAAACTGGCAAAGGGGTGGGGGTGGGGAGATGAGAGAAGCAAACCAAGAAACACACTCTTAACCATAGAGAATAAAGTAATAAATACCAGAGGAATGGGGGGGTGGATAGGGAAATGGGGGATGGGGATGACAGAGGGCACCTGGCATTGTATCCAAGGGTTGAATCCCTATGGTGTGCACTTGAAACTATATTACAGTGTGTTGACAAACAGGAATTCAAGTAAAACTTTAAAATAATAATTGTTAGTATTGATGAAATGGTGCGCCCAAGAGATAAAAATACAAAGGAAACTAAAAATCCAAATAAAGAGTATTTAGAGCCACAAATCCTCTCATTATCTCAGCTCAGGAGATGCCTGCCCTGTCTATTCTCACCCCAGCAGAAGCCTGTAGTTGGATTCTCTGGAGAGGCCTCTGACTGGGTGGAGCCAGGCTGTCCTTGAAACCAAAACCTAAATATAGTGCATAAAACTAAACCCCTGAATATATTGGAAGTCCCAGCACCAGGCACGTGCCAAGACCCAATCGCTAATGGTACACAGACAATAACCTAACCCTAACCCTACCGAAAACCAAACACTAATCCCAAGCCCCTAATCCATAATCTAACAATAAATACAAACCTAACCCCTTACCCTAACCCCTAAACTTAACCCTAACCCTAACCCCTAACCCTAGCCCTAACCCTAACCCTTACCCTAAGTGGTGTGGTTTCTGTCTGTTACTCACCTAGAAGCAAACTTGACGTTAGGTTGGTTATACATGTTTTGATCTAGATATGACATGAACACCTCTTTAAAAAAATATTCATTCACCCAATGCAAGAAATCCCCGCTTGCCATCCACCTTCCCCTCACCTTTGAATCCCCTTAGTAGGAGGATATCCAGTCCCCACACCCCTTGTCTCTCCTTCCTATACTGGGGACAAGGTGTTCTATGCTGAACCCAGAGAATGTATCCATTTGTATTTCCCCCAAAAAAAGGAGAAAAAAGAAAACCACTATGAAAAAGAGCACCACCCCAAAAGAGGAATTCTCATGCCAACTCTTATTTATTTGAAAAAAGAAAATTCAATCAATTCTACCCTGAGATGCTATAGGAACCCTTGGGTTCTGAGATTGTGGGTAATTTTAATTTATGGGTTTTAGTAGTTTCCTGGTTTTCAGAATATCCTTTTCAAATAAGAAACACAAAAGAAAAATGATGGAGTTTTTTTGTTTGTTTTGGGTTTTTTGCTTTGTTTTTTCTAAAGCACTCACTTCTGAAGAGGGTGTAGCAAGGCCTCTGTGGAGGAGGCAGGGGGACCCTATCACCTGCAGACCAACTTCTGTGAGGCTGGTCACTAGGCCAAGCAAGCCCCCTAGTGGGGAAGCCTGGTAGCTTCCTCCACTCCTCTAGGGTCTGTTAAAAACAGCTTTTATAGAAAAAAATTGTTCCTTGACGTGGATCTTGACAATGACTTTTTGGGTTTAACACCCAAAGCACAAGCAATAAAAGCAAAAATCAACAAGTGGCAGTACATCAAACTAGGAAGCTTCTGCACAGCAAAAGAAACAAGAGGCAACATATGGCAAGGGAGAAAATATTTGCAAACCGTGTATCTAACCGGTGGTTGATATCCAAAGCATATAAAGAACTCATACAACTTAATAGAAAAAAAAAATTTTTAATTGCTAAAAAAAATAGGCAGAAGACTTGAATAGACATTTTTTTCTCAAGGAGATGTACAAATAGTCAATAAGGACACAAAAAGATATTCAACATCACCCATCATCAGGGAAATGCAAATCAAAACCACAGTGAGAGGTCACCTTGCACCTGTTAAAATTGTTATTATAGAAGAAAAAAAAGGGAACAGATGCTGGTGAGGATTAGGAAGGAAGGGAATGCTGGTGTACTCTTGGTGAGAATCTCAACTGGTACAACCACTACGGAAACCAGCATGGAGGCTCCTCAAAACACTACAAAGAGAACTGCTGGGATGCCCGACTGGCTCAGTTGGTAGGATGTGCAACTCTTGATCTTGGGGTCGTAAGTTTAAGCCCTGCGTTGGGAGCAGAGATTACTTAAAAATAAGTAAAAAGGGACACCTGGGGGGCTCAGTGGTTGAGCAATTACCTTGGGCTCAGGGCGTGACCCCAGGGTGCCGGGATCGAGTCCCACATCAGGCTCCCTGCATGGAGCCTGCTTCTCCCTCTGCCTGTGTCTCTGCCTCTCTCTCTGCGTCTCTCATGAATAAATAAATGAAATAATAAATAAATAAATAAATAAATAAATAAATAAATAAGTGCCATATGATCCAGCAATCCCACCTCTGAGTATATTTCTGAAGGAGGTGAAATTATTATTTCAAAGAGAGACTTGCACCCCCATATTCATTGCAACATTATTCACAATAGTCAAGACATGGAGACAACCTAAGTGTCCACCAGTGGATGAGTGGGTAAGCATATATATATATATATATATATATATATATATACATACATATATATACACACACAGTGATATTCCTTAGCCATAAGAAAGAAGGAAATTTTGTGGATGGATGCGTGGTGTTAAGTGAGATAGGTCAGAGAAAGCCAAGTACTGTCTGAGCTCCTTGGACATGAAATCTATAACCATCGGACATAAAACAGAGAGCCAAAGGCTAAGGAGTGAGGGGAATGGGGAGATGTGGTCCCTGAGTACAAACTTTTAGCTATAAGATAAATAAGCCCCAGGATCTAGTGTGCAGCATGTGACTATAGTCACCACTGGACTGCTGCCCTGAAAGGCGCTGAGAGTAGAGCCCTCATGTTCTCTCCAGAACAACAATAAAACGATTGTGCAGCAAGCCCACGAGAAACCTAATCTGCAGCTTTTGCATCGAAGAAAGATAGGCTATTCATTGGTGTGGCCCACCCTGGAGAACAGAGGGCAGATGTGCAAAGTCCCAAGCCCTCCCGCGGCTTACAAGTGAGGGTTTTTAAAGGCAAAAATTAAAGATCAGGCCTCAGGCAGGCCTGGCATTCAACAGTGAGTTAATACAAGATCCTATACTGCGGTAATACATCCTGTGATTCCAATCCCTAGAAATTTATTTATTTATGTTTAATATTTTACTTATTGATTCATGAGAGACACAGAGAGAGGCAGAGACACAGGCAGAGGGAGAAGCAGGCTCCCTGTGGGGAGCCGGACGTGGGACTCGATCCTGGGACCCCAGGGTCATGCCCTGAGCTGAAGGCAGACGCCCAACTACTGAGCCACCCAGGTGTCCCTTAAATAGTTTTTTTTTTTTTAAAGAGTTTATTTATTTGAGAGACTGAATGGGAGGAGCAGAGGGAGAGGGAGAAGCAGACACCCCGCTGAGCGGGCTGCCCAATGGGGGACTCCATCCTGGGACGCTGAGATCATGACTGAGCTGAAGGCAGGTACTTCACTGACTGAGCCACCAGGTGCTCCTCTATATTAACTACATTTACCTTAAGCGACACATACCTAAAATCCTGCCCCGGGGATGGACACGGGGCCTCCGTGCAGGTTAGCAAGCCGGATCCGCTGCCTTTCTTGTGCACTGCGCCCCCACCCCCGATGGGTTCAAGGGCGGCTACCGCGGATTTTGCGGTCCTCATCGTTATCACAAGTGCGGAGTTGCTTGCACATGGTTTCAGATTAAAATGTCTCATTTCGGTGTGTGCTTCCTGAATTTTAGTTTGTGGCATTAATTCCTTTCAGGGTGCGCTAGCGTGGATGCTGTTTGCTGGCTCCGCAGCCAGGGAGCCTCACCTTAGCCAGGAGAGGAGTGCCCCCCCCCCCCAGGGCTGGGGGACCCACTCACGGTCTCCCAGGAGTGCTCTCTGCACCAAAGCTCTGCTGCAGCTGGGACAGGCAGGAGCCGGCTTCCCCCCCCCCCCCCCCGCCCCCTGAGCACCCCCTGACCTTCCTGGCCTCTGAGCTTTGGCTCCCCCAGGCTGTGCCCTCTCGCCTGGCCGCCAGCTGGCCGCCATAAAGCCTCTGCCCTCTCTGGTCTGTGGCACTCCGGCCACGCTTCTTTAACAGAGGTTGCTTCCTGCTGTTCCAAGGCTGGCCACCCGGGGGTGTCCCAATGGCCCTGCCGCGGCGTCCCGCTGCTCCCTGGCTGATGGCACCGTTTCCAAGCCAGCGACCTCGCTCGCTGGAACTCCTCTGATAAATCCTGCGGCAATTACTGCCTTATCACTATTAATAATAATAGTAGCTACTATTTTCTTTAAGATTTTATTTATTTACCCATGAGAGACACACACAGAGAGAGAGGCAGAGACCCAGGCAGAGGGAGAGGCAGGCTCCATGCAGGGAGCCGGATGCAGGACTTGATCCCATGTCTCCAAGGTCACGCCCGGGGCGGAAGCCACCCGGGCTGCCCAGTAGCTACTATTTTTGAGACATTTTCATGTGCTAGTAGCCATGGTAACCATCTGGATGCTTTCCACAAATGATGTCTTTCCATTTTCGCAGAACCCAGGAGCAGACAGGAGCATCCTGTCCCACGTCTCAGGGGACCTGTGCTTCCCTGAAGCAGCTTACACTTACTGGGTCCCTCGCCAACACGTGGGACTGGTCTGCTGGCACTTCCTTTACACAGGGGGCAGGGTCCCCCAGCCAAGGAGCTCTGAGACTTGCACCTGTGGGGTCATCCCAGGGGGCCGGGGGCTGGGGGTGCTAGCGAGCTAGTCTTTCTCAAAGGGCTACCCAGAGCAGCATTTCTTTAGAGGGACAATATAGGATTGGGCTGCCAGAGTGGTGCCAGCCCACCTATCTGCAAAGATCCAAGTTGTTTATATAGACTGGAGACCCACACAAATGTTTGTCTAGGGCCTGCACAACCCAGGGATGACCCCGCCCCTAAGGCAAGCATGGTTATGATTGCCATTTTATAAATGAGAAAACTGAGGCTTAAGGGAGCCAAGGAATCTTCACCAGAATCCCCCAGAGGAGCTGAAACTTGCATATTATCCTTGGTGTCAGAGCATGAACTTCCAGCCGCTCTGCGACACCGTCCTTCTCTTCCTTTGCTGATCTCAATGTATGCTCAGCCCAAATGCTCCTGCGGGCGGAGGCAAGGATGTGAGAGCCCCGTGACCTCCCAGCTCGGCCTAGCACGGTGCCCCACACACGGCGGCTCAGGAACTGCAGTACTCGGTTGAAAAGCTGGAACATTCCCCCACAAAGAAAGTCAACCCAGTGAGAGTCCTGATCTCCAGGATCCCTAGCTGCTCCTGGGCCCGTGGAGGCCTGAGCGGAGATGCTGAAACATCCCCAAGTACCAAAAACTTCCCAACTCGTAGGTCTCAGATGGATGAGAGAGACGGTGGGGAGAGGAGGGCCAGATGACCACGGATTTGCTAGAAGTCCAAGAAAAGAATAGGATACCTCTGGAGATGTGCTTTGTGATTCAAAGGTACTATCCACAATTTATTGTAAATTATTTTTATTGATCAAACTCACTAAATTATAGGAAGTCTTAAAATTCTTTCCATTGGACTTTTAAAACAAGCTTGTTTTCCATGTGCTCCAGCAACCACAGGCTTTCAGTAATGCAACACAGGCTTCGGAGCCTGCTTGTCACCAGGCTTCCCCGGGCCATCCCAGCCTGGAGCCAACACCAGTCTCCATGAGAGAAGCAGGCAAGAGAAGCTAAACTGTTTCTCCAGCTCCATTTCCACCTGCGATAGCAGGATCCAGCCCTGCCCTCCCCACCTCCCACTCCCAGACATTGGTGGGAGCTCTGAGGGGCGTGCACAGTTTCTCCTCCCTGCTCCACGTGCCGCAGTCACTCCCAGAGCCTGAGCCCGGCCTGCGGTTGGCTGCTCCGGGGCCTGGCCACGCTGCCTGCTCCCCGGGGACCTGGGGCGAAGGTTGGCGCTGAGCCTCTGCCTGCAGCTGAGTCAGCACCCCTGGGCACCACGGTGACAGTCTCCCCTCCCCTGGGCTCTGGCACGGGTGCCCAGCATGGGGAGGGACAGAAGGCAGGTCTGGAACAGAAAGTACTCCCAAAGCCTCCACTCCCTTCTCACACTGAGCCATGTTCCCAGCCCCGAATTTTTATTCTCTCTGTCTTATCTCCCCCTAAATTCTTGGCCAAGAGCCTCCTAGTCATTTCCACAGGGCCCCCCAGAAAGGCCCCACCCCAAGCAGTGGCATTGCACACCAGTGAGGATGGGCCCCAGTGCTTAGCATAGGCTACGTCTTGGAGCTGGCATCCTGCTCCTCTTGCCCCGGCGCTCATGCACGCACACACGACCTGTGTACACAGTGTACACACGCGCTGCTCTGTGCCGCGTCGAGGTGGGGATTCCTGTGGCTGCTGTGACCAGTCTTCCCAGCCTTGGCCTCTCAAAGCCGCAGGGACTTGTTCGCCTGGTGCTGGAGGCTGCAGTCGGGATCTGAGTGTTGGCCCTGCCGTGCTCTCGGGAGGACCCTTCCTGCCTCCCGTAGCTCCTGGTGGCTCCCGGGGTCACTGGGCCTGTGGCTGCGCCTCCACTTCCCCACACCAATAAAAAATACATTTATCATTAAAAAAAGAAATAATCATCAAAAAAAATTTCCTGGCCTGCGCCTCCACTTCCCCACAGTGTTCCTCTCTGTGTGTCCCCGTGTCTACTCCTTTCCTCTTAAAAGGACACTGGTAGGGCTTAGCGTAAACCCAAGATGATCTCAAGGTCTTCAGCTTGGTCAATGAAAGTTAGTAGCTCCACTGAGCGTGCACTACATGCCAAGCACTGAACACACTTCATCCAGTTCCCACAACAACCGTGCAAAGGTGGGTGTTATTGGTCCCATTTTAAAGATGGGAAAAGTGAGGCTCAGAAGAGTTGCCTAAAGTTTTAAAGCTAGAAACTAACCACTCTGAGCATGTTTACATAGCATACTCCTTACGTCCCTGGTGCCTCCTCCCCGTCCCTCTCTCCCCCTCCTCCCTCCCCTCCTCTCTCCCTCCCTCATCCCTCCCCACTCCTCCCTCCCTCTCCCTTTCCTTCCTTGCTCCCTCCTTCTTTCTTTCTCTCCTTCCCTAAACATTTAATGAATGCCTACTACATGTGAGGAACCATTCTGGGTGTTGAAGATACAAAAAAAACAAAACAATAAAAAATCTCTGCATGAAGCTGATATTCTGATGGGAGAGACAGACATTAAACAAATACGTAAGATGGATAGGGTTTTGCAGTGATATTGCTATGGAAAAGTCAAAAAGCAATGTGTGTATCTTATTTGGACTTTTATTCAAACATCCCGACTGTAACAAGGCATCTTTGAGACAACAGGAAATTTTTTTTTTGATGATTATTTCTTTTTTTAATGATAAATTTATTTTTTATTGGTGTTCAATTTGCCAACATACAGAATAACACCCAGTGCTCATCCCGTCAAGTGCAACAGGAAATTTGAATGTGGACTGGTAAAAGGCACTGTCGATCTGCCACATCCGATTGTGGCGTGGTGGCTCTGTTTCTAAAACGTGATTATTTAAAGGTGCCGACTGAAATATTTATGGGTAGATCAAGCCTGAAAGAATGTTGACTATTGATGTTGGATGCTAGATTCCTGTGGAAAGGGCTTTATGCTTTCCTACTTTCGTGTGTATTTGAGAATTTCCATAATACAAAGTTCTGGATAGGAGTGCCAGATAAGAGGGCAAAGGATGCTGGAAGACCCAGTATGTAGATGACGGGGGTCTCGCGAAGAGGGTGTTTTAGCAAAGGCTGCATGGGGCATGGAAGGAGCTAAGTGAAGAATGTCCTCTGGGAAGAAGATTCCAGAAATGGGAGCTTGTGCAGTGCTCCAAGGTGGGAGTGTGAGAAGGGAGGGATTCACTCCAAAGAACTGGGCAAACTGTAAGAAATGGGGGCCCCTGGGGGGCTCCGTGGGTGAAGCGGCTGCCTTCGGCCAGGTCACGATCCCGGGGTCCTGGGGTTCCGCGGGGTGTCTGCCTCTCTCTCCGCCCCTGCCGGCCGCCCTGCTCAGCTCGCTCTCTCAAACAAATAAAATCTTTTAAAAAATGAAAATATGACAGCTAGCTTCCCATCAGCGTTATAGATATTAGTAATGTGCTTTATTGTGTTAAGCAATAGAACATTTTCACATGGTATCTATTGTTTTGGAATTTCCAAGACCAAAGAAATTTCCCCGCTGGGGCCCAGGTTGCTGACCCTTGTAGCTCAGGAACCTGCTTTTCAATGAGTCCCTGGACTCAGACCGAAATTAGCTTGTTTCCTCCCTGGTGTCTTTCTCTGTTGGTTATTAATTTAGTTTTCCTGCTTCTCATGTTTATTTTTTCATTTTAAAATTCTCCTTCACTTTTCCTTCTTTTTCATCCACTTGTCTCTAATTTGTAAGTATTTGTCTATTTTTGCCCGCCGCTGTGTTTTGGTGCTGTCATAAACTTCCTGCGGTGAGCTCCGAACAAGCTCGCACCAAACCTCCCCCCAGCTTCCCTCCAGCTGAGGGGAGCTGACCTCAGGCCGCCTTGGGCTCCAGGCGCCAGCTGCGGGGCCTCCAGCCAGCTCTGCCGAGGGGGTCCCCACGGCCAGTCTCCTCTGGAGCCCTCGCGAGGGGGTCTCGGCCACGGTGGAGACGGTCCAGCAGATTCTGGGCAGCCAGGCGACAGCAGTGGAGGTTGCAGGGGGGCCGCGGGACTCCTCCAGCTTCCAGAGGCCCCGGCAAGGTGGGAGTCATGAAGACAAGGTCACCCCCATAGTGAAATACTCTGTCGCTGGGAAGGGCCCTGGTGGGGAGGGGGGGTGTGCGAGCCCCAGGGCTCTGACGGGAAGAAGAGAGGCAGGAGGCTGCTGCCCCCATCCTGCTGCGGCCTGGACAGCGGCTCCCGAGGTGCCCGGCCCAGGAAAGCTCAGGGCAGAGAGCCTGCTGTGGGGGGTATGCAGTGCAGGGAGCGGGACTGCACACTGGGGCTTCAGGGCCAATTCACCTTCACAACGAGCCGCGTACCTTCTGTGGCCTCCCCCTCTACTTGCCCAGGACCCCGGGGCCAGGAGTCCCCCCCGCACAGCCCGCTCCATGGCTCCTGCCTTTCGAAGGACAGAAACCCGAAGAGCTCTGCGGTGGGTGCCGAGTAGGACACGCGCCACGTTCCGCTCCGGTCAGTGACAGGCTGCTTGGGGACCTCTCGTTCCCAGTCCCAGCAGGAGATGAACTTCGGGGCAAACTGTGAAGCTCCGTGAACCACGGGGGTCATGAACACGAGGACTAATGCCCTATGCGAAGCCCTGCTCTCGCCTCAAGGACCCTCGGCAGGCTGGCTCAGGGTCCCTGTGTCTTACACACGCAGGATGGGACCCAAGACCCTCTCACGGCCAGAAATGCGATGAGGTCATGGCTGTGTGTGTGCCCCTGGGTGAGCCAGAGGGCCGCCCAGCCGCCCCGAAGCCAGAGCTTTCAGCTGATCCAACAGTAGCTGGAGCCTCTGCCGCCCTCGGGCCACACGACGACCTGCCCTTCCCTCCGTGACCGCTGTGCCGAGAGTGTTCAGAGGAGCCACGTGGGGCCCGAGGAGGCCAGGGAATAGGCTGGAGGCCCATGGCACAGCCAGGCTGCCAGGCCCTTCCCCGCCTGCAGCCTGCAGGGAAGGGAGACCCCCGTGCCCCCATCCCCTGTCCCCCCCCGTGACCTCTCCACCAACGCAGATCAGAGCAGGAATGCCTCACTTTTGGAGGCCAGGTCTCCATGCAGACCAGGAAAGACCGCTTAACCCCGCCAGGCCCCAGTCCCCAGTCTCCCTGCACCCCTGCCTCACCAACCCAAGTGGGCTGCAGTGAGGCCCAATCAGGCCTCTGGACTGCACCCCACGGAGGGCGCCTGTGAGCAGCCAGCGCCAGGAAATTCCCCAGCGTGTCCCCTGGGACTCCCATCTACCCACAACATCAGCAGGGGTGGTGGGGCCCCTGGGGTGTCCAAAGCAGAACTCCGGCAGCCCAGATGGGTGCTGGAACCAAAGGTGAGACGCTTGCCTCTCCCTACGGCAAGGTTCACTGTTGGCGGGGATTACGGGGAGCTTCTTCAGGAAGTTCAAGTTCAAACGTACAGAATGAAATCTTTGTCCAAGGTTTGCTAACAAAACTTGTATGAACCTGAAAGAAAGCAAAGAGGGAACGTGCTTTGAGAAACACACTTGGAGTGTGACACAAAAAGGAAAAGAGTTTCAGGTGGCCAAGCCACATTTCCCACACTTTGGGTGGAGGGCGAAGGCCCCGAGTTCTTTGGAGCTGAGCGAGCTGATGAGGAAGATAGGCTGGTGATCCACGCAGACACCTGCCAGGGCGGCTGCCGTGGGACATGGGCCAAACAGCGCCCTCAGGATGGTCTCCCAGCCCCGGGGCGGTTTAAACATGGATCCTGTACCTCCTTGGCCATCACATCCTTGCTTCCAAACCACCACTGCTCGGGGGCAAGAAGAGGGACTGCTCACAGCTGCAGCAAATGTGGGTCTCCTGTTGGCCCTGAGTTAGGAAGGGAGTGTCAGTATAGGGAGGTAAAAAACAAAAACAAAAAACCAATATGGGTGCCTGGGTGGGTCAATTGGTTACACATCCAACTCTTGGTTTCAGCTCAGGTTGTGATCTCAAGGTCATGGGATGGAGCCCTGGGTCAGGCTCCTTGATCAGTGGAGAGTCTGGAGCTGGAGCTTCTCTCTCTGTCTCTCTCTCTGCTCCTCCCCACCTGCTCTCTCTCTCTCTCTCTCTCTCCCCTAAATAAATAAATACATAAATAGATAAATAAATAAATAAATAAATAAATAAATAAATAAATAATAAATCTTTAAAAAAATGAAAAAGAAGAGGAAGACAGAAGGGAGCAGTCACTGATCCAAGTTCTGGTGCCTGTAGCTTTATTGAAACACAGAGCTCAAGGTGGCCACATCACAGCTTCAGGTTCCAGGGTAATGGAGCCACAAATCAGTGTAGATCCACAGCTTTGGACATGTGTCCCTCCAGGGAATGTTAACAGCCAGGTGAACTTGTCAAACTTTTCCACTAGATGAACATCCCATAACCATTGCCCTTCAGAACCATCCTGAAATGGGGCTGAAGGCTGGCAGCTGTCTACTTTTGGGGGTACTGACATATCGTATAGAACCATGTATAAATTGGCCCAAATAGTCTCTTCCTTTGTCAGTTAGCCACACGGAACTCCTCACGAGGACACGGTCATGACTGAGACAGAAGAGAATGTAGTAGGAGGATGGGTTGTGGGAATCTTGCTCCTGTGATTTATTTGTGCCTTTAGGTGTTACAAAGGCTCAATTTCATCTACATCCTTCCACTTGATGGTGGAGAGCTCTTACATGCACCCAACTTGGTAGTTTGATGGGTCAGACTATGTCCAATTATCAACAGTCATCAAGCCATACATAACTTGGCGGTTCCTGGTCAAGCACTCAGTCAACTAGAGCCCCGGACAAGCTAGACACTGTTTCTCCAAGGAGAACAGGCATTGGCAGAGGACGGTGCAGCTGTATCCTAAGACCCTAAAGTCAAGCTCTGTGATTCACCTGACAAAAGCTCCCTAGAGCACCCTGATCTGCCACAGGCACTTTGGACACCATCAAATCTGATGAATCATGTGGCACAAGTAGCAGAGCGGCCTGTCTACAGTTCAGACATGTTGCAGCTCTTTCTCTTGTTCTGGCCCAGTCAAAACCAGCAGCCTTTAGGGTTATTCAGAAAATGGGCCAAAGAAGCACGTACAGATGTGGTGTGTGTTGTCTCTGAACTCCAAGGAGACCCAGTAGGCTGGGTGCCTCTTTCTCAGTGGTCGGAGGGAACAGATGGAACAACATGTCTTTCACATCGGAAGCCACATGTTCAACAGGCCTACAGGCCTCAGACACTGGACTGTTAGAAATGTCATTAAGGAGGCAGAACTCTGAAATGTTAAGGGGCTTTTTTCTCACCTACTCATAACATATGTCTTACCTAGGTGTCTAGAATGGTTGCGACTCCTGCCTGCCACAACTAAATCAGCATAGTGCCACCACCATCACCCTGCACCAGCATGAGGTCTGGTCAAATGGAGAAATGATCAGTTCTCTGCAAGGCAAGTTGGGACAGAGGCCTGGAGAATTATATTTCCCTCAGCCTGGGCAGAGAAAGTGGATTTCTTGTCGTGCCAGCTGGAAGCAAACTGCCTTTGTCGGGATTCCTAACACAAATAGAGAGCACAGCACTGACCAGACACACAGCTACATACCGGGTGCCAGAGAATGTGTTGCCTTGCTCTAAAAACAAAAAGGCATCTGGGACAGCAGCTGGAGTGACCTCCTGATCAAGTTGAAAATAATCCAATGTCACCAAAATACACCTGCCCCTTGTATAGACACAATTGAGCAATTCTTGAAAAAGGAAGAAATCAGGGTTAAGATTGTGCAATAAACGTCTGCCCAGAATTCAAACCCATCTACCTGGTTCCAGTTTAAGCCACCTCCCGGCAGCATCAGACCTCAGGTTGTCACCCTCAAGTCTGGACCTTGAGGCAGACTCATTACTGCAAATAGTTAGTCTTACATTTTGGTAAAAAATACATTAAGAAAAAAATTCACCTTCTCCCAAATATTGAATGGCTGGCGAGGTAGTTACCCCAGATAAGACCCAGTCCTTCTGCGATCCTTGTGTGGTTTCTGATAGTCCAGATGGCACCTGGAGGGCTTGATGGCTCAGCGTCCTTAGCAGCTGTGCAGGGCCTGAGGGAGGGCCCGGACCGCGCTCAGCTCCTGAGCGGAGCAGCAGTCCCTGGCCGAGCCCGTGCAAACGCCCGCAGTGACTCTGTACGACGAAAAGTCCATTTCCGAGCTGTCCACCAGGGAAAAGCCCTTAACCTCGGTGGCCCGGCTACACACGGCATCACAGACCGTGAAGCACTCCAGGGACAGTGCGCGGTTTTGGGGTGCTGGTGGCTGTGGATCCTGACGGTGACCCTGACACTGATCGGGCCGTGCCCTGTTCCTGGCTAGTCCTCTGAAGACAACAGCAGGCCCCCTACAGCAACACCCCCGAAGGGGCAGACACTCCCCAGAAGGAAGAGGGCAGGGGGTGACAAACACCTAGATGACCTCATGGCAGCTGGGCTCCTACTACTTCCCCATGCCATGCCCACACAGCCTGTCACAGAAAGCTGAGCTCCTCTGGGAGGGCAGAAACAGGTGTGAGGAGATGCAAACCAAATGCACAGAACAAAAATTAGCTGAAAGACCAAATATTAAAATGCAGAGCTACCATCCTGAAGGGGGAAGGGTGGAGAAGGATGATGCATTCTGGAGACAGGGGTTGGGATGATCTACATCTCTCGCTGTTGAGATGTGGTCATCCTATATCAGATTTCTTTTTTAAAGATTTTATTTATTTGTTTATTTATTTATTTATTTATTTATTTATTTATTTATTTATTTGAAAGAGAGCAATAGCCAGGGGGAGGGGTAGAGGGAGAAGCAGACTTCCCACTGAGCAGGGAGTCTGAATGGGGTTCAATCTAGGGACCCCAGGATAATGACTTGAGCCAAAGGCTAAGGCTTAGCTGACCGAGCCCCCGAGGTGTCCCTTGTATCGGACTTTTTAACAGTATCAAGATCAGCGTCAGACACTTTTGAGGGCAAGAACTTTATGCAGTGACCTAAGGAAACCATGAAAAATGCCCAGTTCATCTGTCAGAAGATGACTTTCACGTGCTTGAAAAGTTTAATGTTTGAATATTGTGTTTAACCACATCGTGTTAAACCTTTGCAGCGCGTCTGCATCCCTCTGGGCGCTACTAAGAGCGCAGCACTTTTGTCTCTTTAAGCCAAATGAAAGAATGTAATTGCTTTTTTTTGCCTTATTCTCCCCTCTGACAAATAGCATCTATTATGTTCCTTTCAGTGAAATACTTATTTGTGCTGGGCAATATCTAAACTGAATTAGGAAAGAAACTGTAGCTCTCTTTTGAATAAAGAAGGGAACAATCAGGAGAATTTTAGGCTTATGTGCATCAGGCTATTGAGATGATGTGAAGAACCTAGGACGAGGCCCATAGGAAATGCATACAAATGTTTGTTTCTTCCTCTTCTGTCCTTGTTTAGGGAGAATGTTCTCTTTCTTCTGTTTGGGCATAAGGAGCATTTCTAGTATAAGCTGGAGGGTGGAGGGGCTTTCCAGGTGACCAGATTTTCCTGGAGTAGACTGGGATCTAGGAAAAGTCTAAGGTGAAGCAAGTGCTCTTCCTGTGCTGATTCATTGATCTAACCAGATGTGTTCATTTACTAGACATGAGCATTTGGAAAGGAAATTCATATTTCCAAAAGCTAGAGTTGAATTGCTGTCTTGCCAACACAGCACTTCTAATTTCCCTCAGAGGAAACAGTATGGAGGTTCCTCAAAAAGCTGAAAATAGAGCTACCCTATGACCCAGAAATTGCACCACTAGGTACTTACCCCCAAAGGTGCAAATGTAGTCATCCGAAGGGGCACCTGCACCCAGTGTTTATAGCAGCAATGTCCCCAATGGCCAAATGATGAAAGGAGCCCAGATGTGCATCAACAGGTGAATGGATAAAGATGTGGTCTATAGGGGATCCCTGGGTGGCTCAGAGGTTTGGCGCCTGCCTTTGGCCCAGGGTGTGATCCTGGGGTCCCGGGATTGAGTCCTGCGTCCCTCCCTGCATGGAGCCTGCTTCTCCCTCCTCTTGTGTCTCTGCCTCTCTCTCTCTCTCTCTCTCTGTCTATCATAAATAAACACACTTTTTCTTAAAAAAAGATGTGGTCTATATACGTACAATGGAACTTTACTCAGTCATCAAAAAAAGAAACCTTGCTGTTTGCAACCGTGTGGATGGAACTAGAGGGTATTATGCTAAGCAAAATAAGTCAATCAGAGAAAGACAATTATCATATGAACTCATTTATGTGTGGAATTTAAGAAACAAAGCAGAGGATCACAGGGCAAGGGAGGTAAAAATAAAACAAGATGAAATCAGAGAGGGAGACAAACCACAAGAGACTCTTAATCATTGGAAACATACTGAGGGTTGCTGGACAGTAGGGAGTGCGGGGGGCCGGGGTAACTGGTGCTATGCCAGTATGTGATACACTATATGCTAATTAATTGAATTCAAATTTTAAAAAATTTACCACAGAGGGACGTACATAACATGAAGTAATAATAGCATAGTTTATCCTTCTCTGTTCACTGTCCAACTATTTTACAAGTCTGAGCAGAACCAACAATTGAGAACTGGCCATTTAGGGGAAGCCCACAGAAAAGCTTTGTCTATAGTCAAGTACCATGTATGTGACCTGGTCACTAGTTCACTCCCTTGAGACATCTGCCTCCTTATTTTGTACCCAACATGACTGATCGTGATGATGTACAAAAGTAATATTTTCTTCCTTTCTTCCCTTCTTCTCTCTCTCTCTCTCTCTCTCTTCTATTTGGAACAGGGAGAGATGTCTCCTCTACTCTCTCGGAGTAGTATTACAAAATAGCAAGAATGCAAAAATTATCATGGCATAATCCAAGACCAGACACAATCCTTTGCTCCGTTCTGTTATTGTGTTAGTATTTACTTAAATTATAGCTCCCAGATGGATATGCACAGATGAAGGAAGCATGGGTAACATTCTAAATGGCAGAGGAGGTACCTCACTGGCTGCTGTAGGATCGTGCAGGTACAGTCAACACAGCGACTCTAGCAGCATCTCAAAGGACAGGGGAGACGCAGGCATCTCCTGGGATTTATTCCGTGGGGAAACAGGCTCTCTGGCCCTGCTTTTTTCACACACTAGAAACAAGCTGCTCTAGTAGTGTGATCTACTTGATGCTTCCAATTCAACATTAATCCTGAAATGGTCTGTCATTAACTATCTTATAATTTTATCTAAGGGCCAAATATAAAAAGCTCTCTGCTGTAAGGTCCGGAAACTGCATGGTTCAGCTAATTTTATCTTGGCTCTTGCCTTCTTAATAGCAATATTTTATAAAATCTTATAAAAATAAGAAATATTCACCAATGTAAGTTTGCCAGATGAATAGAAATAGCAATCAGTTCCTCTGATTTCACTGCACGTACAGCAAAGACTTTGTCAAAATATGAATGTGTATGACAATTTGAGAAAAATCAGCGAACTGACAAAAAGCAATATTATTGGCTGTGTGCTGGATGTTCTGTGGGACACTGAAGTCATATGCCTCAATGCATAAGGGTGCCCAGCACAGTATCATTTATTTCACCACTTAATGCCGAGTCCTATACTTTGACCATATTAGGGACTAAGCAGTTGTCTATCTGAGGGGGAGGTCACATCTGGCAAACTTACATTGGTGAACATTTTTTATTTTTATAAGATTTTATTTATTTACTTGAAAGAAAGAGAGCTTGAGCAGGAGAGGGGCAGAGGGAGAAGCAGGCTCCCCACTCAGCAGGACCCTGGGATCATGACCTGAGCCAAAGGCAGACACTTAACTAAAGAGCCACCCACGTGCCCCTGTCTTTGTTTTTTTTTTTTTTGTTTTGTTTTGTTTTTTGTTTTAAATTTAGCATCCTTTGTTCTTTGCTTTTACTTTTTCTAAGTTTTTATTTTAATTCCAGTTAGTTAACATACAACGTTATATGAGTTTCAGGTGTACACATAGGGATTCTACACTTCCACACGTCACCCGGTTCTCATGGCAAGTGCACGCCTTCATCCCCGTTACGTAGGTCCCCCATCCCCCCAGCCACCTCCCTTCTGGTGACCATCAGTGTGTTCTGTGTAGTTAAGAGTCTGTTTCATCATATGGTCTCATTCATTCGGGGAATATAAAAAATAGTGAAAGGGAATAAAGGGGAAAGGAGAGAAAATGAGTGGGAAATATCAGAGAGGGAGCAGACTCTCAGAACATGAGAGACTCCTAACTCTAGAAAACGAACTAGGGGTGGTGGAAGGGGTGGTGGGCGGGGGGTAGGGGTGACTGGGTGACAGGCACTGAGGGGGGCACTTGATGGGATGAGCACTGGGTGTTATTCTGTATGTTGGCAAATTGAACTCCAATAGAAAAAAAAAAGAGTCTGTTTCTTGGCTTGTGTCTCTCTTATTTTTTCCCCTCTGCTTGTTTGTTTTGTTCCTTAAATTCCACATATGAGTGAAATCCTGTGGCATTTGTCTTTGACTGACGTACTTCACTTAGCATCATACTCTCTAGCTTCATCCATGTAGTTGCAAATGGCAAGATTCCATTCTTTTTATGGCTGAATAATATTCCATTGCACATATACACCACATCTTCTTTATCCATTTACTAATCTATGGACTCGCGGGCTGCTTTTATAATTCGGGTATCGTAAGTAATGCTGCTGTAAGTATGACGGATGCATGTATCCCTTCAAATTAGTGTTCTTGTATTTGGGTAAATAGTAGTGTAACTGCTGGATCACAGGGTAGCTCTATTTTTAACTTCCTGAGCCCCCTCCACACTGTTTCCCACAGTGGCTGCACCCGCTTGCATTCCCACCAGGAGTGTAAGGGGGCTCCCCTCTCTCCCCAGCCTCACCAACACCTGTGGTTTCTTGTGTTGTTAATTTTAGCCATTCTGACGGCTGTCAGGTGATAATCTCCTTGTAGTTTTGAATTGCATTTCCCTGATGATGGGTGATGCTAAGCATCTTTTCATATGTCTGTTTTTCGCTCTAGATGCTTTCTTTGGAGAAATGTCTGTTTATGCCTTCTGCCCAGTTTTTAACTGGATTATTTGATTTTGGGGTGTTGCATTTTATTAAGTTCTTTACATATTTTGGATACTAAATCTTTATCAGATATGTCATTTGCAAATATCTTCTCCCATTCTATAGGTCGCCACTTAGTTCTGTTGTTTGTTTCCTCTGCTGTGCAGAACATTTTTATTTTGATGAAGTCCCAGTAGTTTATTTTTGCTTTTGTTTCCCCTGCCTCAGGAGGCATATCTAGAAAAAACTGGCTATAGCTGATGTGAAAGAAGTTATTGCCTGTGCTCTCTTCTAGGATTTTAATGGCTTTGGGTCTCACATTTCGGTCTTTCATCCATTTTGAGTTTATTTTTGTGAATGGTGTAAGAAAGCGGTCCAGTTTCATTCTTTTACATATTGCTGTCCAACTTTCCCAATACTACACAGAAACATGTAATTTGTCTTCCTATTAGATTTTCCTTCCTGTTTTGTTGAAGATCAATTGACCATTTGGTTGTGGGTTCATTTCTGGGGTCTCTATTCTGTTCCATTGATCTAGGTGTCTATTTTTGTGCCAGTATCACACTGTCTTGATCACTATAGCTTTGTAATAGAATTTGAAGTCCAGAGCTGTGATATCTCCAATTTTGCTTTTCTTTTTTAAGATTGCTTTTGCTATTGGGGGTATTTTGTGGCTCCCTACAAATTTTAGGATTGTTCTGGCTTTGCGAAAAATGCTGTTAGTATTCTGATAGGCATTGCACGGACTGTGTAGATTGCTTTGGGTAATATACACATTTTACCAGTATTTGTCCTTCCAATCCATGATGGACATTTTTTAATTATAACACCTTGTTAGATTTACCCAGACCCTAGAGGCAACATGCTTTGAGTTGCGAAAATTTCATAATGTTTAACACCAGCCCTTGCATTTAATGAGTGCTTGATGCATGCTCACTGACTCCGTGAGCACTTTTTAAAGTGCAAAAGAAACTAAAATAATTCCAGTTCCAATCCTCAAGAACAAAAATTTTCTTACTGTAGCTCTTGGTTCATAAAGTTGAATGTTATTCATACCTGATTAAAAATGCTTTTTCACAAAAGGAAAGGATGTGTTTACTGATTTCATAGGCTGTTAGCACTTCTTTAAACTAAATCTATGCTCATCGAGTGACTTATGGTGAATTATAATTTTCTGTGCATGTTTAAGTCCTTTGTATGGTATGTTTGGCAGGGTTGGAGGACAGAAATAACTCTGCCATGGTGAACAGAAGGAATCTCAGAACTGAGTTGTTTTCCCCAACATAATCAGCGACCCACGAAAGTTAAACTTGATATCTCTAGCTATTTAGTAGCAATCTGTTAAAAGATCTCTGGTACAGTTTCTTAAAAAAAAAAAAAAAAAAAGGAACATTACGTAGGTAAAGTCTAACACCAAGAATGCAACCTTCTATTGCTTTTATGGTCTTTCTTTCTAAAATTGGAAGAATATTTTGACACATCTCAAATCGAAACAATGATTTCTGTGTGTAAAAAGCTTAACAAGTTTTTTGTCACGGCTCGAGAGTTCAGGAAAAAAAGGTGACTACACCCATGCAAAGGATGGAGAGGTGGGAGAAATGGAGGAAAGCAGATTAGGAAATAAGAGTCTCAGACAGGAGAGGTACTTCTAAGTCAGTGCCCTTGAATGAACTTGGAGGAGGAAGATGATCGTGCCCATGAAAGAAGAAATGCCACAGTTGGGTTCAGTTTCAGGAACCTCACTATCACTACCAGGGAGGACTCTGATTCGGTGCTTCAAACTCAAGACCAGCTTCCGCTCACCCATCAGCGACTTTTCCCACCTTTGGTCCTGATAGAAAAGGAGCTGAATTGAACCTCCCTCTTATGGCATGAATTGATTCCCTGACTACCTAAAAGGAGAGTTTCCTTGGGGCTTGCCCAAACAGTAACATTATAAGCCAGAATAGAGCATATTGGTTGCCAAGTTCACTGCTGTGTCAAGGCAGAAGTTGGAACAAGATCACCATCCTTGTAGTAAGACTAAGCCTGTTGCCATCCAGCACTGGGGACCAGGCTTCATCATCATATATTCGTAAATTACTGCTGGGTCTAATAGGCTTGCTTTATGCTCAGGACACTGGAGCTGAGGGAGTCTTAGGGGAAGGATAATTAAGAGGAAGAGAAGGGAAAGTAAAAGCCAAATTGTTCCCAAGACCCTGATATCTCTCTTGTATGGAAAGAACAGCTCCAGCAAGAAACAGGATAAGAATCTGTGAAGACTTGATGGACTCCCTTGCTGTCTCATGTCTCAGCTGCCAATGCTGAGGCCTACTTCCGTAAGGTAAGATGTTCTTGGGCTTGTCACTTTAGATCGTTCCCCCACCCCGCCCCAGGAGGGATGGTCACTTGACAAGAGCCCTCTAGGATTTATGATAAAGTATGAGCAAAGGATTTGGATTGTTTTTTAAGATTTTATTAATTCATGAGAGAGGCAGAGACACAGAGAGGAGAAGTAGGCTCCCTGCAGGGTTCGATCTGGGACTCGATCCCGGGACCCCGGGGTGATGCCCTGAGCTGGAGGCAGACACTCAACCACTGAGCCACCCGGGTGCCCCGAGTTTTTTTTTCTTATGTGTTTGTTTTGTAACCATGAATCACTTTTAAGTGATAATATATTATAGAGCTCCAACAGAAATTTGTGGGTTATAATGCAATGGGGGGGACCCCTTAGACAAATGAGTTAAAGACATAAGGACAATTTTGGCTTTAAAATACCACCTCTGTGTATAATAAAATGACCACCAACTTCTCAATAATAACCGGTATTAGAATAAAACAGTGAAGATATTTTCAAATCAGTAAGAGCCTAAATCCTCACAAGGGTTGACGAGGTCATGCATGACAGGCCGACATCCTCCTCCTGCTCCTCTGCCTCATGGGCTCCCTTGTGGCACAGGCCAGGGGCAGCCCGGCCTCCGCACCTGCTGGGCCTCCACCTGGAGCGCCCCAGCCCTGCCCTGGTACCTACAGGGCTACACCCCATTTCCTTTAGGGCTCAACTCTCTTGTCCTCTTCTCTGTGATAAAGTTTAAAAAATGGCCTGCTGGCAGCTGAGCTACTAAAAAGTGGAAAATCCAAACAGAAAGCACAAATTTAAGAGTACCCCGACTTGAGAAGGTGGTAAACTGCCAGGCTACATCTTGATGTGTATCACAGCTCAAATTCTTTCTTTCTTTTTTTTTTAAAGATTTATTTATTTATTGAGAGAGAGAGAGAGAGAGAGAGAGAGAGAGAGAGAGCTTGAGTCAGGGGAGAGGCAGAACAAGAGGGAGACTGAGGAGCCAATGTGGGGCTTGATCCCAGGCCCCTGAGATCATGATCTGAGCTGAAATCAAGTCGGTCACTTAACCACTGAGCCACCCAGGTGCCCCACAGCTCAAATTCTTTTGACACTAGTTTTCTTCGGCTCACACACCTTTTCTTTAACAGCTTTATTGGGACGTAACACACAGACCTGAAAGTCACCCTTTTCAAGTGCATACGTTAGTAGGTTTTGGTATATTCACTAAACAGTATAGGGTACAACGCTCCCATTATCTAATTTGTTGAATTCCAGAGCATTTTTATCATCCCCCAAAGAAACCTTGTACCCACAAGCAGTCACTGCCCATTTCCCTCTTCCCTTTGTACCTGCCAGTGACGAATCTACTTTCTCTTTCTACAAATGCCATTAGACAATACGTATAATTATTCTATGGCTCGTTCCACTCAGTATGTCTACAAGGTTTGTCTACACTGGAGCAGGTGTCAGTGCCACGTTGCAACCCTTTTCACCAAATATCTATGTATCGATACATCACATTTTATCTATTGATTCATTATTTTCTTTTCTTGCAAACACTGCACATTATGTTTACCTTAAGCAGAAGAGCATCCCACGACTTTTTGGGAAACAACTTTATGTTATTTCCTGAGGTAACTGTACAGATTTCTTTCCCAGTAACTACAGCCCGCATGACTCTGGCCAGAGGTAATCTGGTGAACTTGTATTTTCACTAAGTTTCTTTCAGACAGCAAAGTAGAAATAAATCCTTTTTAAATCTCAGAGATATGTTAGAAAAGTCAGATGACCTAAGTAGTCAAAACAAATCAGGACTAACACACAAATACACACACACACACACACACACACACACACACACACTTAGACAATCCCAAAAAATCAGGACATAGTGTCATATGTAAAATATTTCATCATGGAAAAAATAAATATGTGTACAGGAAATAGGTCAGGAGAAATGTATAGTAAATGCTACCCAAGTTTTTCTTTTAGTGAGATTATTGTAGATTTTTTGTTTATTTTATTTATTTTCATTTTCTGCTTTTTTTCCCTTCAATTAACTTGGATTATTTATGCAATCACAGGAACAGTACTTATGTAATTAAAAAATAATAACAGATAACAAACCTACTTAGTATTTTCCCAGACAGTGTTCAAGTACTTTCTGTGTATTTTAAAATATAATACATGGGAATGTATAACTCATTCAAATTCTCAAGAGCCCTCATAGATGAGTATTCTAATAATCTCCATTTTACAGATGAAGAAATGGAAGTAAGGAATGGCCCCAGAAACATCTGAAAAGTGAATAAAAATTACTAAAAGGTGCATTTAAAGTTGTAGAAAAACCTGCATGGTGTCCACCAAATTACTTAAGTATTAGAAAAAAAATCAGTTACTCAAACTACTGATTTTGACCAGGTAATAACAATTTGTTGTTGACCAACTTATCTGGAATCCACAATCTGGGGTGAGATAAGGGTGTGGGAAATGGAGAAGGAGGTTTCATTGAGTAGGTATTGCTTGAACCAAATCATGGAAGATAGCTAAATGCTCAGCAAGCTGGCAGGTTGGGGGTAGGGGATACGGGACGGACAAAGGCATTCCATAGATGGGGCGTAGAAGATGTAAGATTTTTTTATATGTTTTTTAAAGATTTTATTCATTTATCCATGAGAGACACAGAGAGAGAGGCAGAGACACAGGCAGAGGGAGAAGCAGGCTCCCTGCGAGGAGCCCGACATGGAACTCGATCCCAGGACCCTGGGGTCACATCCTGGGCCAAGGGCAGGTGCTCAACTGCTGAGCCCCCCAGACATGCTGATTAATTTTTTACATTTTAAAAGAAAAGACAGAATAATACATTTTTATGCTAGCTCTTTTGATTTTTAATTGGCAGCCACGAATTCAAATTTCTAGAACATTCTGGGGGCCCAGCTATGTTGGCAGATGAAACACATCTGGGGGCCTTTGGGTCTGGCCTCTGGATTAGGCCTCGTGCCCAGTTAGTTGCTCAGGCATGTGGAAGACACGAAAGGCTCTGACTCATCTATTTCAGTGTCCCCACTCGGGGCCTGGTCTTTGTAGGAGTCCGTGAATGTCACTGATGGGAATCAAAGGCAGTCATGTGTGGGGAAAGAATGGGCTCTCATGCGATGATCCTAGAAATCCTTCTGGTGCAGGAATTTGTCCCCGGCAGCCACCACATGCTTTTTTGCAATGGAACTAACTGGAAGGCAGTGCTCTCTCACCTTCTCAGGTCAAAGCCTGGAGTGTCCTGGATTCCTCACTGAATCGATGCCCGGTGACAACTCCTTCCCCTCACCCGCAAACTTATGTCACCTGCTGGGATCAACTGCAGGCCAATAAGCATTTTATCAGAGCTTCTAACGGAAACAGAACAAAACAAGATATGTTTGAGTTGCCTCCTTTTGGGAGGTGGGGAGGTTACCAGAATTTGCTGAGCATAAAGAGATGGAGTCCCTAGAATCTTAAGTATGGAAACGCTTGTGGGCGTGAAAGATGGGAACAACAGGGCCAAAGGGCAGCGAGACCCCGCACCTCCAAGCCCCAGATGGGACAGGACCTCCCTGGAGGGGACCCAAATGTAGAACCGGTTTTCTTGGGGGGCTTCTGTTACCTACGGGCCATGAAGGGTGAGACAACATTCCTTTTTAGTGGCTGAAGACTCAGCCTCTCTTTCTCCACACCTGCTCGCTGCCCCCGCCCCCCCCAGGCCTTCCTGTTGTAAGGCTCTGACTCCCCATCTCCTTGTCTCCTGCATCACACTCTGAGGACAGGAGCCAGTGTTGATCGGGTCTGAGTCGGCGACACCAGGAAAGTGCCTGTGCTCAGGAGAGATGGGAAGGGCTATAGTTCTCACATGGTGAATGAGCACTGGGCTTTCGGCATCAGGCGGAGTCTGATTGCTGTTTTCATGGCTTTCGCCTCCATATCCTCATCCGAGGGGGAGAAAATAATAATCCTGTAGAGTGGTTCATGCTTCAGTGAGATAGCATATATAAATGTTTTTTTTTTTTAAGGTATAACCAATGAAGATTGAGTGGCCCAAATCTAAAGTGCACATTTTGATGAGTTTTGACATATGTATATAGCTATATACAAAAGCATCGCCACAATCAAAATAAAGACATGCATTCCCTCAAAAGTTTGCTCATGCCCCTTGGGAATCCAACCTCCTCTCTTCTCCAAAATAAAATTCCCTTCCCAAGCAACTAGTAATAGTCTTTCTGTCAGTGTGGATTAATTTATATTTTCTAGAATTTTCTACAAGAGAAATCATTTAGTGTGTGCTGTTTTTGTCTTCTCTCTTTCAACATAATTATTTCAAAGGCCATACATGTTTCTGTGTGCACAATAGTTTTGTTTTGTTTTTTTTTACTGCTAAGAAATATTCCACCGTACAGATGCAAATTTGTTTATCCATTTACCTGTTGATGAGCAGATGCATCATTTCCAGTTTTTGCCTGTTACAAATAAGCTGCTATGGTCACTTGTGCACAAACACTTTTCATTTCTCTTGGGTAAATACTTAGAATAGTGGAGCCAGATGGTAGGCCTATGTAGAGCCTTTCAAGAATCTTTCAAACTACTTTCTAAAGAAGTTGTACCAGGACGCCTGGGGGCTCAGCGGTTGAGCATCTGCCTTCGGCTCAGGTCATGACCCTGGGGTCCCGGGATCCAGTCCCACTTTGGGCTCCCTGCAGGGAGCCTGCTTCTCCCTCTGCCTGGGTCTCTGCCTCGCTCTCTGTGCCTCTCATGAATAAATACATTTAAAAAAATAAAGTAGTTGTACCATTTTACATTTCCACTAGCAATGCAGGCGATTTCCAGCTACTTCTCGTCCTCGTCAAACTTTTTAATTTTGGCCATTCTGGTGGGTAAAATAGTGGTATCTCGTTGTGGCTTTGATTAGCATTTCCCTGATGACTAATGATGGTGAGCATATTTTCATGTGTTTATTTGCCATCTGCGTATCTACTCCCTTTTGCCCATTTTTGACTGGGTTTTTAGTCTTGTTAAATTGTAATTAATTGTAATGTATCATTTTTATAAGGTTTTAAAAAACCACCTAATTGGCATATATACAATTTGAATACCGTACAAATTACTTGTTTGAAATGTACAATTAAATGAGTTTCACTTTATCCACAGAGTTATGCAATGAACGCCACAATTAATTTTAGAACCTTCGTCATGGTAAAAGGAAACCCACAACTTTTAGCCCTTGGCCCACACTGTCCGGGCTCGTCCTCCCGACCCCTGTCCCCAGCCCTAGGCAACCATTAATCTAGTTTTTGGCTGTACAGACTTGCTTATTCTGGACAGTTCATGTACATGGAATTATTTTCTCTTTTGGGGGTGACTGACTTTTATCACTTAGCAAGCATTCAAGTTTCATCCATGTGGTAGCATATATCACTACTTTGCTTTCCTTTTATTGTGCAATAATATTCCATTGTATAGACCTATCACCTTTTATTTATCCATTCATCCACTCATAAACATCGAGCTGTCTCCACTTCTTGGCTGTTAGGAATAATATTTCTATGAAATATTTGTGCACAAGTTTTTATAGAAGGGTGAGTCCTCTTTTCTCTCAGGTGTGTACACAGGAGGGCAATTGCTGGGTCATATGGCAACAGCATGTTACACCTTTTTTTTTTTTTAAGGTTTTATTTATTTACTCACGAGAGACACCCAGAGACAGAGGCAGAGACACAGGCAGAGGGAGAAGCAGGCTCCCTTCAGGGACCCGACGCGGATTCGATCCCAGGACCCCGGGGTCAAGCCCTGAGCCAGAGGCAGACACTCTACCCCTGAGCCCCCCAGGTGCCTCCAAGATATTTACCTTTCTAATCCTCCATCTACTCACTTGTAAAATGGGGACATTTTGATTGCAGCAATCTGGGTAAAGGGCTTAGCACAACGCCTGACACGTAGAAATACCGCTAAACGTGACACTCATTTCTCGGTGCTCCCCGCACTCCAACGCCCAGGCCAAGCGCCACCGCTTTCCTGAGGGTTTTCCACTCAGTCCAGCACAGCCCTCGCGGCTCTGCTCCGACCTCCCTGGCTGCTCAGCTTGCCTATCCTTTGCTCTCCGTGTGTTCTCTGTGCTTCGTATCTAGGAGGCCTCACCCAGTCTTGGGACTTTCGCTCGGTCTCTAGGCTCTGTCTCCAGCCTGGAATTTGACTTTGAACGTGAGATGGGTACGTGCCAGAGCTGGTCTTTGCCATTTTGTCCCTGGATCCATTCCCCGGCTGTCCCCTGCTCTGAATCTTGGGGGGTGGAGGTGGCGCGGCCCCATAGCTTCCCTTTCTTAGGCTCCTGGGTCATGAGGGTCAGGCTGCATTTGCCCCCAAGGGGGAACTGGTGGGAGGCTCAGGGGCAGGAGGCAGGAAGGCCACGGGGCGGAACCCTCCTCTCCCGGCCCAGAGGCGTCTCTGGCCAACAGCCGTCCTCCAGGTCCTCAGCCCTTCCTGCCCTTGCTGCTCTCTGTGGGCCTTGCCTGAGGCCTGTTGGCTTCCTGGCCGCTCTGCCACCGCGGAGCCACTTCCTGGGGGTGGAATCCCTGGTGCGGTCCCGCCTGCAGAGAGTAGCCTAACAAGTGTCTCACAGTCAACACGTCTACCAGGACTCTCGGTTTCCCTCCCAAGCTGCTCTCTGTGCTTTCCTCGCTTGAATTCAAGTGTTTGCTGCCCCGCCCCCCCTGCCCCCGCTGCTCTCAGCACCGCGCCCAAGCCATCACGAGCCTCCGATCGATCGATCGTGTCTCCCCGCTTCCTTAGCTGACCTCAGCAGTCAGAGTGATCTTTCTAAAGTGTGAACCAGAGTATGTTGCCTTTCTATTGGAAACTCTCCACTGGCTTTCCATCTGGGTAGGAAGAAGAAGCACAATCTTTACAGTTGCCCCTCTGAGGCACCCAACTACTTCTGGGACTTCATCACATTCTGTTCCAGCAACACCAACCTCATTGCTCTTCCCAGAACCCACCAGAATATTCCTGCCCCAGGGCCTTTGCACCTGCTATTCTCTCACCCCAGAATGGTCTTTCTGCTGTATCTACATGGCTCTCAGCCGCCTTCCTGTTTATGTTCAGTTGTCACCTCATCAAAGTCCTTTTCTATCTTATACATAACATAGGAGTGTCCTCCATTGTGCCTTTATTGTTTTATTGTTCTTCGTGGTGCTTTCTACTACTTCCTGTTACATGTTTACTCGTGGTGCGTCTTTTCCCATTGGAATGTAACAAGGGGAACGGGGACCTTGTTTGCTGGCTTCTAAAAAAGATTTTATTTACTTAATCATGAGACCCACACAGAGAGGCAGGCAGAGGGAGAAGCAGGCTCCCCGCGGGGACCCGACGCGGGACTGGGCCCGGGACAGGATCCAATGCAGCCGCTCAGCCGCGGGAGCCACTCAGATGCTCCCATCCCTAGTCTGCGCATTTATGAAATAAAAAGCCCTGATACTGGGCATTTTAGAAATAAAACAAAATGCAAAGCAGCCTTGCTGCTCTGAGCCCTTGCACAGCCCACTTCTTCCCCGCGGGTGCGGGGGGCGCGGCCCGGGTGGAGCAGGTGCGGCGGGGGCGCGGCCGGGCTGGAGGCGGAGCCTGAGCCCCTCCCCCGCCCCGCCCCCACCCCCTCCCCCGCCCCTCCCCCGCCCCGCCCCCCCGCACCTCCTCCCCCCCCCCCCCCCCGCCTCCCGCGGCGCATGCTCCGTGCCGGCCTGGGCGGGGCGGGGTCTCGGCGGCACTTCCCGGCGGCTGCCGCTGCGATTGGCGGCGAGCGTGGCTGGGGGGGGCACTGGCCCCCCGCGTCCCGGGTCCCGCCCTCGGGCTCCGCTCAAGAGGCCTTGCGGCCGGGGCGGGCTGCGGGGCGCGGAGGGGTGAGTGCTGCGGGGCGCCGGGGGTGAGTGCTGCGTGGCGCAGGGGGGTGCGGGCTGCGGGGCGCAGGGGGGTGCGTGCCCTGGGGCGCCGGGGGTGAGTGCTCCGGGGTGCAGGGGAGTGCTGGCTGCGGGGCTGGGGTGTGTGTGCCCTGGGGCGCCGGGGGTGAGTGCTGCGGGGCGCCTGGGGGTGCGTGCCCTGGGGCGCAGAGGGGTGCGGGCTGCGGGGTTCCCGGGGGGGGGTGCGTGCCCTGGGGCACCGGGGGCTGCGGGGCGCCGGGGGTGAGGGCTGCGGGCTGCGGAGCTCGGGGGGTGTGGGGGTGAGTGCTGCGGGGCTCCGTATTGCCCTGGCCCTGGGGGCACCCCCCGCCCGAGCTGAATCTCTGCGCCCCGGGCCGGCCGGGATCTAACGGTGCGCGCCCAGGTGTCGGCCCAGGTGGGAGAGAAGCCGGGCGTGGGCGCAGCGAGTGTAAACGGAGCCGAGCTACTGCCGGGCGGTGGACTGGGTCCTGACCATACCGTTACCTGGGACCTTGGGGCCGACCCCTGTCTCGTGTTCCAGCACCTGCGCCGCGCACCTGCTGTGTCCAGGGCGCCCCTGAAGATCCAGGGGTTCTAAGTGACTCAGATGCCGCCGAGGGCTGGGGTGAAACAGGGCAGAGCCTTGCTCGCGTGTTATGGTGTAGAAAGAAGGGAGATTAAAGTTGCTAAGAAAGCCTGGAAAAACAAACAATCCAGCCTGGAAGGGAGCTTTGTCTTGCTCTAAACTCAGTCATCATCCTTCCCAGGACCAGTTGACTACTTGGTTGAAAAGCTGGCTTAATGGGATGGAAGGAAAAGTGAGCAGAGGGACGTGTGCAGTTGAGAGCCCTTAGCTGTTACCCTCCTGCAGCTTTTCCGCAGATGCTCCGGACTCTGTAGGTTAGCACCCGGTGGAAGGCGTCTGCTGCCACGGAATTCTTTAGTTGTGGGCATAACCTTTCTTTCTTCCTTTTCAATCTCTTCCCTGCTCCCTAGTAAAAATATGGACTTTGGGGCGGTTGAATTTATGATAAAAGGTGGCTTGGGAGGTGGCCTTCCCAACCACCACAACAAAACAGTTGTAATTGCCAAGGGAGCCTCTCTGCCAGTGCAGACTCAAGGTTACATTCCTTTCTTTCTGGATGCACAGTGTGCTCCATGGCTTGGAGAAGTAACTGCAGCATCAACAGGACTTGCATTGGCAGGATTTGCACGACAGTCTCTAGAGAACGTCTCTAAGGTTGGTGGAATACTCAGATAAACCGCCCTAGTGTATGGATGTACAATGACAACACTTTAAACCAACGGTTCCATAACTTTTGCCGTACGTGTGCTCCCATGAAACCCTTGGTAAATTCAGCATAGTGAACCTGTCCAGCTCCCTCAAAACATTCCTTGTAGCCCCTTGTAATCCTTTCTTCTCACTCCTTTTCTTCTCAGGCAGCGGAGATCTGCTTTCCATCAATAGAGATTACGTTGCATTTTCCAGAGTTTTATATAAATGGAATCATATGTATTTATTCCTTCTTTTTTTTTTTTTAGGTCTGGCTTTCATTCCCATAATTGTTTTGAGATTCATCCATTGTGTGTTCACTCTTTTTATTGCTGAGTAGTAGGTATATTCATATGTGTATGTATATATATATATATATATATCTCCACCCATTTGGGGCATTTGGGTTTTTCTAGTTTTTGTGTATTACACACAGGCTGTTATAAACATGTTTGTACAAGTCTTTGTATGGATATACATGCACACACCTTTTCTTGAGTGAATATATTTTTAAAAGCAAAGAATGCCTCCAGCTCCAGTTTTGCCTCTAACCATCCAGGTTCCTGGGGGGACTCTCTTCACTTTGCCTTTAACATTCAGCCCCAAGGTCTTTGCTGTGCTGTGATTTTGCGCCATCCCTGGTGGGAACTAGATCATTGTGGGTGGTTGCAAGGTCTCAGCAGGGGAGAGGGATTGGTCTTCTATCCTGTTTCTCTTCCAGGCTCTAGTTCATTCCAGTCTTTTCCTTGGATGACATATCTGTTTTATTTACTTTTAAAAACATATTATCATACATTATAATGTGTAATTGACACAGTGTTGACACAATGTTACATTAGCTTTAGGTACACAACATAGTGGTTCAACACCTTTGGACTTCATGCTGTACTCAGAGTGTAGCTACCATCTAGAACCATGTAACTCTCTTCCAAAAACATCGGCTCTATCCCCTGTGCTGTGCCTTTCATCCCAAGACCTATTCCTCCCATAACTACAAGCCTGTAGCTCCCACTGCCCTTCACCCATTTTGCCCACCCCCTACCCCTACCCCTATGCCATCAGTTCTCTGCATTTATGGGTTTGTTTCTGATTTTTGTGTACTCTTCTTCTTTTTTTTTTTTTTAGATTGCACATACATGTGGCATCATACGGTATTTGTCTTTCTCAGTCTTGCTTATTTCACTTAGCATAATATTTGAGTGACAAATTTGAATCCTGACGTGTAATTTTGTGTGGGAACAGAAACAGAAGGCAAGAACTGATACTGGACTTGAGAATGTTTAAATCACAATTAGAAGGGAAAAGGTGGGAGGCTAACAGGTGCTGGAATTCTGTGGCTCTTCCCTATTTTCAGCCTATTGTCTTCTAAGTCCCCTCTTCTGTTATTTCTTAGGAACAATTGGTTGAACCTTGTGGTGAGAGAGTGAGTGGGTGTGCTGGGCTCCGAAGGTCACATGTTAACTGGTGAAGGCAGGTGGGGGAGTTTTAGTAAAAAAGTGGTTCCTTATTTTTTGGTTTCCCTATATGGCTGGAGTCTTTTGTATCGTATTTGCCCTTGACCCGATGTTTACCTGCCCTAAACCTGGTTCAGAACTTTTTATGGAAGCATTAATCTACCAACATAAGCTGTGTAGTGAAATTCAGACGAATAACTGCAGACTATTTTGTGCAGAATGAAAATGCAGCTCCTGGGATTGGTAATCTGTTTGGTCCTTGGGACCCTGCGTTCTGAGGCCCTCAAAGGGAAGCTGGCATCCTTGGATCCTGAAACGAAGATGAACGTGGTAAGTTTCTCAGAGTCTCAAAGAGGCTTTTAAAATGCAGCAATGACAGATGTGCATTATTTTCTGTGATTCAGTTATGTGGGCTACGTGAAGCTACAGACTAATCTCTTTATATGTCATTGTGCTTTTCATGTTCTCTGAACCTTAGATTTTGTTTGCTGCCTTTCCCACCAGGTAACATGCGTTTTATGAATTGCACTTAACTGGTAAAACTACATGCTTCTTGATGGGATAAATGACATTTTTATAAATTCATTTCATCTTTAAGTCTCACTGCATTTATTGAAAGAATGATAAAAATGTATCAAAACTTTGCAAGAATGTGCTACCAAGTGCTACTTTTATGATACACTGGACAAGGAGTGTGATTAGCAATGCCCAGGGAATACAGTTCAAGACAAAGATCAACACATCTGAAAAAAAATTTGTTAGACCTTTGCAAATATAATTTGTTGAGTAATTGACACAGTTAAGAGTTATTAATTTTAAGTAAACAGTAAAATCTGGAAATACCTCACTTAGACATAAAATATTGGGAAAATACAAGTGACTATAGAAAATACTTTATTTTTTATTATTATTATGTTTTTTTTAAGAGCAAGCATGGTGGGGAGGAGCATAGGGAGAAGGAGAGAGAGAGAATCTTAAGCAGGTTCCATGCGTAGTAAGGAGCCTGATGTGGAGCTCGATCTCGTGACCCTGAAATCATGCCCTGAGCTTAAATCAAGAGTTGGACACTTAACTGAGCCACCCAGGCGCCCCAAGAATAGCTACTTTGAAGCAGATGATGCAGTGACCTCAGTGAAGAATCCAGGCAAGCTCAGAGGCAGATAAATCCATAGTGAGTCAAGAGAATATAACCTGATATATCAGGGTCTTAAGGCCAAGTGTTATTTCTCGTCCCCAATTTTTTCTTTCATTCCTCTCCCTCCTCTAAAATTTTTATTCTGTAAAAATGACGCAATCAATTCTTTCAAATACTTGTGATAGAGAGGATAGTGAGCACTTACATTAAATCGAGATGCTTGAATTATCCACACCCACTGAGCTCCTGATTGACAGTTGGCTCCATGGGTTGTTCCTTGTGGAGAAGTGAATTTGATCATAATTTCCTATTTTTCATCTCTTATTCTTCAGCTCCACCTTACTATTGTGTATTTTATTACTGTCTCTTGTTAGCATTATTTTATTAGGTCATTGATAAAAATGGGTTAATGAGATACTTTGTTTCCCAGGACAGGCCCTTTTAAAATAAGGGTAGTGGTAGGTGGCTGTATTAGCTGACATATTTAGAAAAGAAAGAAGTGTGTGTCTCCCTGTGGAGCCAAGATGGAAACAGGCCGAAAGCCGTGGTGAGTTAGACACGTTTGGTATAGAACATGCTAGAATGTTGAAACCAAGGTTAATCAAACACCTGTGAGCAGAACACATGGATAAAACGTGCGGAGGCTCCCCCCTGTTCGGGAGGTGCTTCTGGAGAGAGCACAGTAGGAGTTCAGGGACAATTGATGGCTTAAAGGCTGAAGAATGCCTACACTTTGTCTTCCCCTCAACCTGTTCAGGTGGGAGAGCGTGTCGGCTTCTGTCCACAGACTTTCCAATATTCTTTTTCTCTCTAGAGTGGAATTATCTCTCATTGGGGATTCCCTAGTGAGGAGCACTTCATCGAGACGGAAGATGGATATATTCTTTGCCTCCACCGAATCCCTCACGGGAGAAACGGCCGTTCTGACGAAGGTATGGGCCTTTTCTCTGGTGAGAGAGCAGGGCTCTGCGAAGTACTCGCAGTGCTGGTATTTGGCTGGTTTTTGTATCAGTGACCAAGTTGAGTTTTAACTTCAAAGCATTGAAATGTTATTTTTAGGTCAAGTACTAAAAGCGTTACATTACACGAGGCATATAAAAATACTGTTTTTAAATAGGTAAGGATGAATCATCTAACTTCATATTTTGCTTCAAGATTCGAAGGTCAGTTTTGTTGGAGGACGTGCTGAAATCTCTGCTCTCTTTGTCATAAGGAAGCACCTTATTAATGAAAGGTTTTGAGCATTACGAAGATAGCTTTTGCTGTTTGAAAATTAAATTGTCGAACAGGCAATGTATTCACATAGTTCAAAACTTAAAGGAAATAAAAAGCCATACAGTGAAATCCCTCCCTGCTGTCTCATTGTTGGACTCCCCCAGGTGTGTATGTATCCTTCCCAAATCTCTGATTTCTTCACCTCTAAAAAAATCTCTTTAGAAACAGATATGAACATAATTATTATTTTTCCCTGCTTCCATTTTAATACAAAAGGTGGACTGTAACACACATTCTTTTGATTCTTGAATTTTTTACTTAATATCTTGGAAATCTTTCCATACAATACATAGAATACTTCACTGTTCTTTTTTTTTCTTTAAGTTTTTATTTATTTATTCATGAGAAACACAGAGAGGGAGGCAGAGACCCAGGCAGAGGGAGAAGCAGGCTCCCTGCGGGGAGCCCGATGCGGGACTCGATCCCGGGATTCCGGGGTCACGCCCTGAGCCGAAGGCAGACGCCCAACCCCGGAGCCCCCCAAGCGTCCCTTCACTGTTCGGTATAGCTTAGCTATACCATGACTTACTTGACAGATGCCCTAATAATGGGCATTTGGGCTGTTTCTAGTCTTCCGGTAGAAGACAAATACTTCAGTTGAAAATAACCTTGTATGTGTGCAATTTTGTTTGTAAGATTCGTTTCCAGAAATAGAATTTTTGAGTCAGAGGATGTTGAATACATTTGTGATTTTGACAGACAGATGCTGTTAAATTGCTTGTCGTGTGGTCTTGTTCCACTCTCGCTAGTAATACATGAACGTCCTTAAAACTTTGAAGATAGGTATGTATCTTCCCATAGCAAAACTGTGGTTTCTGATTCAGATTAATGAATTTCTAGACAGACTACCTGAAATTGTTAAACATGTATCAGACTAAGGATCTGATCCCAATTCAGTCATTTCTCCAGATGTGCCTTATGCTCTAACATTTTCTGTTTGTAGAGACTTTCCTTGGAAAATTAAAATTGAGATTAAGGAAATTTGATGACTAACTGTTCTTCCATTAACATTTTATGTGAGCAGAAGGGCTTTTTTCCCTCAGTTCTTTCTCAAATTATTATTCAAAGCAAACTAAAAACCTATGTTAGCATGAGCTTTGTGGCATTCTTTTTTTTTTCTTAATCTAGAGTGTCTATTTTTTCTTCCATAAATTCTAACTATAAGAAGGCATTTCCTAATGCATAAGTCATTTTTTTATATTTAATTTCTAATTCTTGAGATTTTTATGATTTACACATATATATCATCATTAAGCTTCCTTATTGTAAGTATGTTGCAAAAAATGAGTAGTGAGCTATGCTGAGGGCTTCTATTTTTTTTCTGCTTAAAACACACAAAAATGTATACTTTTTTTTTTCTGCTCAAAACACACAAAAATGTATACTTATTCCAAAGTGAACATAGGATCGTACTTTCCTTGCTGTTTGCTTCTTTGGTTTTTGGTTTTTTTTAGTAAACCCTTTGCTTTCAGATCCCATATAAAAAAAAAAGACTGCACTGATATATCTCTTAAGGTTAGTTGACCAATTAGTAATGTGAATCTCTGCTAAAAGAAGCTTCATGAAAACAGGCCTAGACAATGCACCCTCTCTGTTCTGTGGACGCGCCCCCAGGCTTGGGTCTCACGCAGCATTAGAGCCGATAGTGAGGGCCGCCCACCATGCCTGTGGGCAGCGCCACTCCTGCAGCTGGAGCGCTGTGCCCTGCCAGGAGAGGAAAGCGAGCACCGGTCTCAGTTGGCTCCCTGGTGGCAGGAAGGGGTCATGAGTTCAGCGCTAGGTCTGTGTCAGCTGGCAGAGGCGCTGGTGCTTTTACCTCTGCATCTTGGATTCTTCACCAGCAGAAACAGTTGATTGGCTGGATGATCCCATAACTCCCTTTTAGTCTTGCTCACTCGGGTCCTGTGGCTTCTAGTCCAAAGTCTTTGGTGGTGGTGGTGGTGGTTGGCTGGCGTGCGTGCTGTGGGGCCGTGGATACCCTTGGTCCTCGGAATGGGGAACGCACAGGACCCTAGGACCCTGAGCTCATGACCTGAGCCAAAGGCAGATGCTTCACTGACTGAGCCCCCCCAGGCAGCCCCGTACACCTTCTCTATAGTAAAATAGAACAGAACCCTGTGTACACATGTATGACACACATATTTGTAGAGGGTTTTTGGACTCAGTAAAGAATGCACTGGTGTAGACAATCATTTGCCTGTCTGGCCAATGTCCTACCAGCCAGTTAGTGTGGAACACATATTTAGAAAGCTCTTAGTGGCCTGTGGAGCGCATGTGTGTGCTTCTCGCTGTTAAGCCAACTTCTCTGTCAAGTGTTGAGCTACCCCTGCTCTGCACTCGCTCCAAAAGGGAATTGAAATTAGGAAACCCATCTTTAGAAGGGAAGTGGTTCTGTTTTCATGTGCTCAACCTAATTTCAGAAAGTCACGGGACACCAGCATTGGAAGGATGTCAACGTCCTGTGTGAACCCGGGATCTGGAGAGTTTGCATTTTAAACTTACTTCCTGGTGGATTCCAAGGCCCTTGCATTCTGGAACCTGTGTTCTAGGTGAACACCCTCATTTTACTGGGTGACACAGAAAGAAACTGCTTTGAGGCAAAGAATAGTGGCTCAGCCAGTCTGACTCCAGAGACAGTGCTCTTTGAACTAGAGAACGCAACCTTAAGTCATAAGTATGGGGCAAGTGGATCCCATGATGATTAGGTGATTTCTTTTCTTTGACTAAAACCAGGAAATGCATATTGTCTTGCCTAAAATAGAACAGTGACCACAACAAGGCAGACCTGTTGCTTAATTGGGAAATACGTTCCCTATAATGCAATTGCCCAACAAAGCGCCAGGAGTGGATTGGTTTATCTGATACAGGTACCTCATGAGTACCTGTTGATGGTGGTATGATGGCCCCATGAGCCAAGCGGTGGGACTGTGGGATATGAGCAGTTGTCTTCAGGCGTTTTGAACTTCCCCTTGGCCGAGACGCCCCAGGGCTGGCCTCTGGAGCTTTTGAAGTCCTCACTGAAAAGTCACAGTCAGGCTTGTGAATTGGATCTTTGGACAGAAGGGCCATTGACTGTGTTTGCCTTTGATTATTTTAGGGTTCTGATTATTTCTGGCTTTTCTGTTCTTCTGTGCAATCGCTAACGGAGCAGTCTCTGAGGAAACGCTGTGCCCCAGCGAGCTCCCCGAAGGCCCCAACAGGCTGAGATGTAATTCCTGGCCCCTCAGCTACACTGGGCACAGGCAGGGTCTTTAATCAATGCCCGGCTCGTCGGCTCTGGCCAGCTGAATGCACGCCCAGGTGTGCTTGGCTCCGACGGCACGTGGGGTAGGTGACTGTGTTCAGACCTTGACCTCACGGAGCTGCGCAGGCCGGTTCCAGCCTTGCACGTGCTGTCCATGTACAGGCTGGGGCTGCAACAGTCGGGGTGGAAAGCAGAGTGTCCCGTCGGGAGCCGTGCCTGCAGTTCCCTGTCTTCCTCCTGGTTCGCCCTCCCTCTGTCCTGTCCCCCGCGTTACCTCTCCGGGAGGATTCCCCAGCCGCTCGCCAGGCCAGCCCCCGCTGCTCATTCTGAGCCCTCCGGTGTTTCCCTCCCAGCACCGATGGCGGGAAGACCAAGGTCATAACGTGTTCTGATGCTCACGGGGTCTGTGATTTCCATCCTCACTAGACCGTACGCTCTCTGAGGCTGAGGCTTCTTCAGACTATTCAGTTGTCCCTCCAGCCAAGGCTTCAGTCTCTCCAAGAGGCCTTCCAGCCTGGGCCCTCCTGGGACATGGTGGAGCAGGGCATCGAGGGCCAAGGCCACGCAGGTGTCGAGGAGTCCGTGCTCCAGAGCTCGGGCATAGCCACAGATGCCCGTGGAAAGTGCACTGCTTGGAGCCCTTCCTGGGGCTGGGCCAGGTGCTCCCCACGGATCGGGAGGTGGATTCTCGTGCAACCCTTACCTCTGTTACAGGTGAGGGGACCAGGGTTTATGGAGCTCGATTGGTTTGCCTGTGGTGAGGCAGCTGGTTGACATGGCTTAGGACTGAGCTCCTACCCACTCCGCCCTGGGGACAAGGTGATGTCCCCAGATAAAGCCACAGTATGGGAAGTGCTCTGTTCAGGTGACCTGTGCACCAGCTTATGTCTTGGAAATTCCTGGCCCTGACTGTTTTGGATATAAGCCCCTCCTTCTTCTTTTCTCCAGTGTGACTGTAAGTGTTATGACCACGGCTTCCCCCTGGTACTACTTGCTGAGAGTGCTCTGGGCTGTGTTTGGAGGCCGACTCTTCAAATTCACTCAGTAGCCCTCTGCTCTGGATAAGTGGAAGTCTGCTCTTCATAGTTCTTGACAAGGAGGCTCTAGAACCGCCTCCAGGAACCTGTGGGATGTCAGCCTGGGATCTCCACGTGTGGCCTCTCTCTGGGTATTTAGGCAGCACGGTCCTCTCTGGGCCAGGCTGGCGCAGCAGAGGGAGAACCTGCGCCCCGTTGGGTGAGGGCCCCTTGAACACAGCTGTGGGTGGGCTGCATCCGGAGAGCTGAGGCAGCCTGTCGAAAATAACTACTTCCAGGCCTGTCCCTGGAGTTCCTAAATCAGGATTTAGTTCCCTAAATCAGGAGCTGGGCCTGAAAGGTGTATGTTTTTGAAGTGCTCCAGCCGGTTGTGTATCTTTTGATACACAGCCAGCTTTGGGAAGTAGCGTGTTCGGCTTGCGTTGAAGTGGTTGGGTACAAATGGAGTACTTGTAAGCACACCTCTTGTCCCCTACCACTTTGCTTTTTAATGACTGATTTTGTTGGAACAGTGGTTAAAGTGGGGACTTTGGAATGAAGACAGCTTGGCTCCCGCTGGGCGAGTGTGCTAGCACAGGTCACGTAACCTCCCTCTATCTCCGGGCATCCGTTGTCTTTAGCATGGGGGTGGATCGTCACATTCTCTCGTAACAGCACAATCCATGTGGAACACAGCGCCGGACCCATAATCAGGAGCTGTTATGAAAATACTAGTGATAACCACAAATTAACCAGATGCCAGAATGCCTGCTACGGTTTGGCAGTTTTTCGTGATCGGAGTCCTGCCTCAGGGATGGTTTGAACCAGCCCTGGACTTTGGGCTCGTGCACTGTTGAGGGCCTGCCTTGCTGGGGCTCCAGGTCTCTTGAATTGTCCAGTCCTAGGGATGATTGCAGGGACTCTAAAACAAGGGGCGATCCTGACTTTGCCTTACCCGGGGCGACATGGTGGCAGTGTGTGCACCGCAAGCAAGTCCTCGATGCCGTTTTGTCTAGAATCTGCCTTGGCAAAAGGAGCAGGAGGCCGGGGGAGCCCTCGTGTGACTCAGAGCTCACCTTCTGAGCTATTCTGGAAGGCTTTAGGTTGTGCAGTCTCCTTCCAAACCAGCGAGGAGCCAGGCCTATCTCTTCTTTAGGTCCTGGAGACGTACCGCCCGCCTGTGTCCTGTTCCGGGATTGCTGGCTCCACGACCCCGCACAGATTCCTTAGCCATACTGTGGCTTGATACCCCCACACTCCTCCTGTCTGACGGTTCTGGAGGTCAGAGGTCCTAAGACCAAGGCGTTGGCAGGACTGCGTTCCTTCTGGAGGTTCTAGGGGAGAATCTATTTTCTTGTCTCTTCTAGCATCTCGAAGCTGCCCACATTCCTTGGCTTCTGGTCCCATCCCCTACCTTCAAAGCCAACAGCGAAGCATCTTCCACCTCCCTCTCCCTCTCTCTCTCTCTAGTCCTCCTGCCCCCCTCTTAGAAAGACCCTTATGTTTACATGGACCTGCCAGCTAATCCAGGCTGATATTCCCATCTCAAGATTTTTTTAAAAAAAGTTTTATTTATTCATGAGAGATACAAAGAGAGAGAGAGGCAGAGACCCAGGCAGAGGGAGAAGCAGGCTCCATGCAGGGAGCCCGACCTGGGACTTGATCCCGGGACCCCGGGGTCACGCCCTGGACCGAGGGTAGAGGCTCTACCACTGAGCCCCGCGGGTGCCCCACTAGAGCGATACTCCTTTTCCAGCAAATATTCAAGTCCTTGATTGATAGTGGGATGGGGAAGAATGACATGATCCCTTCCCTCCTCTCGCCTGCCAGGAGCAAGGGAGGGATGCCGGCGGGCACACGGGCAGGCCCATCTCCACGGCCCTGTCGTTTCTGGGTGCCCTCCTGCAGTCGCTGAATGCCAGGGGGAGGAGACAAGCTTGTCAGCACCTCTGTGCCACCTCTGTGCCACCCCAGGCCAGGCTTGGTTAATGTTTTGTCTGCCGATGACCCATTGTGTTTAACAGAACCATGAGTGCCAGATGCCCATGAGGGCCCTTTGGTTCTAGAAAGAAAGGAAGGTGGCCCAGCCTGGAAGGACGTGCACCCCACAGGGTCCTTCATGTCTCTGGGTCACACAAGGCACCGACCTTGACCACCGGCCCCCACCCCTCCTGGCATCAGACCTCAGGGAGCATCCATGTGCACTCTGGGGTCCCGTCTGGCTGCAGCCTGGGGCACCCTGTCGGTTCTACGAATCCAGGGGCCCTTTTCTTTGCCAGAACCCCCCGTGCAGCCATCTGTGTCTCCCTTCCTGGCTAAAGTGTCCCTGCCTCTGGCTGCATGACTTTCTTTCCTGTGGGCTTTCCTGAGGGGGCCTGGCCTGGAAGATGACTGTGTGTCTGTTCCTGGGCCACAGTGTAGCACCTCGGGGGAGGGCGTGTGCGTTGCCCACCTCTGTCTCCCACATCTAGCCCAGCGTCTGATGTAGTATAGGCACCGGGAAAGGTTTATGCAAAATACATGTTTTCAGTCTCTTTTTTTAAAAAAAGATTTTATTTATTCATTTAGGAGAGAAACAGAGAGCGCACAGCAGGGGGGTAGAGGCAGAGGCAGAGGAAGAAGCAGACACCCCGCTGAGCAGGGAGCCAGACTCGATCCCAGGACCCTGGATCAGGATTTGAGCCGAAGGCAGATGCTTCACTGACTGGGCCCCCCTGGGTGCCCCTTGAGTCACAGCTTGATGGGTTTGGGCTTCTAGTGCTCTTATTGTCCAGCAGGCTCAGTAGAAATTCTGCAGATGCGTGGCTAGGACTGAGTGGCCCAGCGTCGCCGTCAGGCCATGTGTCACCTCCTGCCCCGGTGGCAGCTCCTTTCCTCACCTCACTCCCATAAGGTAGGCCGGGGTCCCGAGCACATGCTACCCTGACGTGTGCCCCTTCTCGGCTTTGCACTTGCCCTTCCCAGAGAGCCTTAGGGGCTTCTCGCTGCCCGTGGGATCTCGCTGCCCGTGGGATCTCGCTGCCCGGTGGTGGTTTAAGAGTTTCCTGGTGCATCGTCAACTTGCCAATTCCAACATTTCTCCTTTGCGGCTCCTCGGTGAGGGAGGGGAGTGAAGCACAGAGCCCCCCGGGACCTGTGGCCACTGGCCCCCCACAGGCCTCGGCCCTGGCCTGGCTGCACCCCCCGGGGAGGCCACGCCTGCCTCCCCCGAGATGGCCCAGTGCAGAGGCCACTTCTTGGCCAGGGGTCACCAGGCTCCTGGAGCATCTGGACTCCGTGTTCCCCCAGGGAGGTGGCCCCCTGCAGACCGTGCTTCTGTGTGACCACGGACGTCACAGGCAGGTGCACCCCTCGGAACAAGGCAGTCCAGGCCGGTCATGCCTGAGTGCGGCCAGTGTCTCCTCGATCAGCCTGACTTGCTGGCCTTTCAAGGTCAAGTCTTACTCCTCCCGGCGCGGCCCCAGAGCACCTTTGATGGAGGCGAGTGTCTCACTGTGTGGAAGAAACACGTTAGCGGTGACGTGTGGCTCCCAGGGGCCTGTCACACAGGCTGCCCCATTACCCTGAGCCATGATGCCTCTTGTTGCTGTCGCTGCACACAGGGCAGCCCTGCTGACGAGCAACTGTTGTTTAAAACCTATCACGTGTACTAAAATTTATTTACTGTATTTATTTTATTTTTTTAATTATTTGGGAGCGTGAGAGAGAGAGCAAGAGTGGAAGTCAGGGAGGGGCAAAGGGGGAAAGAGAAGCAGATGCCCTGCTGAGCAGAGAGCCCGACGCAGGACTCAATCCCAGGACCCTGCAATCATGATCTGAGCCAAAAGCAGATGCTTCACCAACTGGGGGGAGCCCCCCAGGAATCCCTTTATGATGATTCTTATTTCTGCTGCCGGATTGTGATCTTCACTAACAGTGGGGAGCTGGCCTCTCAGATGCCATAGATGCCCCGACCCTTGTACGTGGAGCTTTCTGAGCCAGGTCACCCTGGTAACGTGGCACCAAAATAAGCATTGACCTCCAAGGAGTGCTCATAACGCTGCCCCAGTCCTGTCTGTTTTGCCCTCTATTCTCTCCGTGACGGTGGGAGGTCACGGATGGGTCCCTGCTGTGTATCATGAGGTCAGAGGAGTCGCGTCGGGCCCTTGCCGGGCAGGGCGTCCCACTGCCTTTACAGACGCAGTACCCATGCGGTGCCCACGCTGGAAGCGCTTGGACGCTGCCCCTGGAGCTGCCTGGAGAGCCCACCTTGCTTCAGAGGGACAGTCACCACCCAAATCCGTATTCGGACATAAACAGAAATAAACATTCGTCCAGACAGATCTTTCTTCCCATTTTCCCTCGCTGCTTCACGCTCTTCCCACTTCGTGCCCATTGTCGCTGCCCCGCTGTCATCCAGAGTTAGCCTGTTGTCTTGTGCTTTGCCTTCTTTCCCTGTCTTTTAGGCCGCATCATAAGCTTCCAGGCTGCCACGGTCCTTGTCGTCGCTGGTGGCTTAATTATTGCAATAAATAATTGGACTACTTAACAGTTAGCTTCCCCCGCCCCCTAGGGCCAGACAAGCTCATTCATTTCTGTTGACAGTTGTTTACGGAGCGGAGACCCAGACTGCCCGGGTGACGGTAGTGAGCCGACGTGCGTCGGGCGCTCGCTGCGTGCCAGGCACTTCGCTGAGAGCTCTTCCAGTAGCATCCCGTAGCTTGCCGCCCGCTGGCCCTCGTGAGGCGCGTCCCACATCTCCCTGCTGCGGGGGACCATCAGGGTTGCCGATGCTGAAGGACCCTGCGCGGGGCAGCACATCCCAGGTTGGAGGGACAGCCTGGAGCCTGGGCTTGTCTGTCTCCAACACTCATGGTCAATATGACGTCAGCTCCGTGAGGGCGAATTGTTTCCCCCCTGCTACGTCCCCAGTGCTGGGAGTGCCTGGCACATAGTTGGTGCTCAATACGTGTTTGGTTAACGAATGACTAAATGGTCTTAACATGATGTCAGCAGCCAGAGGTCACGTTTCTCTGGCTCCCGAGTCTTTGTTTTACCTCTACATCACTGTATAGGTGAGCAAAAAAAAAAAAAAATATATAGATAAAAGAACGTGTGTGTATATATATTTAGGAATTTGTGTGCATATTTTTCTGTCTTTCGATTTATTTTGTCAGGATACATTGTAAGAAATGTAATTACTGGACAAATAGGTTACAGAAGCATTTCACAAGGTCTTAAGAATGTATTAACATTTTTTTATGGTGAAGTGAATGTGTCTTGTTAGCTACACAAAATCCTCTGTTTTTGCTGTGACTTTACCAGCAGCACTTAAAAAGATGTTCTTTATTGACGTTGTATAGGAGTACGTTGTTACCTTGACATTTTATTTTTAAAAAATTTTTTTAAATTTTTTTATTTATTTATGATAGTCACACACAGAGAGAGAGAGAGAGAGAGAGAGAGAGAGAGAGAGGCAGAGACACAGGCAGAGGGAGAAGCAGGCCCCATGCACCGGGAGCCCGATGTGGGATTCGATCCCGGGTCGCCAGGATCGTGCCCTGGGCCAAAGGCAGGCACCAAACTGCTGCGCCACCCAGGGATCCCACCTTGACATTTTAGTTTGTTTTTGAGTCACTATTTGCTTTGGGATCTTTTATGAATTATCTGCTCATCACGATCTCACGTTTGCTTTATAGCTGGGTGCTCCCCCGCCTAAACACCAATGTTTTCCAGGTCCTAAGGCAGTGGTGTTCCTGCAGCATGGCTTGCTGGCAGATGCTAGTAACTGGGTCACCAACCTGCCCAACAGCAGCCTGGGCTTCATCCTGGCCGACGCCGGTTTTGACGTGTGGCTGGGGAACAGCAGGGGCAACACCTGGTCCCGGAAGCACAAGACCCTCTCCATAGACCAAGATGAGTTCTGGGCTTTCAGGTGTGTTTGAGTTGCTCGCGATGGGGTCTGCTTCCTTAGCACCCTTCAGGCAGGCACTCTGGGGAGGCAGATCGACAGGGAACTCAGGGCAGTAGGAGAGGTTGCAAAAGGTTGTTAAAGGGTAAAAGCCTACTGAGGAATTTAGTAAATCACAGCAAGCTGAATTACAAGCAAATAATTACATTTGAGATTTAGATCCGGTTACGGATGTTTAGTTATATTGGCAGTCCGGGTCGTGTGGGAGCTGCTGGATGACTCGTGTCCTATGACCTTCTTCCTTCCTCCATAAACATGCACTGCTTTTCTATTTCCAGAAATTGTCCTCTCCTCTCTGTTACTTCTGGCTCTGCCTATTACTCATGGAGTGACATGTCAGTAATGTTTTTTTGTAAAACGGGGCTAATAAATGCCTAACTCATGAGGTCATCGAGAGAATCAAAGGAGAGGATACAGGGGAGAGCCTGGCGCAGGCGGTAAAGTCTGCATGCGCATCTCCGGATGACAAGCGGCACACGCGCGGGCCCACGGCTGTGTCCTGCTACCTGGTGTTAGAGAAGGTCAGGGCTGTGGACTCCTCCAGGCTTGTTTCTCATTTGAAAAACCATAGTTACCTATAAGGACAGGAAACGCGAGCGTGGGAGTTTTTACCAAAGGCCCGGGCAAGGATATACTTGTCACACCATTTGTAGTGGTGAAAAGGCTGAAACTATCAATGCCCATCAGCAGTGGATGGACAAGGTGAGTGTTGTGTGTCTACACAACAGACGGCCAGCGGCCGCACAGCAGCATGGGTGTAGCCAGACATGCTGTTTGGCCATACTTATGGGAAAATTCAGGAATTAGGGGCACCTGGGTGGCTCGGCATCTTAAAAAAAAGAATGGGTTAAGCTAATTTGTGGCATGAGAGGGAAGGCAGTGGTGACCCTTGGGAGGCACATTTAGAAGGTGGCCCGCGCCGCCCTGTTAACATGTTCTGTGCTCGGTGCTACTCTTCCCGGCTGGGCTCAGCTTACGGGCGCCGTCACAACGCAGCCTTACTGTGCGCGTGCACTTGTGTTTGCATGCGGTGTCCTCACGAGAGCGTTCCTTTTTTGGATTCCAGTTATGATGAAATGGCAAATTATGACCTACCAGCTTCAATCAACTTCATCCTGAATAAAACGGGCCAAAAGCAAGTGTATTACGTGGGTCACTCTCAAGGCACCACGCTAGGTATGTGATAAAGACGAGAGCTTGATGGAATGTCTTAGTCCAGTTTGCATTTGTTCCTGAAAGTGAAATATGAAAAAAAAAATGTTAGTTCAAATTGAGATGTGTGTTTTTTGTTTTAATGCCAAGCAAAAGTAACGAATAGGGGAAGGGCAGAGAATGTGGGTACTACCTCATGTTCTCTGGAAATGCAGACTTTCGTATCAAGAGATACGTTAGAGCTAGAACATTCTAAGCACATAAGTTCCTTTTGAGTCTTTGGTGACTGATCTGAGGGCCGCGGTAAACGTTCCCTGGGGCTGGTGGTGGGGCGGCCTGTTCCTGTTGGGGAGAGTCTTTCCCAGGCTCGGCTTAGCTGACCGAGGGGGAGCTTCTGGACCTCGTCCAGCACGTACGCAGGCTCAGAACTGAATCAGCTGCACATGTCCTGGTCACTCAGCGCCCTCCTGGTTTGCGGGTCCTGCCCCGGTGACCGTGCTGCTGCTGCAGGGCCCCGGGGCTGCTGCGCAGCCTTGCCGGCCTCAGAGGAAGTCCCGCAAGAGGGAATTCCAAGTATCTTCCTTCTGTTCCCACAGGTTTTATAGCATTTTCACAGATCCCCGAGCTGGCCGCAAAGGTCAAAATGTTTTTTGCCCTGGCTCCCGTGGCTTCGATCCAGTTCTCTACCAGCCCTCTCTGCAGATTAGGAGAATTACCAGAATTTCTCCTGAAGGTACGTGGACTCCCCCGACCCCAACCCCTCTTGCCCCACAAACTTCCTTTTCAGACCTGAAGAATTGGCCCTTAGAGGGAGAATCTGCGCCTTCCCCCGGTCCGTCTCGCTGTTGATGGAATAGTGGGGCTTCTCGCCATGGTGTTTCTGTCCCCGTCACCCCTGCTTCCAGGTCCTAGGGGGTCAGGGAAGGCGGGTCACTAATGCTGCAGGGGCATTGTCTTCTCATGGGTCACTTGTCAGTGCCACTCACCACCCACCACACAAAGGGAGCCCAAGGGAACCCTTAAGCAGCTAGAGTTGCTCTTGATGCCACGTGGAGAGCCCAGGGAGCCTGTGCCTGGGAGGAAGAGGCAGGTGCTGCCCCCACATGCCAGACCCTGGCCCCAAGGGCAACCTAAAGACACTGTTCCTATTGCATTTCATAGTCTGACCCCAAACACAGGCCAGTAACCGCCTGAGGCTCAACCCAGGAGCTCTGTGAGCTCCCCCAAGCTCTGTCCAAGGACAAAGCAGTTTTCAGGAGGAGGAGTTGAGAACCAGCAGAGGCCAGATGGCCCATTACTCATGCACCCGATGTGCTTCCCGTGTGATACATTTATACACACGCACAGGGAATGCTGCAGACTGTACTCTGATTTTGGAAGCCGACCGTCACATAAGATGGATCCTCTGCCCCCGTGACCAGAAGTGCACGTTATGTGTGGCCCCCTCTAACCAGACTCGGGTCGTAGAAGCTTCAGGTTTCATTACAAACAATTCAGAGATTACAAATAAAATGCCCTTCCATCCGTTACCCAGGCCTTCTCACTCCTTAGAGTTGAACAAGGTGCTCAGCATGGGGCCTTTTCCTATAGACCTTGGGTGTGGATTTATTTTTTATTTTTATTATTTTTTAAAGATTTATTTATTTATGATAGACATAGAAAGAAGCAGAGACACAGGCAGAAAGGAAGAGGGAGAAGCAGGCTCCACGCAGGGAGCCCGACGCAGGACTCGATCCCGGGACTCCAGGATCGCGCCCTGGGCCAAAGGCAGACGCTCCACCACTGAGCCCCCCAGGGATTCCCTGGGTGTGGATTTAAATACACACACAGATCCTGAGAGAAATTCAGTGTTTTGTTTTAACGCTGACGGTGGCCAACTTAGGTATATATTGCTCTGAGGGTCGTGCCTTCCACTTGGAGAGCTGTCATGCGACCGCATAAAACACTGACCCGTTCTTCCCCCTTAGCAGGAATTACCGCTTACTTTTTCTTTTTTTGTCTTTTGAAATCCAGATAACTAAAGCTAAGGGCTTTTCCCCACCTTTTTCTTCTTCTTTTTTTTTAAATTTAAATTCAATTAAGTAGCTTAGAGTGTATTATTAGTTTCAGGGGTAGAGTTCAGCGATTCATCACTTGCACGTAACACCCAGTGCTCATCACGTCCCAGGAACTGCCGCCTACGTAGCCAGACTCCTGTGGTAGATGCTGAGGTTGTTGCTTATGTGCCATGGCCACGCCCCTGTACCTTCTTCCCGAAGAACTGAAGTGGCTCTCTCATAGGAGCGTCTCTGATTTCATGTAATCCTTGGAGGTTGTGATTTAATAGCTTTGTAAAGGTAGACCCCCCCCACTTCCCGCCTTGGAGGCGGTGCCTCGTTAAGTCTGCAGAGGGCCCTGGGGATCTGCACTTTCACAGAACACCCCATAGGACCCTACTGTAGACTAAACAGCCTGGTCCTCTGGAGTCCCTGTCCCAGACAGCGGTGTTTTCTGATATCCTGGGACAGTGACAGAATGGGAAAAATAAATGTTCCTAAAACCTCTCAATTAGCTGCTGTGGGAAATCTGGGTTGCCTCCACGGAAGCTCAGTGCCCTCACTCTCAGAACACGATGATGTAAGTTAGGAAGACTTCAGGATTGACCTGAGCAGGCCTGTAAGTGTACATAAGGTGAATTTTTCTTTTTTGGAACACTCTGTCCTGCTTTGACGTAGTTGCCAGTGGAGTGTGCCACAGTGACGTTCGGTTAGCAGTTTTAAAGTGCAAGGTCAAAAAAATAGAAAATAAATAAATAAATAAAGTTCAAGGTCAGCGTCACCACCCTGTCCGTCCAAAGGAGAACGTGGCGTATTGCACCCCACGTCAGGGATGCCCTGTCTCCGTGGTTTTAGTAAAGAACCCCAAAATCTCTTTGTCACATGTGACCATCACGTAGACTTAAAGCCAGGAGTTTTGCATACTGATGCCTCTTCCTGCAGCGTCCTGCTCTGCACATGCTTCTCGCTCCCCCCCAGCCAGTCATTATGCAGCTAGTCAGGAGAAGAGGCAACCCGAGGGGACCCAGTGGCCATCCTGTAGAAGACAGGTCCGATAGAGCTCACGGGCTCTGCGCACGGGGACAGAACTTGCCCGAAGTAGGGCTGAATGTGGCCCGTGTGGTGTAACAACTTCAAATCAGTCACACCCTTTAAAAAGCATATCTAACGCTGAAATCTCAATAATTGATTATTTTGGGGGCAGGGAAGAGTGTTGTGTACCCCAAAGCGGTTGCACCCTTAGGCTGGGTTAAGCTTTCCGGTTCAGAACGTCACCCAGGCAGCATGGCATTTCACATTCTCCGTTTTACACGCTGCGCTTTTGTGCCGCCGCCGCCGGTCTATTAGGCCTGTGAGGAGGACCCTGCCCCATGCCTCGCCCCCCCCCCCCCCCCCCCCCCGGCTTCTGGTGGCTTGCTCCGCTCTCCTTGGCTTGTGAGAGGCTCTCTCCCGTTTCTGCCTTCATCTCCGCATGTGTGAGCACCCCTGCGTGTCTGTCTCTACCCAGAGTCCTCCTTTCTGTAAGGACCCTGGTCCTACTGCGTGGGGGGCCGCGCTGCTCACCTCATCTTCCCTTGACGGCCTCTGTAAGGGCCTGACTCTAATAAGGTCACATGCCGAGATACTGGGAATTAGGGCTTCCACATACCTTTTTTTTTTTTTTTCCTGGGATGGAGGAACACGGCCTTGGTAGGCATTTGAACTTTTCACCCCTGCTCGTCCCTCCGTGGGGTAGGCATCTGCAGAAGTATAAATCCTAGGGGGACAAATTTGGGTGCAACGTAAGGAAGATGCTTTTCCTGTTTCGCATTGCACCCGTACGTGAAGATCTTTGGGGGCATAGTGATTGCCCCAGAGATCCTTGAGCACAGGCTCAGCGGCCGTTGGTCAGGGCTTGTGGAGACAGGAGTCGGCACACTTGGTCTCTAAAGGGCCCCGTAGGATGTGTTGTTGGCTTTGTGGGTCACATGGCCTCTGTTGTAACGACTGAACTCTGCCCCTTTAGTGTGAAAACAGCCAGAGACAAAGCAGAAGAAAATGAGTGCACCTGTGTGCCAATAAAACTTTATTAACGAATAGGCAGCGCAGGTGGAGGAAGAAGGAGGAGTTATTGTTTAGTGGGAATGGAGTTTTAGCTTGAGATGTTGGGAGAGCTCTGGAGAGGAGTAGTGGTGTGGGCTGCACAATAATGTGTGTCCTAATGCCCCTGAACTGAACACTTAAAAAATGGTTAGAATGGTAAAATTTTGTGTTCCTCATGCTCTATCACAATAAAAAAGCATGAAAAGAAAAACAACAGGTAGTGGGCAGGAATCGGCTCATTGGCCAGTAGAATTTATATGGATTTTATATGGATGTATGTGTCCTACATGAGACACGTTGTTGACCAGCCTTGGTTTTGACTTTCTTGGAAGTCACTACCAGCCCAGCAGTCAATGAGAGTTCTTGGGGATGGCCCTGGGATGAGTGATCATTAATGCCCCTTCCTTTTCTTTTCTTTTTTTAAATTTTTACTTATTTATTCATGAGAGACACAAGCAGCGGGGGAAATGGACTCCTTTCCAGGACCCCGGGGTCACGACCTGAACAGAAGGCCGAGGCTCAACCCCTGAGCCACCTGCACGTCCCATTGCCCCTTCCTGCTGTACAAAGTCTGCTGTTTGTTAACTTATTTGGTTTTTCTGCCTCTTTTCCTCACTGGAGACTTTAAGTCCACATCTCTAACATCTGCTTTTGCCCTAGTAAACCTATCGTGTAAGTATGCTGGTGTGACCGTCCGCCGGTTGCCATTCGTCTTCTGGGGTCTCATGTGGGGACACTTGGTGTGCGTCTCCGCTTCGCAGGTGGGTTGGGGGGCTTGTAGGCCAGAATGAAATGCTGAGATATTCTTGGGTTTCTTTTTATTTTATAGGACTTACTCGGGTCCAAAGAATTTCTCCCCCAGAGTATGCTTCTGAAGTGGCTGAGCGCACACTTTTGCTCTCACGTCATTCTGAAGGAGCTCTGTGGAAATGCCGTTTTTATTATCTGTGGATTTAACGAGAAGAACTTAAACATGGTATGTGTGTTTATGATCACACTTGCTTGAGCTTTCAGTGAGTTTATCTTGTGTGTGAACATGCATGTGTGCTGGAGGATGTAAGAGAAGCATGAAATGACCTCGCTGAAGACGCAAGGGATTCACTTTGGCAGGTGCCTGGGGATGCTGTCTGCTGGTCTCAGGTCTGCTGTGGGCAACTTCCTGCTGAGTGAGGAGACTTGTCGTAATTTAAGTCCTGATAATTATATTCATTCTAGTGATCTGTTTCTTTTGAAAAATAATGGTTAAGTGTATTTAAATTTGTGTGTGTGTGTGTGTCTGTGTGTGCACACATTTCTTATTTTATAAAATGTAGATCTTTGGTCAGCAATATGCTGGTACTTCTTTTTTTTTTTTTTTATGCTGGTACTTCTAATGCTTTTTTTAAAAAAATTTTATGTATTTTGAGGGAGAGTGAGAGAGAGAGCGTGAGCATGCACAGGGGCAGGGGCAGAGGCAGAGGGAGAAGCAGGATCCCCCCGAGCAGGGGCCTGTGGTCCTGACCTGAGCCGAAGGCAGACGCTTACCCGGTTGAGCCATGCAGGCACCCCAGTGCTGGTATTTCTAAATATATTTGTCGTTTGTAATGTTGCATTTTGAAAACAGGCTTTAAAATTCTAGAATGAAGACTCCAGGGAATTCTTTTAAGTGATATCAATTTTTCTTGTTCCCAATGACAAAAGCAAGGTCTGAAGAAAATGGAAATGACCCGTAACCTCAACCCACGCAGCCCTACAGTTAGTTACTGTGTCTCTCTGCTTCCTTCCTACATATTCTGCGTGTGCGTGGTTGTACGTCTTTTTATAGGACGTATTTGTAGTCAGAGAACTAGAACTTTTTTCCTTGCTCTTCGTCTCATACATTTGAGATTGTGGCTCCGAAGTGCAGAACATGTTTCTTACCGGTGCCTCCTGAATGCCGTGTCCTTTACTTATTCCAATGTATTTATTTTGCAGTCTAGAGTGCCTGTGTATATATCACACTCTCCTGCTGGAACTTCTGTGCAAAACATCTTGCACTGGGCCCAGGTAGGTTCCGGGGGCGCACTGGGGTTTGCCCACCATCCCAAACCCTTCCTGCCCCCCACAAAGCCAGTCCGCTTCCAGAGCGGGGCTGGTTTCCTGCCCCCGTGTCCTGGGTTCCTGGCATTGTGCTACCGTACTGTTTGCGAGTTCACCCAGCAGCTATCAGGCTTGACTTTTTCCCCCTGCCCTCCCCTCCCCCCGTCAGTTTTTCACGGAGTCCTAGATTTATCTTATTTCTGTGTTGTTCCACAAAGCAAGATTTTGGAGCGGCTTTGAGAGGGAGGCTGCAACGTCAGCACTAACCCAGGAACACAGTGGATAAACCAGAGCTAAACCAGTCATCGCATCAATGGGAACCACTTGCTTTTAAAATGCAGTTTTGATTGTCTTGTCCCGTACCAGAAAGCAATGCATGTTCATTCCAGAAAATTCAGGAATCATGTATAGGAAAAAAATAATAATGCTCTTATGATAGAAATAATAGTTGTAGGAAGAGGCTGATTAATTAATTAGATGGCTTACATTATTTTCTTCTACTTATTCTTTCATAACTTGCTTTATTCCCACCTAACAGTATTATCAGGGGCTTATTTCTACCTTAGGACATATTTTTGTAGGAATTTCCTTCCTAACCTTTTTTTTTTAAAGATTTTATTTATTTATTTGAAAGAGGGGGGCGGAGGGACAGAGAGAGAAGCAGACTCCCTGCTGAGTAGGGGGCTGGCCCCGTGTGGGGCTCCATCCCAGGACCCTGAAGTCACCACCTGAGCCCAAGGCAGATGCTTGATTAGCCTACTGAGACACCCAGGTGTCTCTATAACTTCTTTTTAAATATGAACTAACTCACCATTTAAGCTCCAAACCAAGATGCTGTAGGTGCCTTGGAGAGCAGTTGCCAAACACTGGGTAGTCACCATCTGCATCTGAGTTGCCCCTTTTAACAAAATATTGTTTAAAAAAGTAAGGGGAGTTGGGCTCATGGTAGGCTGTTGGGTTGGCTACAATCCAGGCTTCTAAAAGTGGATATGTAGAAACTATGATGGGGATGATAAATAAATATATTAATTCACAGATTAGTAGACGTAGAACATAGTATTTATAGTAATCCACATGAGTATGTTAATATATAATCAGTATTTTATACTAGTATGAATATATTAATCCCTGTACATTTTAATCCCTATATAAGTCTTAATATGTATATTACATGTAATATCCATTTCTTTCCCAAACAAGGTAGTTAACTCTTTGAAATGTTTAAGATTCACATTTCAGTAAACAGCATAAAGTTTATCTCATGAGTATAGTCATCGATCCAGTGTCATTCACAGCACATGTGTAGCTGCTTTAGTGTGTCATAGGGTAGCTACATTCCAACCAAAATGAAATTCTTGTATTATTTATTTTATTGAAGTGTAGTTGTCGCACAATGTTACATTGGTCTCAGGTGTACGGCACAGCGATTCGACGAGTCTTTGGGTCATGCTGTGCTCCCACGGGCGTAGCCACCATCTGTCACCACACAGCACCGTTACAGTACCAGTGCCATTTAATTAATTTATGTAAAGACGTTATTATTTATTTAGAACTATTTAGAGTAGGGGAAGGGGATGGAGGGAGAAAGGGAGAGAATCTCAAGCAGATTCTGTGCTGAGCACAGACCCTGATGTGGGGCTCGATCTCATGACCCTGAGATCATGACCTGAGCCGAAACCAGGAAGCAGACATTCAACTGACTGAGCCACCCAGATGCTCCCCCCCATGCGGTTTTATTTTATTTCATTTTTTAATTAATTAATTAATTTATTTATTTATTTATATTTTTTATTTTTTGCGGTTTTATTTTAAATTACAGTTTGGAAATAAAGAGTAAATCTGGGGTCAGCGTAAAATGGACTTCTGAGGATACAGCTAACTCTAGCAACCTGTGACGCTTTCTCAAACTTCTGTGTCAGATAACATTTTCCCTCAAATTATCTTCTTTTTAGTTTATTAAATACCAGAAGTTCCAAGCCTTTGACTGGGGAAGCTGTGCCAGGAATTATTTCCATTACAATCAGGTAAGGGCTTCAAAAGTCTTTAGAATTAAACCTGGCTCTGAAAAACCACCAGCGGAGCAGCTGGAGTCACGGGGCCTCTGGGCTGGGTGGGGGGTGGGTGCTCGGGTGCTGGGGGAGATGTGAGGGAGACCTGAATAGACGGTGGCAGTTTCCCTCCATCTTCTGGAACAACCCGAGCCTTGTGGTGGGTGGTGTGGCCTGGGCCTCCCATCCTGGTCTTTTCCGCTGGCTCTGTAACAACTGTCACCGTCTCACATCGTTCAGTGTGACCAGAACATGGACTCTAGGGTCAGGGAACCCTCAGTCTGCTCCCTGGCAGCTGGGCGGGCTGCACAGCCTAAGCCTTTTCTTCCAAATATACAGAAACAGACCATTTTCTGAGCACCAAGTGCTCTAAAGCCTGAGGCACGTGGCCCATATTTTTCCTGTTTAGTTCTCACACTGCCCGTGTGGCAGGTGTGCTGGCTGTTATCGTTCTGGAAGGTAAGGGAACTGAGCTGGGCAGAGTTCCTGTGACCTGTGTGGAACCCCAGAGGGAGAGGAAGTCAGAGTAGGGTGTAGGACACCCCCGCCCAACCTCCCAGGCTCCAGGGCTTTGCATCCGCCGCCCAGAGATCAGCGCCTTCTTCTGGGGCTGAAGCACTGAAGCACCTGCCGTGGTGTCTGGCACGGGGCAGCGGGCGATAGCTGGCAGTTACTAGGGTTACAGGTCTGTGCTCAGGGTTAGGTTTCTTTTTGCTCCAGTAGTAGTGACTTCAAAAGTGAGCTGAAAGCCGTTGTCAGAACTTCGTCTTCCACTGTCCCATCACACTTACTAATCGGTATTGAATGAGGATTGCTTGTGTTTTTGAAAAGTGAAACAACAGCAAAGCCTTCTGTTGGTTTTACTGCAGACTTACCCTCCCCCTTACAAGGTGAAGGACATGCTAGTGCCCACCGCTGTCTGGAGCGGCGGCAACGACTTGCTGGCGGATGTCGACGACGTCGGCGTTTTGCTGCCCCAGATCACCCACCTGGTGTACAACAAGTTCATCCCTGACTGGCAGCATCTGGACTTTATCTGGGGCTTGGATGCTCCTTGGCGACTCTATAACGAAATAGTGAACCTAATGAGGAAGTATCTGTGAGAGCCACGCTGGAGAAACTGTCACCAGTTCGGGTGACGAGTCACGTTTAAATTTGTTGGCTTGATTTCTCTAAAATCATTGTCTTTCCCAGGCCTTTTAAATTTTTTGTATCCCATCGAGTGATGACTGAAGTTGCTCAGGTCTCTCCGGGATTAGAAACGCGCTAGCTTACTTTCTCTCGTCGCGGCCTGTGTGAAGCTCGTGTCTCAAACATGGTGCAGCCTCTTTAAAGCTACCACTGACTTGCAAAAGGTCCTAACTGTTGTGTATATCCTTACAATTTAAAATACACAATACTGCCTTTTTACCTTGCACAAGACACACATGCTAAGTATGTGATGGGGTTTGAAAGCTGTGAGGTTCGTTGGCAAATAACCGGACTTTTGATTTGAAAATGGTCAGGATGTGCCCAGTTCTTATCTCTTTGCCTCAAAGGGCTGCTCAGTCCAGCGGCCTTGGAGTCACCGGAGAGCTAAGTGACACCCTCATGTTCTCATGCAGTCGGTGCAGAGCTGGGCCAGTCGTAAAGATTCTATAATGAATTTTAGCCAACAACCATGATTCTCGTTATTTAGCAAATGTTTAAATTGCTCAGACCAAACAAAACAATTGGCTGGAATCTTCAGACAATAAATTCTACTCATTAAAACGACCCCCCAACACCCTATATTTTACATGGCCTGAGTACAGGAAAGCCTCCGTAGTCAGGAACCTCTCATCATGCAGCAGGCCAGAAATCCACTGGTGTGAGAAGACAAGTGGACCGGGAGGGAGCCCCAGTCTCCTCCATGGGGTTAGCGTCTGCTAGGCCGGCCGCTGTGACTCGGTGCTTGGGCATCGGAGGCAGGAGCCCAGGGCTGCCCGGGAGGAGTGTCCTAACCATTTTCACCCAAGAGAAATGTGACATGAATGTTTTCAGATTAATGCTCAGGGATTCTTCCCGTGTCTTTAGTTTCGTACGTGTCCATGCTGTCAATGCTCCAGACCCCACTCCTAGTTCACGAAGCCCTTACTCACCTGCCTTCCTTGCTGTGCCATGTCCTTGCAATACGAACAGATGGACAGAAGGACAACCGATAGGTTTTTCTGGTTCAGCTCTTTTGGCTGCGATAATAAACGATGCTTGGTACTGGCTGATGTGTGCAGGCAGCACGATACCACTTTGTAACACTGAAAAAGTCTTATTGGAACTTTGCAATAAAACTCAGTAGCTTCATGGACCTGAGGGGCTGTGTGTATGTATGTGTTTTTTTTTTGTTTGTTTGTTTGTTTTACATTTTATTTACTTATTCATGAGAGACACAGAGAGGCAGAGACACGGGCAGAGGGAGAAGCAGGCTCCCTGCAGGGACCCAGTGCAGGACTCAATCCCAGGACCCAGGGTCACGCCCTGGGCAGAAGGCAGATGCTCAGCCACTGAGCCCCCCGGGGGCCCCCGCATTCTCCTTTATTTGCTGGCCCTTCTGTACTTGACTGTCTCTTATGGCAGGATTTAGGCTTTTCTTTCTCATCTTCTCCCCCCCGCCCCCGGTAAAGCCTCACTGACACTGCCCGTGGGCCTTTGGGCCCTTCCCATGGTAAGGAGAGAATGGTTGCGAACCTAAGGGGCATGGGGGATATTTTGGACACAGTGGCTCTCAGCCTTACCCCACAGGGGCCGTTGAGCTTGTGAGGTCGGATGGAGACCAAGCAGAGACCCCCATCTTCAGGGAGTGGCCGGCTGCAGGAGGGACCGTGGATTCGGGGACTGTCCATCTAACCCCTCCCTTGCAGGAGGCAGCCAGGCTGGCAGAGACCAATCATTCATGCTATCAGGTCCCCAAGGCATCGATCTGGGGGCATCTGGCGCCATCTCTCCATCACTCAGTGTGCTTGAGGGCCGAAGAGCCATCTTACCCATTTCTATAGGCCCAGAGTCAAGCAAAAGCCTGGAATAAAGCGAGTCGATATGTACCCGTGGACGGACAAGCAGTGTGGAGAACGAGACCACACCAGTCAGCTGAGTGGAGTTAGATGCACAGTGATATCCTGGGAGGGGCTGAGGTCTGAAGCGGAGCCTGTGTTTTCATGGCACCACAAAAGACCCCAGTGGCACCAGAGGCACAGGCTATAGGTGCCTGGGAGGGTGCTGCTCCTCACTGGCTCTGTGTCCCCCCATGCCGCCCTTTCTCCTTGGGCCAAAGCAACCGCTTGGGCTGAGCAGCCATGGGATGCATGGGCAGGGCTGGGAGGAGGGAGCTGGGCAGGTGCTTCTGCCTGCTGCCCTCGGGTACTAGTGGGCGACAGCTTGCCCCAGACGCAAGGACTTCGGGCCATCGCAGGGGACTTGGGTCTCTGCTCCGCTTGTGCCTTGGAGAAAGAGTCAGTAGAGTTTTGGGCACCGGGCGACACTACACGAACGTGCGGGGTGATTCGTAGGGCCCCTCCCACCAGCATGTGTATCGCTTCCCCCCTTCCCAGGCTTTCCTCCGGGGCGTCGTCTTCAGTGTGGGGCAGGCTAGACATTGCATAGCTGTTCTTGCTACAGTCCTGGCACCTTGCACGTTTGCCTCTGTTGGTGGCCTCTTGTTCCTGACATCACTGCATAGCTCCTTTTTTTTATTTTTTATTTTATTTTTTTGCTCCTTTTTTTTTAAATTACAAAAGCTTTATTGTTTTTTAAAGATGTTACTTGAGAGAGTGAGCAAGAGAGAGAGCATAAGCCAGGGCAAGAGGGAGAAGCAGGCTCCCCGCTGAGCAGGGAGCCAGACTCGGGGCTGGATTCCAGGACCCTGGGATCATCACTTGAGCCAAAAGTAGATGCTTTATGGACTGAGCGACCCAGGTGCCCCTGTTTTATTGTTTAACAAAACAGTCTTGCTTTATCTTTGGTTGAGTGGAGAGGAGCTTGTCCCTTAAGAGGTCCTGGTACAGGTTGGTAGGAGGTCTGACTCTTCTTTTCAACTAGGTTTGATATATATTCCTTTGAGCAGCACCAAAGATACCCAGAGATCTCCAGGGCAAGAAGACTAATTAATGCACCCAACTTGGGCTCTAAGATGCTGTGGTCACCCGGGGCAAAACCCCCAAATGGTTGAGAAGACAGTCATTTCTTGCCGTCGCCATCAGAGGGCTCTCTTGGCTTTGCTTCCAAATCTCTCTCTAAGGAGGCTTTCCCTCCCCTCTCAGGCGGCAGGTGGCGATAGCAGAGAAGGTCCTTGATCTGAGAGTCACTTGGTAATTTGAGGACTGGTGAGAACAACCGTGTCTCTGGTCATTTCTATCCAGGATTATGACCAATTATTGCCTAACTCATAATATCTGAAAAATGTCCTCAAAGAGTAGCTGTGCCCCAAATGCAACATGAAGCTAAAAATATGCCTAATGGGTAAGAGAGTGCTGGGAGCCTCAGACAAGCAGGGGAAGTGGGCAAGGCCTGGCCTCACACTTAGGAAGGACCAAACTTTAGACCATTGATACTATCTTCAAATAATGGAGATCATTTTATGTCTGAATTAGAGGGGTTAATGCATTAAATGTAAGTATTTAAAATACACTGTATTTTTTTACTTCATTTATTTTTTAATTTATGGAGATATTTTCAAAATGTGACACCCTCCCCCCCAAAAGGTGATATTAGATGTCAATAATTGTTCTGATTTTTATTTTTTAAAGATTTTATTTATTTGAGAGAGAGCACAGGCTAGGAGAGGGCCAGAGGGAGAGGGAGAAGCGGACTCCCTGCTAAGCAGGGAGCCTGACGTGGAACTCGATCCTGGGACCCCGAGATCACGACCGGAGCTGAAGGCAGACGCTCAACCGCTGAGCCACCCAGGGGTCCCCCAACTACATGTTCTATTTGTGGAGGTGGGGACAGTATCCAGAATCTTCTGGTGAGTAGTACCAAATAACTTCTTGAGTATGTTAAATACGCACAGACTTGATAGCTGCACTCATAGACGTGATTTGATCTCCAGGGTAGCTGGAGAAGAAAGGAATCCTGTCCTACCACCCTGTCAGAAAGACCATGCCAAGATAAAAATGATACACAGAAAGTCAAAGTCAACTGGAAGAGCACAAAAATAGTATGGCCCAAGTTCTAATACTACTAGAACCCAGTAAATACCCCCTCTATGGAAAACCATCCCAGTAGGTAAGTAGCTGAACCACATCAATCAGTGCTCTAAAAAAAAAAAAAAAAATTCACTTTTAAGCTTCAATTTAGAGCTAGTATCTTTAAAAACAGGCATTGAGTCCACAGATATCTTTTGAACACTCACTATATGCAAGGTATAATGCTTGGCACTGGGGGAAGAACCCCTAAAAGATGGTACCTCTGCCCTAAAAAGACCCAGCAAGCTGTTCAATCTGTTTTGTGTATGGAAGTTTTTAAAGGTGCACATTTGCCAGTTCAGGAAATGATACCACTCTAGTCAAGACTAAATAGGGTTCGATTTTATTTGGGTCCATTACGTGATGCTGTCTTTGTTGTCCGTAAGGTCATGCTTACTTTTTCTGCATCCTCCCTATGACCTTGAGTGGACAACGATGAGATTATAACTGACTAACGTCCCTGAGATGGTTGCATTTGTATAGCAGACACCGACTTCTGTCCCAGGCAGCTGACGGGCTGGAAAGGCAGGGACGCCAGTGGCTCTTCTCCGAAGTTCTATGAGCAAGAGGGGAGAGCCTGAGCCAAGCGGAAGGAAACTGAAGTTTTACTGCACAGGACTTGATGCAATTGGCCCATGGAGAATATTCAAACAGGTTTAGTGATAGAGGATGGAAGAACCAAAGAAGGCAAAGAACAGGTTTTGGTTGGAGCTGGGGGCACAAAGGGGGCAGTCCTGATAGCAACCTAACAGCTAAGTGCAAATGAAGCACGTTGGCCAATGCCACCCACTGAAAAAATCCACAAGAGTATCCAAAGCACCCAAGCATGGTAGCTGAGACCTCGGGAAGAGGACAGCGTGTGCTGAATGGAAATTTGCAGGTTGACTTAATTTCTTTTGAGGGCAAATCTGAGTGATGATTTACCTCTGGGCAAATCCTTTCATTCGAAAAGTCGGATAAAGTGAGCTCTGGCCATCCTGGGGCACGCCGAGGGTCTAAGAGTGAAGGAGACCAAGCCCATCCTCTTTCCTCTGAGATGCTGCTTGAGCCATGCAAAGTTCAAGGGCAAGCCACGTCTGCAAGGACTGGGAAAGAAGGAAGTCCCTGGGTTGCCCTAAAGGTGAATTGGACTGAGCAATGGATCGGGGTGCGGGACTGAAGAGGAGCCCTGAACCAACAGGCTGCCTGCGAACTAGACACTGGCCAGCGAGGGAGGCCAGGGGCCTGCGCCGTTCCTAGCTCTGCTACCATCTAGATATCCAAGCAGTCAGAAAATCCCCCCTCCTCCTGTTTTTGCATTGATGGTCAAGAAGCTCAGAGCTGTTTCTGAATCTCTGTCTCATCAATATACAAGCAGAATATCATAACGTTCTCTGTCTGGCACACTGAGGTTCTAAAGAAAACAAAGCTGCAGCATGGCCAGGGGCTGAGGCCCCAGGGAATGGGCGTCTAGGGAATAGTGTATTCCATCAGGGGCGGGGCAGGGGCACACACCACTCAGGAGGTTCTGAATTGGGAACTGGCTTGTTTAGGGTATATGCGTAGCAGCCAACACATTACTAGATTTCAATATATAACCATGTATTATGAACTGGCTTATGGTTTATCATATGCATATGTGTACACATCCCATAGAGCGTTATATTTCTGGATCCGTAAACTGGTTTATATTTCTGTTGTATTTATTCTTTCCTCATAATATGTGGCATTATCCTTTTATTTCTCTTTACGTGATTTTCTTTGATTTTCATTGTAAACTCCCTCGGTTCTTCAGGTGAAATGTGGAGCACACATTTAAAATAATATGTGTCGTAAATATCATTCTCAATGGGAAAGCACTGGGAGCCTTTCCCCTAAGATCAGGAACAAGACAGGGATGTCCACTCTCACCACTGCTGTTCAACATAGTTCTGGAAGTCCTCGCCTCAGCAATCAGACAACAAAAAGACATTAAAGGCATTCAAACTGGCAAAGAAGAAGTCAAACTCTCCCTCTTCGCCGATGACATGATACTCTACATAGAAAACCCAAAAGCCTCCACCCCAAGATTGCTAGAACTCATACAGCAATTTGGTAGCGTGGCAGGATACAAAATCAATGCCCAGAAATCAATGGCATTTCTATACACTAACAATGAGACTGAAGAAAGAGAAATTAAGGAATCAATCCCATTTACAATTGCACCCAAAAGCATAAGATACCTAGGAATAAACCTAACCAAAGAGGTAAAAGATCTATACCCTAAAAACTATAGAACACTTCTGAAATAAATTGAGGAAGACACAAAGAGATGGAAAAATATTCCATGCTCATGGATTGGCAGAATTAATATTGTAAAAATGTCAATGTTACCCAGGGCAATTTATACGTTTAATGCAATCCCTATCAAAATACCATGGACTTTCTTCAGAGAGTTAGAACAAATTATTTTAAGATTTGTGTGGAATCAGAAAAGACCCCGAATAGCCAGGGGAATTTTATAAAAGAAAACCATAGCTGGGGGCATCACAATGCCAGATTTCAGGTTGTACTACAAAGCTGTAGTCATCAAGACAGTGTGGTACTGGCACAAAAACAGACACATAGATCAATGGAACAGAATAGAGAACCCAGAAGTGGACCCTGAAATGTATGGTCATCTAATATTCGATAAAGGAGGAAAGACTATCCATTGGAAGAAAGACAGTCTCTTCAATAAATGGTGCTGGGAAAATTGGACATCCACATGCAGAAGAATGAAACTGGACCACTCTCTTTCACCATACACAAAGATAAACTCAAAATGGATGAGAGATCTAAATGTGAGACAAGATTCCATCCAAATCCTAGAGGAGAACACAGGCAACACCCTTTTTGAACTTGGCCACAGTAACTTCTTGCAAGATACATCCACAAAGGCAAAAGAAACAAAAGCAAAAATGAACTATTGGGACTTCATCAAGATAAGAAGCTTTTGCACAGCAAAGGATACAGTCAACAAAACTAAAAGACAACCTACAGAATGGGAGAAGATATTTGCAAATGACATATCAGATAAAGGGCTAGTTTCCAAAATCTATAAAGAACTTATTAAACTCAACACCAAAGAAACAAACAATCCAATCATGAAATGGGCAAAAGACATGAAGAGAAATCTCACAGAGGAAGACATGGACATGGCCAACAAGCACATGAGAAAATGCTCCGCATCACTGGCCATCAGGGAAATACAAATCAAAACCACAGTGAGATCCCACCTCACACCAGTGAGAATGGGGAAAATTAACAAGGCAGGAAACCACAAATGTTGGAGAGGATGCGGAGAAAGGGGAACCCTCTTGCACTGTGGGTGGGAATGTGACCTGGTGCAGCCACTCTGGAAAACTGTGTGGAGGTTCCTCAAAGAGTTAAAAATAGACCTGCCCTACGACCCAGCAATTGCACTGTTGGGGATTTACCCCAAAGATTCAGATGCAATGAAACGCCGGGACACCTGCACCCCGATGTTTCTAGCAGCAATGGCCACAATAGCCAAACTGTGGAAGGAGCCTCGGTGTCCATCGAAAGATGAATGGATAAAGAAGATGTGGTTTATGTATACAATGGAATATTACTCAGCCATTAGAAACGACAAATACCCACCATTTGCTTCAACGTGGATGGAACTGGAGGGTATTATGCTGAGTGAAATAAGTCAATCGGAGAAGGACAAACAGTGTATGTTCTCATTCATTTGGGGAATATGAATAATAGTGAAAGGGAATATAAAGGAAGGGAAAAGAAATATTGGGAAATATCAGGAAGGGAGACAGAACATAAAGACTCCTAACTCGGGGAAACGAACTAGGGGTGGTGGAAGGGGAGGAGGGCGGGTGTTGGAGGGGAATGGGTGACGGGCACTGAGGTGGACACTTGATGGGATGAGCACTGGGTGTTTTTCTGTATGTTGGTAAATTGAACACCAATAAAAATTAATTAAAAATAAAATAAAATAAAATAAAATAAAATAAAATAAAATAATATGTGTCTTCCTTAGCCAGCTTGCCGTGTGCCAGACACTCTGCTTTTGCCCCTGTAGGGCCACAGCGTGGATAGCCACGCTGCTTCTGGGCAGCTTGGGGTTCCCAGTCCGGATGAAATCACTTCAACTGAAGCACTTAGGTAATGCCTGGCAAACATTCTTTAATTATTATTGTCTTCCCATTTTAATGCTTGAAAGAACCTCATGAGATGGTGACCGGCGGTGGGGATGGATGGGGAGTGGATTAAAAAAATGCAAGCTTCGAGAAGTGGTGCGCTGTATCCCAGCCTCACAGGGACACGAGAGGCAAAGTTAGAATCAGTTCGGAGCGGTTCCACCCTCAAAACGTTCATCCCCGACTTCCACGCTCTAGGGGACCCTTGGGTCAGCCACCCCGGGTCAAAGGCGGAGGTGGTTTCCTAGCAGGTCCTGGGGAGGCCCCAGGCCTCGCCCAGGGCGACCGCCTCCCGCTGGGCCCCAGGCGGGGAGCGGGGAGCCGCGGTCAGGGGAATGGGGTCTAGGGGGCAGGGTGGGCCCCCTAGGCTGCACCTGCAGCCCCTGGAGGCCGCTGCCCGGGAGGGAACGGGGTGGGGGTGGGGGGTGCAGCGGCTTTGCAGCCAGATCCGGGCGGGCTCTGGGTGTTCAAGTCCAGCACCTGCGTGTTTTGGGGTTTGTTGTTCTAGTTGTTTGTTTGAATTGAAGCCACACAGCCCACGTCCCTGCCCAGTCGCCGGGCCTGCCTGTCGGGATGCGGGTCGGGGCCCTGCACGCCACGGAGAGGAGCGGCCGGCCTGTGCGCGCCCTGCGGGGGTCCGTGCGCGGGGGAGCCGGTGCTAGAGCTCCTCGAGGGTCGCGCCCTCCGTCCTCTTCCTCTACCTGCGCCGCACCCCCTGGCGCGCGCGCCAGGGCGCTCCGCGGTTCCCGCCTGCGGAAGGATGTGCAGCTCGCAGGTGGTCAAGTCCAGCAGGTCAGATCCAGCAGGTCAGATCCACCAGCTCAGATCCAGCAGGTCAGATCCACCAGCTCAGATCTGCCAGCTCAAATCCACCAGTCAGATCCGCCAGCTCAAATCCACCAGGAGGTGCGCCCCTATGGAAGCGCGGAGACGCCGGAGGGCCGGGGGCCCAGCAGTGGAGCGTCTGCCTGGGGCTCAGGGCATGACCCCGGGGTCCCCGCGGGGAGCCTGATTCTCCCTCTGCCTGGGTCTCTGCCTCTCTGTCTCTCATCAATTAGTTAATTAAATATTTTTTTAAAAAAGAGAAAATGACACGTCTGCACTGAAACGCACAGGGACTGGCGCGGATCGCAAAGCTCCTGGCGGTGGCCGCGGCGGCGGCGGAAACACTGCGTCTTGTTTGGGGTGAGGACGCGGAGGAATGCGGCTGTCGGGGTTCGCGGACCCGCGGAAGGGCCGCGCGTCGTACCCCGCGGCAGCCGTTCGCCAGCCGCGCGCACTCGGGGCGACCCTCCCCTCCCCACGCCACGCGCACAGGGAGGTCCTGGGGGTCTTCCCGCGGGTCCGGCTCCGGCTCCAGCTCCAGCCCCGCCCAGGGAGGGGGGCGAGGGAGGCTGACCTCACCGGGGCAGGGCCGCGGAGATGCGCCCCGGGGCGGCCCTGGGGGGTCTTCCTCCAGCTCCAGCTGCAGCTCCAGCTCCAGCTCTAGCTCGGGGCTGACGTCTCCGGGGCGGCTGACACCACCCGGCTGACATCACCGGGGCGGGGCCGCGGCGCCCACAAAAGGCGGCGGGCGAGCGCGGCCGTCAGAGCCGAGCATGAGCAGCCACAACAGCTCGGGGCCCCTCGCCCTGGGCCCGCCGGGCCAGCTCCTCCTGCAGCCGCTCTGGGACCAGGTGCGCGCCCGGGCCGCGCTGGCGCAGTCGCCGCCGTTCGCGGTCCTCTTCTCTATCACCGCCTACCTGGGCTGCTGCCTGCCCTTCGTGCTGCTAGACCTGCTGTGCCCCCGCGTGCGCGCGCTGCGGCGCTACAAGGTGCACCCGGACTGCGGGCCGTCGGCGCGCCAGCTGCTGGCCTGCCTGGGCCGGACCGTGTGCCAGCACGCCGCCCTGCTGCTGCCCGCCTCGCTGCTGCACTGCGCCCGCGGCCCCGCGCCCTGGCCCCGAGAGGCCCCCGAGCTGCCGCAGCTGGCGCGCCACGTGCTGGGCTGCCTGCTGCTCTTCGACGCCGAGGTCTTCGCCTGGCACGTGCTGCACCACAGGGTGCCCTGGCTGTACCGCACCTTCCACAAGCTGCACCACCAGCACGCGGCCTCCTTCGCGCTGGCCACGCAGTACATGGGCGCCTGGGAGCTGCTCTCCCTGGGCTTCTTCCACGTGCTGAACGTGGCGCTGCTGCAGTGCCATCCGCTGAGCGTGCTGGCCTTCCACCTGCTCAACATCTGGCTGTCGGTGGAGGACCACTCGGGCTACGACTTCCCCTGGTCCACGCACAGGCTGGTGCCCTTCGGCTGGTACGGCGGCGTGGCGCACCACGACCTGCACCACTCGCAGTTTAACTGCAACTTCGCCCCCTACTTCACACACTGGGACAGAATCCTGGGGACCCTGCGGTCTGCTCCGGCCAAGTGACCCGGCGCCCTCCCGGTGCCCGGGGTGCTCGACGGCCGGGGCCCTTCACGCTCCAGTCGGGAGAAACATGCCCAGGCTGCTCTGTTCTGTGTTGGTTTTTTTGTAAGTAATTTATTGCCTGATGGAGATTTATGGGTGAAATCCGAGGTGTTTTCACCGTCTGGTGAAGTGATTTATATCATCCTTGTCTATGACAGTTGTATTCTTGGACTGAAATTCTAGCTCACTTCCATAGCCTTGATTCCTGGGTATGTTAGACACTCATCACCGGCATATTTAAATCATCTCACAAAGGACTCGATTGTAGGACAAGAACTTGGCTGTGCTCACACGTGTCACAGAAAGAGGTGAAAATGACATATTTTTATGGAGAATAGGATCTCTGACTCTATTAGCAATGAAATATGTTCCTGCTGGACAGTGATCGCAATTGTTGTAACTCTAGTATTTTTTCATATGACTGTATATTTATATTGAAAGAATTATTATTTGTACTTTAAAAAAGAAAAAAAAAAAAACCCAGATCATAAACCAAACAAGTACTGGCTGCTGTTTCACTGGCATTGAAATATGAAAACGGGAAGAGGGAGCTGGGGTGGCAGGTGTCCCTCAGAGCCTCCATCAGCCACGGGCGGAGAGAAATCTGGGTGACGGGGTGTTCTGTAGGGGATTTGTCGGGGTGTTCTGGGGGGATGTGTAGGAGAGACAGGCCGGAGAAGGGGTCAGTTTGTCTGTTTGGGTCTAGCAATCTCATGGAGGGAGAACCGCTGTTCTTCTGAATGGTTTTCAGCTGATGTCTGTGTAACAAGCAACTCAAAGAATTACCCTCTCAAGTTTTAGAGAGATTAATTAACGCCGCTCAACCATTTGATTATTTGGAGGAGAGCAGTGTCGGGGGATGTGTAGAATCAGCAGAGTGCCTTGCTTTGCAAAACTGGCGAGTGCGAGCGTGTGCCTTAGAGGGGGTAATACCTACAGAGGAGACTCTGAGTCGGCCCTTGTTTTTATGGATGTTTCTAGCATAAGTGACCCTCGCAGCTGCTGCAGGCTCTGCAACTGGGGATTTTGGGGTATTCACTTTTCTTAAGTCAAGACATACATGCAAATTACCCCTTTTCAAAGAGAAAAAAAAAGTGAAATTTGACCTCAGGCCCCTGGTTCCTCATTTGTAAAAGGGGATTGTGTTCCAGATGTTCTGGGGATTACTTGCCACGGTAAATGTCCCTATTCCCGACCACACACCTGCTACCCATTATGTACCCCAGCCAGCTGCTGCCTGCTTGTTCTCATTCTATCTTTGGAATTGGGTTATACAGGCTAAAGTAAGACATCGAGACCGTTTAGATAGAAAAGCATAAGGAATGGGAACTTTGCATATAATTCTAGGCTCATTATATACGGACTAAACGGTCTTGTTTAAAGGTGGAAACATCCATCTAAAGACCCGGTTTCTGCAGCCTGCCAGATGAGACTCCTGAGAAGACGCCTTCCTCCCTGCCTCCCAGGCTGGCAAGATGCAGCAGGATGCCTGGCCACTCTGCGGATTTTCCTACGTTCCCTCCAATGCGTGGGCTCTCTTGGCTTCTTCACTAACTACCTCCTCCCGAGCCTGCAGAGGGTCCACGCGGTCTTAGGGATTCTCCTGATGCATAAGAAGCGAGGTCCGTGAAAAGAGGCCATGAGATGTAGGTGGAATGGGCTGCGTTGGAGGGAGTATGAGGGCAACACACTGGACGGAGAGGGAACAGAAGGGCGGGCGGGCGTGGAGTACGTGGTATGGCTATTAGCTGTTCCGAGCAGCTCTGGGCACCCCCCGAATTGCCTCCAAATCTGGACTAATGACAGCTTATCATAGCTCACTCTCAGAATTTTTTGAAAATGTTTCGTGTTGTCTCACTGTAGAAGGGAATTTTTGCATTTCGGGCAAGCTGTATCCGTGGAAATTATCTAGGGTTAGAAACATTTTGTCTAAATCGAGGTCTTAACGGTTTTTAATACCTTGGGAGGTGAGGTAGGGGAGTGGAGAGGATGAGCAGTTTTTCAGCTAGTTTAAGAACCCAGGAATAATAATAGTGAAAAACCTCACATCTGCACGCACTTTCACACTTTGTTCCACTTGCTCCTCACACTCTAAGGGAGGTAGGATGGCCCCTATTATTATCATTAGGATCGCCATGTTACAGATGAAGAATTGCTACCTGCACAGGTTAAGTAACTTGCTCCTGACATTTTTTTTTAGATTTTATTTATTTATTCATGAGACATAGAGAGAGAGGCAGAGACGCAGGCAGAGGGAGAAGCAGACTCCCTGCAGGGAGCCTGACGGGGGACTCGATCCCGGGACCCCAGGGTCACGGCCTGAGCCGAAGGCAGACGCTCAAGCCCCGAGCCACCCAGCAGCCACACTGCTTTGCTGTGGGTGTCCCTGGATTCGGAGCCGGGGAAAGCATGTGAGGCCAGTGCCTGCAGGCCCCCAGAGAGCAGCCGCAGGTCAAGCTCCGTTTCCCGTATCCCTCACTGCACGGGGCAGGAGCACAGACGCTGCAGCCGGACTGCCCTGGGGGAAGCGTGTCCCTGGGACCTAGCTAGCTGAGTGACCCTGGGCAGATTACTGAGCCTCTCCGCCTGGCCTCCCTGTCTGTGAAATGTGGATCATCACGGAGCTAACCTCCTGCGGTTTCTGCGGGAGGTTCTGAGGTGCGTGCAGGGCTACATGGACCAGGGCGGAGGGGGGTCTCGGCTGCGTTTGTTGGCTGCAGTGGGTGCTTCAGGAAGCCAGCAGCAGGGCGGCCCCGCGGGCACCGGGCCTCCCAGCCACACGCTTGAGCTCTCCTGCCCTGTAGGGGACCAGTGCAAGCCCAGGGTTTGATCCTGCCTTACCTGGATCTTTAGGGCTAAAGGTTCGGAAAAGAGAAGTCTGTGTTTGCTTCTTGCTCCTTGCCTCTGAGACCTCCCACCCCTACCTCTTCCAGGAGCGCCCATTCCTGGGTCCCTGCTGTTTCCCCATTGATCTAATCCAGTGATTTCTTCTCCTTGCTTTCCCATCTTCCTGCCTTTTTGTCTCTCTTTGGTTATCCAGCCTCTTCTTGGAACATGGCTCTTGCTTGGTTTCAGTGAGGTTGCTCCAAGCTGCTTTCCTTCCTGAGTCTCTAGTTTCCACGTGTGGCATAGCACGGAGGCCAGCCTCAGCCTCAGGGTGTTTCTCTTCTTGCTAAAAAAGCATTGACTCTGTATGTGTAGGTCAGATGGGTAGTAGGTGTAGGTCAGGGTGTGGGTCATTCGTACCAGCTTCTAGTGCAAATCTCCAAATCGCCTCTCGCAGAGCCTCTCGCACACACACACAATGCATAATAGGCGCACCTGTATGTCCATGCGCATGTATACACTGCGTGTGGAGACACCCTGAGGGTACACGCGACATGCGAACTACTACGTAGGTCAGCACACCATTATCTGTCCATAGGCGTGGTTTGCATAAACACCATCACACGCACGCACAGGCACAAGCACACAGGTATTCACACATCTGCATGTACACACCCAGTATAGACATGTACTCCCTCCTCTCTGTTTCTACCACTTCTTTTTTTTTTTTTTGAGATTTATTTATTTATTTGAGAGAGAGAGTGAGTGGGGGAAGGGGCAATGGGGAGACTCTCCAAGGAGACCGCTGCCCAGCATGAAGCCAGACGCAGGGCTCCATGTCACAAGCCTGAGATCACGACCTGAGTCGGTGCTTACCCGACTGAGCCACCCAGGCAGGCCCACACACTACCCAGCGTGGCCTGGATCTGGGAAGCTTTGCCATCGCCCTGCCCTTCCCCGTCGGGTCCTCATTCATCTCTAGTGCAGCCCGGCTTCCTAGCGGGGGCCACACTCCCGACATGCAGTCTCCGTTGGGCGGGGGCCCAGGATGCCCAGCCAGCACCGGCGCCTAATCTAAGGCAGCGCACGCTCAAGAGGAGGGTGTTCGCAGGGTGCCGAGAACCCGGGCACCTGGGTTTGAAGGACGGAGCTCAGGGAGGATTTGTCCGTGTTCACAGGCAGGGCAGGGTGGGGAGTGCTAAAGGGACCTGGGCGCCCGGCGAGGAAGCAGCGGCTTGGGGACAAAGGGCTGCGGCGGCTTGGCACCGCTTGTCCACCTGTTGCGCCCAGGCTGAGTGACGCGGGGCTCCCTGGCGGCCAGTCGGTTTATCGTGAGCCCACAGGTGCGTGAGTGAGCCGACCCCGGGGTGGAAACTCTCCTGAGAAGCTCCGGCTGTGTTCTCCAGGCAGCCGTTCCTTCAGGTGAGGGCCAAGCCCCCAGATGCTAAGCAGAGGACGGATGTGGTTCCATCTGGTGGACGAGGGCGACTGAGACGCGGTACCGGCTCCTGCATCAGGGCCCCTGCAGGCCCGGATCCAGGCCCCGCTCCTCTGCCTGCAAGCTCTGTGAGTGCAAGCAGGCTACTGCATCTAAGACCCAGTTTTAAAAAAAAAAGGGCAGGGGGGATTGTGCCCAATAAGGAGGGTATTTGGAGAATTTCGCGCCCTGCTTCCCATGGAGCAAACCCTCGGGGCAGCAGCTCCTCCATCACCAGCTGTGGGGAAAGCATCAGGGCTGCAGGCAGGACCTCGTCACCTGGCTCCCAAGGTGACCAGGGCAGGTAAGCGGGGGAGGAATGGATCTCTGTCCTGAAAGCAGCACAGGCTCAGGGAAGGGACTGCGTGAGGGAAGCGCGGCCTCCACCTCAAGCCTGGACTTCCTCCCACCGCAGATGCAGCCAGGCCACCCTGGCGTAGGCTGCAGACCAGAGCCACTGGCCCGGGCCCTGTCTCCCTTCAGCCAGGAGGCACGAAATGGTCTTTGAAAGTTAAAAAAAAAAAAAAAAAAAAAAAAAAAAAAAAAAAAAAAAAGTTAGTGTGAGCAAAATTTTTAGACAAAAGCCCAAGGGCATTTCCTCCCTCTAAATGTCTTTGGCCTATTTCCTTTTTCTGTACTTTTTGATCATGACTCAAAGCAAGAAGAGAAACTGAAGCTGCCTTGCCCAGCAGCCAGCTCGGGGCTCGGGGCGTGGGGCGAGGGGCGCGGGGTTCTCCCCTGCCCACCTGGCCTCCCCTTGGGCAGCCACTCTGCCATCCCTGCCCGAGAGAGAGGCCTCGGGAGGAAGGGGTCGTGTCCCATGGATCCAGATTCCCTGGAGAGCGCGGCTAGCATGGCTGCAGGGCTCCGGCCGGCGGCTGTCGCCGAGCTCCCTGCTCTCCCATATGACGGGAATCTTGAGCCCTCGGAACATCAGTTTTCCTTTCTGTGAAATAGGCAGAGGTTGGGGTACGTGCAAAGTAGGGGCCCTACTTCCTAGGCTGCCAGGCGACCTCAGGGGACAGTGGGAGGACACGGGAGGGGGGACCCCGGGCATGTCAGGAAGGCACCCAGGCCACGGCCTCCTGTCTACCCCCGATGCCACCTCAGGCCTTCCCTGCCAAGCCTGGCCTCAAGGCTCCTGCCTGCAGCCCTTCCCTGAACCCCTCTCCTCAGCAGCCCAGGCTCTGGCCCCCCTGCCGCGTCTTGGGGGAATCCGGGGGGGAGAGTGCCTGGGGGTGAGCAAGGTGAGTTTGCAGAATGGGGGGCGGAGTGTGCGGACAGGAGGGGTGTGGGTGGGAGAGGGCTCTTCCTTCCTCCTGTGTGGGGATCTGGACGGATGCATGCCCCGCGCCCCGTGCTGCAGCTGGCTGCAGAAAGAGCTCAGCAGCCAGGGCCTTAGAAAGACGCCCCATGCCCTTGGACGCTAAGTGGAAGGAACCCCCCCTGCCAGCACTTGGAGTTCCCAGCTAAGTGGCAGGGGCGGCTCACCCCGGGCCGTGGGCTCGATGCGTCTGAGTCCAGCAGGGCCCGGGAAGGGAGCCCGTGAGCCGCCGTAAGGAGACTCTAGCAACGCGGAGGCAGGCTCCCTGTTTCCTGCTGCGGAACCTGAGGCCCGGGCACGGGCAGTGCCTTCCCCTGGGTCACAGCTGGGCTGGAGCTGAGGACTGTGCCACCCCTGCGCCTCCCTGCAGGTGCCCCCCTTGGGGTCCTCAGAGCCCCTGGGGGTCCTCAGAGCCCCTGGGGGCTCCCTTCCGCTAAGCAGCAGAAACGTGGTGAGCGGCCGCGGCCTAGAAAGGGCCGCAATGCATACTGTTAGTCACTTGCACAAACATCACATAAACAGCTCTGCTGATTTTTGGCAATTCAGGTGCAGTGTTTATTCCCCCCTGGGCCGAGCTCCACCCCGCCACATACTTTTGCGGGTACTTGGTGTAAACGTTTACTGCATCCCTGTGACCCTGGACAACCTCTGTTTTGACAAAGCTTAAGAAAGCAGCCCCGTCCTGGAGCCCAGTGAACTCAGCAATGAACGGGGAGGGCGGGGGGCTCCCACGATCCATGCAGGACGAGGATGGATCTTAAAATAACAATGAGAAGTAAGGGAGGCCGGACAAAAGAAGTGTACATCTGTGGTTCTATTTACATGAAACTCCAGAAAATGCAAGTGAGTCCGTTGCGACAGAGGCGGACCCGTAGTTGTTCAGGGAAGGGAGAGGGCCTCGGAGATGCATCACCCACGGCACGAGGAAACTTTCAGGGAAGACGGTTATGTTCACCACCTTGATTGTCATGCTGGTTCCATGGGCATATACACATGTCAGATTTATCCAATTGGATACTTTAAATATGTGTAGTTTATTGTACGTCAGTTATGTTGGTGATGATGATGACAATGATGATTTATCATTTATGAATTTTAGCTTTGGGGCCCGTTACCACGAGAAAACTACGGCAGAGGATGTCATGATACCATCATAAGTAAGCACACGCCTACAGAGTGTAAGGTCCGTCCTTTGCCCATCTGTACCCCTGACCTATCGGGAACCGTCACCATCACAAGAAGCCCACTTGAGAGCCTACAAAACCTCAGACTCCTTTCTCTGAGGCCCTCCCCCTGCTCCCCACACGTTCACAGACAGGCTAGGCTCCTGCAGCCATGTCCTACTATGCGATCCCTCTCTCGTGGTCACAGTTTGGGGGACCTGGATTGGAAATCTGTTTCACATCGGAATAAATGGACCACACGACACGTGAACAAGGGGGTCGAGATGACCGCGTTGAGGCTGCCGTCTTGGATCATGTGAATGGAGACGCTGCGGAAGCTCATCTACAGAACAAAGGAAGGGCGAGTAGGTTATCAGGGAGGAGAGATGAGACACACACGTCCCTGGACGAGATGAAGAGAGGGAGAGTAAGAGGAGCCAGCTGCTCTGGTTCCTGATGGATCTCACACCAGGCCCCGGGGTTAAGCCTGTCCTGTCTCCTGCCTTTGCATTTCCTGACTTTCCCTAAGATGCCTCTTCTTGGCTGTTCAGACGTCATTGTGGTTCTCATATGCAAAGAGAACGTTGGCCAACACAAGGGGGCTGGGGCACCCTTCTGCATTTAGGTGGAAGGAGGAAACCCCTCTGGTGCCAACCAGGCTAGGGGTCACGGGTGGTTGTCACCAGTGGATGCTAAACAGATACCTCCTAAGCGACGGCTGGAGGTGGTGGGAGTGGAATCAATGTGTGGCCTTTCTCGATTGGCTCCTTTCAAGTAAAATAATGTGTTTGAGGTTCATCCATGTTGTTGCATGTGTCAGTGTCTATTCCTTTTTATTGTCAAATAATATTTGATTGTACGGATAGACTGCATTTTGTCTCTCTAGTCACCAGTTGCCGGACATTTGGGCTATTTCCGCCTTTGGCTCCTATTGTGAATAACGCGGCTATGAACATTCATGTAGACTTTTTTTGTGGGGACTATGTTCTTATTTCTCTTGGGCATAACCAGGAGCGGAATTGTTGGGCCATATGGTAGCACTAACTGTTGAGAAATAGCCCCCGTGTTTTCAAAGCAAATGCATTATTTCTCATTCCCACCAGAAATGTGGAGTGTTCCAATTTCTTCACATCTCCCAATCTCTGATGTTTTCATTTTTAAAAATTATAGCTATTCTCGTGGGTGTAAAGTGGTCTTTCATTGTAGTTTGATTTGCATTTCCTTAATGACTAATGATGTCAAACATTTGCTCATGTGCTTACCAGTCATTTGTAAATCTTCTTTGGAGAAATGTCTGTTAAAGTCTTTTGCCATTTTATTTTTGGTCTTTTGCTATTGAGTTGCAAGAGTTCTTTATATATTCCAGACATTACACCTTTATCAGATATGTGATACACAAATATTTGAGCATATTTAAGACAGATTTAAGTTTTTGTCGGAGTGCCTCGGTGGCACAGTGGGTTAATCATCTGACTCTTGGTTTCCGCTCAGGTCAGGATCTCAGGGTCATGAGATTGAGCCCTGTGTTGGGCTCTGTGCTGAGCTCGGAGCCTGCTTAGGTTTCTCTCTCTCCCTCGGCCCTTCCTCTCCCTATCCTCTCTCTCTCTTTCCAAAATACATAAATCTTTAAATAAATAAAGCCTTTCTCTACTCAATCCACAGAGTATGCTTCATTAGGAACAGTGTCTTTTAGCTGCTTTCCCCTCCTGTGGTTGTTTCTTTGCATGGCTTATAATTTTTGTGAAAAGCAGACATTTCAAACATTCCGGTGTGGCAGTTCCATAAATGCTTCTAATTGTAGACATGTCTATTTTTTCTTTTAGTTCTATTGGTTTTTGCTTCATGTATTTTGAACTCTGTCTCATGAAGTATAGAAATATCTAGAATTATTACACAGCCCTAATTTATTGAACACCGACTCTGTGGCAAATGTTCTCCTCCCTGCTTTCCCTAGGTAGCCTCCTTCCTCTGCTAAAAGTATATTCAGGGGACATCTGGGTGGCTCAGGTGTTGATCTCAGGGTCATGAGTGAGTTCAAGCCCTCTATTGGGCTCAATGCTGGGCAGGGAATCAAATTTTTTTTAAAAAGTGTATTTAGTAGCCACAATCTCAGTTTTAGAGAGGAAAATCAATGCATGAAGCCTTACACAGCAGGAGGAAAACCTAAGCAGTTAGCAAGAGTCCTGGTTTTCACTAGTGTGTCATGTTAATGGGTGGTGATTCCAACTTTGGGCCAGGCCAGGGGAAGCAATTGTAGTCTCCCTTGAAAATTTGGCCCTTTTGTTGCAGTTGAACTTGTTCCCATTTTGGTGCATCACACACACACCTATTATCAAGATGAGAAAACAACACGCTTTTTCTGGCAAAATAGAAGTAATTAAGGTTGGAGCCAACTTTTGAATTCCTTGTTTCTGTTCTTCTCTTGTAATTTCTGCGAGGCCTGAGAGAGCTGATCAATGTCTTCCTGTCCTTGGGGTTGCACAAAAGCAGTCCCGAAGTGGCCGGTGAGAAAAAAAGGAAGTGTCTTAAATAGATCTCTGTTAATGAGTTCATAAAACCCGCTGCTAAAGCAGCTCAGTGGCTCACCCGCTTTGCCGATCGAGCTTCCTTCAAGTGCTTCCCCCGAGGCCCGTTTGTTTCTTGCTGAATCGCTCAGAGAGAGAGAGCATTGACCTTTAAATCAAAAGCAGGGATTTGAGTTTTCGTTTTTCACTCCGTGACTTTGTGATTTCGAGAAAGTGACTTAAGGAATCTGTAAAATAGATCTGCTAAGAGTGTTGTAAAGGCCGTTTTGATAATAATATGTGAAATGTTACTTAAATATGGGGTCCTGTTATTACTATTATCTTTCTTTATAAATAGAGGAAGCATGCTTCCTTCCGTGTCTGCTTGGCAGTCAGAGTCAATACTGATAATTGTCATTTCTGAGTTCCTTCCATGGGACAGGCACTTTTATTTACATGGCGTCGTTTGGCCCTCATTGACCCATCAACCTTGTAGGATCTTGCTCGTCGTATCCTTTTTCTACAGAGGATATTGAGGCTCAGAGTGGTTTATGTGCTATGCCCATAATCATGCCCAGAGTGTGTGTGGAAACCAGGACACAAAGTCGATTTTAAGCAAAGCTGCTCTTCCACACACCTCTCCTCTGCTTCATCCCTGAAAATGGCAAAAAGGCTCTCCCGAGCCTGCCATACACAGCCCTGCAGGTTGCACACTGAACGTCTCCAGGGAGTGTCATTTTCATAGATATCAACTCGAATGCCTCCCTCCCACCACCACGGAGGTGTGCAGTGTTCCATCCACGGTCCGTATCAGAAGGCTCTGGAGCAGTTAGTGGGCCTTGTTCAGACAGCTGCAACCACATCTTGAACCCTGCATCCCCTCTTGCAGTTGTTCTTGGAGGTACTTTCCACACTTAAAAATCTGAGTAAATAACCTGAAGGCACCTGACCACACTACCTCTTCGCGTGTGCTGTGACTTTCTCAACATGATGATGCTACAAGTGCCTTCTTGGCATTCGCCTTCCATGTGTGCCAACGGTGCCTGCTACCCTCCGAGAAGTGGCTGTGAAAGAACTGCCTCACCGATTTGACTGTAGGATGCCAGGACACGGGCAAAAGTGACATACTTTCTTTGAGTTCATCTTCAAAGATTTCCTTCATCTACTTGTATACTTAGGCCACATTTTAGTGTCTTAGAGGCAGTCTCCTGTGAGATAAACTCCCTCATGTCTCACTTCCAGAAAACACGGCTTAGCACGGCTCTGTGCACTGACTTTCAGTGGATCTGAGCAAGATCTGGGGTCTGGGCTAAACACACTTAAAGATCTTATCTAATCAGCTCATAATAGTTAGAAAAAGATTATTCTACTTCTCTTACCTGTCAATAGGGTTTTATAGAATGTGCTCACTCACAGTCAGGAGCTTTGATCTGTGAAGTTGGATGCATGGATAATTTTATGTCTTGCAAAAGACAAATCTGAAAGACAAGATTAGAGATGTCCAGCACGATGTCTAGTTCACAAAGCAAATAAGAGTCTGGACCACGTTTGAGCTTTCCTTCCCGGATTCCCATAGCAATCACTGCATCCATTTGGAGGTCACAGAGACTTAAATCTTTTGCGTTTTTCAATTCCTAAGAGAAAAGATTCGCTACAGAAACGTTGTGGAGAACATTATTTAAAGCCTCTCCAAATTATCACAGTGATTTTAAGCTAAGTCCAGTGAGCATTCCAGCAGAATAAGTCCATGTCTCTGTCAGCTGCCTCTTCCAGAAATAGCCCTTTCTGGAATACTCTATCCCATTAGAGTCAACATACAAAAGTCAACAAAAACAGTAAAGGGCAGAAGTCCAACTGTCGTCTGTTAAGAATTGCTTCAACAAGAACTAGCCCCAAACCAAGCAGGTGTTCCTAACCCTGCATGACCTACAGAGCAGTAAGGAGGAAGAGCCCAGACGGCTCCGACTATTGGTCGTCACTCGGCCAGATGACGATGCTATATTCATTCTCAGAGACTTGGAGATCATTTAATCCCCTCAGAAAACTGTGCTTATGCTGTCAAGTGGTCCCCTCTCTTGCTCTTACTGTCTTAAACTGTGGTCTCCAGGGGGGCACGAGTCTTTTACGTCTAAATGTGTATGTTGATAGAAACACATACATTAATGCACATCACAAACTGGTGACAAAGAGGGCCTTCTTGCTCTCTTTCAACATCTAAGTTCTTGTGAACAACTGAATGAGCTTGAGGTAGGCTGCTCTTGATGTGAAAGGTAAATAGTATTTTTGAAAATAGATACGTCTTTTAATTCAGTGGAAACTGATGCTGGTCCACAGCTCAAGGGGTTGTTGTTGAGTACAGAAATCAGACTGGGAGGGGTTGGAGTGAAAGAGAGAATTCAGGAGATGGAGACTTAAGTTTTAAGGTTTCCAAATTCTTTGTGTGGCTTGACATGGTTCCAAAAATGTTTTCCAAGTGAAATACAAAGGCAATAGTTCCACTGAATATTAGTGTTTCTGCCTCCAGCTCCCTCGAGGGCATCCGCCTTTAATCAAATCTTAGCTGGTGGGGAAAAAGTTTACAACATGTAAGCACCATTTGAAGCGTTCCTTCTGGTTAACCAGAAACATCGAACAAGACAAGAAGAAGGGAATGGAACGGAATGGAATATAGCATGGGAAGTTCTTTGTTAGAGATAAATTCTTGAAATGTATCTGTCCTAAGGTGATGGTTTGCCATCTTTCTTCCTTGTCTTCATTGAAATTCCATGTGGTCGTGATAGAAAATGTAAATGGAGACAATTTGGAGCTTTTATGGTTGAATGGGAGGTGGTTACACAAGCCTACTTGATCTGTCACCCATACATCCTCAGGGAACATCTGAGGCACTTCAAGAGCTTGAAAGAACATAGTGAAAACCCAGTGGACTAGGGAATTTCTAGAATTTCACTGTGGGGAACGAGGTGTTTGTTCTTGAGCGATTGCCAGAGGAGGTCAGGAAGAGAGCATCAGAGTGTGAACTCCTGATGGGAAGGATTCTAACTTACTTATTTCTATATCGTTGGTGACTAGCATAAGACCGGGGTCACGGCAGGTGCTAACTAATTCAGCAACCCGTTAACTAAGTGACTATATTTTCAAAGTCTGCATTTGAGTGACAAAAGTACCTAAAACTAAGGGAGCCCAGGAAAGTAAGTATCTTAAGGAGCATGCATGTGGGCCTTTTGTGACTTGACATCCTCATCAGTTACCTACCTAGAGAAAATTAGGCCTAACGAGAAACAAAATAGACTGACACTAATGAATTTCCCAGCTTAATGAGGTACAGCCTCATTAGGTTGAGTTCATACCCACCCTTGAAGTTGGCTGTAAGAACCTGTATACCATGGTTTTCAAATTTTAGAGGGCATAAGGATCACTCCAAAAGTGCTAGACAACATAAATTTCGGGTTGTTCACTAGAGGTTCCAATTCAGCAGATCTAGGGCAGGAACTAGGAACCCTTTTACAAATAGCTCACAGAAACCCTGATTGCCATGGGCACAAGGTACAGAAGAAGTTGACTGTGTGTTCTTGGAGATGACAACTATACTTGTAGATCTTGTGAACTCTGGGCAAAGTAGGAATCCCCGCACTGACTTTGAAGGCAGCCTCAAAGCATTCTATTCCTCCAGAGGTTCCCAGAATGGGAACTTCCACCTCATGGGCTTTCCAGCCCTTGCCCTGCTATGGGGCTTGCCGGAGGAGGCCTTGGGAAGGTGACCCCAGCTGTCGCTGTGGCCTGGATGTGCTCTCTTGACACATTTCTATTCAAACCCTGGAATGGCCCCAACGTCATAGTTGGAATGTGTTCAAAAGAATGTGGGAAGAGTGACAGAGCAACACAAAGTGAATCTCTGTAACCACATTCTTTTAAGAAAGTCATTTTATTAGGAATCTATTGAAATCTACCAGCAGGACAGGATGGAAAAACCAAATTCCTTTGTGATTATGATATTTTCCTAGTAGCTAAATATTATGACTATGAAGGCATGACCTTTAGATGCCTCTTCCAGATGGTAATAGCAACTGACATTTGTATAATGTGTGTATGAAGGGCAATTCTAATCAATTAGCCTGCAGAGCAGACTTGAGAAGCAGATACAGCAAATTTGAGTTTTAGAATATTGACTTAATTTTATTTTAATCCCAAATGTAGTTAACATACAGTGTTATATCAGTTTCAGGTGTGCAATATAGTGATCCAACAATCCTGTGCATTCCTCGGCGCTCATCGCAAGTGCACGCCTTCATCCCCATCACCTGTTTCACCCACCCCTCCAACCTGCCCCCCAGGTCACCACCGGTTCATTCTTTGTAGTTAAGGGTCTGTTTTGGTTTCTTTCTTTGTTTGCTTGTTTTGCTTCTTAAACTTCATATATGACTGAAATATAGCATATTAAGTGATCTTTGAAATGAAGAAACATGATTTGAGATGATGTTGGTTCCATAATTAGCTTCAATGTCAAAAAATCTTTTAATACTACGGAGGATGAGTGAAATAGTATGTAGCAGACAAAAGCCTCTAAAGACAGGTTAGAAAGGGAACTCCCTCCCCCTCACCATCTTCAGAATGTTCTGAGCAACAGTGGCATCTTTATAGGAGGTGTCAATCAGTCACATCACATCTCATTGGAATGGATCAAGTCATGGTATTTTTTGTTTCAACAAAATACTGAACAATCAGCCTTTTACAGCTGAAATATCCCTAGATTATTGATGAGATCCGTTATCTCAGCTACCTCTAATCTTGTCAGCTCTTCCTCAGAAATACCTAAGTGGAAACACCACCCCAAAATTTATAGAACCTAAAACACACATTTCTGAGACAGCAGAAGATCCTTGCCAAGAAGCCTTTTGATACTTAGCGTTCTCTTACGGAAACAACATTGTTCCATCTTTGGGGAACATATGTCTCCCTTTCAATTAACAAAAAGATCTCAAATTCTATCTTGTCCCAATTCAATACCTCTCTCCTTCTTCCTCTGAGAATTACCAAATTTCATGGATGGGATCTTCTGTGAACAGGGATTCTTAAAAATAATCTTCTGCAAGTGTGGAGTAGAATAAAGAATAAAGTAGAGGTGGTAAAGACCTCTAGAGTAGAAGTTAAAAAAAACGGTGGGTTTTATTCACTCGCATGGCTCTTACCCCATTAAATACAGCCTCGTACAATTAACCTCCCTCTTTGGGCCTTGGTGTGTGTTCTGGAGTTTCTCATTTAAGAACTTCCATCTTTACCTTCCTCCAGCTCTGATATGTTGTAGTTTGCCATCAGAAATACAACTGTTATAAATTGTCATCATGAGGGATGGGAAATGTTAAGTAGTCGGCTTGTTTCCCAGGCAGATAATTTTCCCAGAGGGGACTCTGGAGAGCAAAACACTCTATGGGAAGGAGCAGGGGGTGGGTGGGAAGTATCAAGAGTCTAATCAGGGCTAGTCCATTATCCAGAGAAGATCTGGTTCAGGCACATGGATGCGGGCGTAGCTCCATAAATGGAGAGCCCTGTTAGCCCAAGAGGACGCTGCACCCTGCCCAGAAGGGTGACCATGAGCTCCAGGGGCAGACAGGGCTCCACACACTTGCCTCCACCCAGCCAGCCCCCCATCACCCAGCTTCCCACGTCTGTGTCTGCCCTGGGTGCAGGAGCTTTGAACACCCAGTGAGGCCAGCACGACCACTTTCCTGATTTTTTCTTAGAAGGCTGTGTCTGGTGGAAGGGAATGAAGGCAAGGTGAGAGGAGGAGGATGGATAAAGGACAGCAAAAGCTCTGTGAATTAATTGTCTGCTGCTATGGTTGAGTTCCAAAATGAGTCCTTTCTGCTCCCCAGCAGCCCTTGTTCCCTCCCCCACAACCCTCCACCCCCATCTTATAATATCCACAAAAGCTGGGGCAGGCAGGGCAAAAGCAGGAGTCCCTACTGCTCTGCCCTAGGTCCCCAAGGTGCCAAGTCCTTGACGGTGCAGTGGTCCAGGCCCCAGCCAGTCAAAGCAGATGCTGGCCATGAAAGGGTCAATCAGGGTCTCATAGTCAAGGCAGATACTGGCCATGAAAGGGTCAATCATGACCTCACAGTGTATCTATTGAAATAAGCTGTGTCCCAAAATTATTATTACACTAGCCAACACCAAAAACAAAACAAAACAAAACAAAAAACAAAAACAAAAAAACAACTTCTGCTCAAAGTCGTGCTGTGAAAATTTTCCCCCACAACAGAAGACCTACTGTCGTGGGAGGGGCCTGAAGTGTCCCCTTTCCTCGGCACATTGGTCGAGACAGTGCAGCAGACTCTGGGCAGGGAACGGACGCGGGGTGAGCGGCTCTCACCCTTCGCCAGCCTGCAGCAGTCTGAGATGACAAGTTGGAATCAAGCAATGGGAGCATAAACCGAGGCTAGGAGTTCCTTCTAGATGATGGTTGGCATTTATTTGTATGAAATTTGGCCTTGAATGATACTTGCCTTCCAATTCTTAAAGACTCCGCAGAAAACAACACTTAAAACTTTATACCAGGAAATCACTGAGAAACCAAATATTTTCCTCATCAAAGAATTGCAATATATACTTTTACCCCTAAAGTTACATATAAGTGTCTACAACATTTGTAGATACTTAAAAAAAAAGATATTGTTTGTAACATATCAGGTCTAAAAAAATATACACCTAAACTTTTAAAGAGGTAATATGGATAAGATTGCTTTCTTTCCTATTTTTTTTTCTAACATATACACACATAGAGAAAAAGATTTATTTTAAGGAATTAACTCATGTGACTATGACAAGTCAATGAGCCAGAGACCTGGAAGAGCCAGGGTGTGGCTCCGACATGCTCTTTGATTTCCAATTTTTCAAAATAAGCATGTATTATTTACATGTCAAGGGAAATGTAATGTGACAATTCTTGTTAACCATCCTGGAGGCCTTTCTCTGTGCCTGGTTCTGGGCTCAATCCTCTGCGTGCCTCGTCTGTTTTAGTTCCCCCAGATACCCTTTAAGAGTGGAACTTGCATTATTCACATTTAACCGACAGAAGCAGGCTTCTCAAGATTTGGTGGCTTACCCAAGGTCGTTATGGCAAAGCCAGGATTTGAACACAGGTGTTTGGGGACTGTGGGGCCTTAGGAATAAACTCATTAATAAAATCAGGACAGTTCTTCAATTTTCCAGTGCTACCAAACCCTAATGCTTTCAGCAATATCTAACCACTAAAATAATCCTAACATGGCAAACTCTGGCATCTTATCTCAATAAGCAGATTTTTCCTTCGCCTCTTAGTACTTTGCCCTCTCTCTCTCTCTCTTTTAACTTGAAACCCCGGGAATTTAGTAATTCCGAAACCCAGTCTCATTTGTCAGGACCCTAGATGTTCCAGGACATTGGCAGAAAATTCATGGATGTCAGAATATTAGTTATTTTAATAAAAGCATTAATTTTTCTTCGGAGTTGTCTCGCTTGCTCACTCGCTCGCTCCCTCAAAGGTGAGTGCTCACACAACCTCGACTGACCGCGGTTCGCCTCCTGAGTGTGGCTAACGGAGGACTTCTCTTATTCCCTGGAGGGAAGCGTGGGCACCAGCCAGTGTTTGAGGCAGGCCTGCTCGTTAGGGAGGCTCCTGCTGGGCCTCTGTGGGTACACAGGTTGCGAAGGCGGATGAGTGAGGAGGGCGCAGAGTGGCTGTGTGCTGGGGTGCTCGGTGTGCAGGACCGCTAGCCCCTGGGGAGCACAGCACACCCCGGACCCGCAGCCTTTGGGGCAGGTGTGTGTGCGAGGTCTCTGTGCACCCCGAACCGCCCAGCCAAGCCGGGGCTCCTCGGGGGAGTCAGCGCTGGGGCCTGGGAGCCCCTGGTCGCACCGTATTTGCCGACTGATCACCCTGACTTTGCGTTTCGAGGCCCCGACCAGTGGGCACCACTGCCTGGCACCACTGCCTGGGCTGTCGCTGTGGCCGCCACTCAGCCCCGGAACCAGCTGGCCTTCCCTGGGAGCCACCTCCCAGCCCTCCTGAGCTTCGGGGCATGAGCACGGCAGCACTGGGCCGGGGACCTTTTAAAAGTGAGATCACCCACAAAACCCACAAAACTGCAGGCTGCGCAGCTACACAGACCATGCAGAGGCCACCTGCTGGCGGTGTGAGCCCGACACAGGAAGACCGCGGGTCGCCTGCTCCACCCTTGGCCCTGAGCGGCCACATCAGGTGACTCATTCTTTTTCTTGCTCTGCACCTGTCCACGAATGACGGCAAAAAGGCCAGGAGAACCGCTTTGGGGGTTAAGAGTGAACTTTGGCAAGCAGCCAAACTTGCAGCTAGAGACTCTGAACGACGAGGACCAACTGTTCTTCTCTACCTTCGTGTCTGGTGAGGCCACTGCGGGCCGGGCTGAGCACCTGCGCTGGGCATCGTTCTGTGGCCCTGGGCCCTGGACACCGGCTCCGGGCGCTGTCCTCTGTACGCCCACCCTCCGTGCCGCCGCTCTGGCTACTTCTTCAGTTCCAGCAAATTACTACTTCCTTTGTCCCATTTCACCATTTTCTTGTGTTTTCATCCTGTAAGCCTGTCAAATGTGCAACCTTTTCCATACGGTCACCCTGATAATCTTAGGCAATATTGGCCTCTATCCTCCCTCCTCCTCCCCTTGGTGGTGAGATCTTGCTTCTTAACACTGGGGCTCTGTCCTCTGCAGCCACATAGGGGTTACTCAACAGAGTGGCCCCTTGGGGACTGTGGTCTGTCCCCTTCATGTCTCTCCTTACTCTCCTCGTATAAAACTTGCTTTCAAAGGGCCCCTGGGTGGCTCAAGGATTGAACATCTGCCTTTGGCCCAGGGCGTGACCCTGGGGTCCTGGGATCGAGTCCCGCGTTGGGCTCCCTGCATGGAGCCTGCTTCTCCCTCTGCCTGTGTCTCTGCCTCTCTCTCTGGATCTCTCATGAGTAAATAAATAAAATCTGTAAAAATAAATAAATAAACTTGCTTTCACAGAGTTTAATGAAGTTGATTTTCATCCAGTCATGGAATGCAAAAGCTCTTAGGGACCACTGCATGAGAAGTCATACACATAGATTGAAATTCCGTCTACTTGACTTAGCTTAAAATTTTGACCTTGAAGTCATCTTTCTAACAGATCCTCAAATTCAGTTTCACTACAGACCACATAGCAGCTTCACGGTCTGAATTTTGAAGTTGTTTGGTGCCACATTTTTATTTAGTTATTTTCTTTTTTTATCGAATAAATCTACCATGTAACGTTGTGTATCTCATGTAGCGTTTATATAGTATGACTGCCTGTGTAGCAATATCTGTCACATGACATAATTGTAGCACAGTATTATTGTCTACATTCATGATACTCTGTGGCTTATTTAATAGTCATTATAGGTTTGTACCTGTAACCACCATCACCCCCACCCCCCAATATCACGTGGTAGCCACCATTTTACTCTTTGTGTTTTACAGGTTTGACTTTATCAGATTCCACATATAAGTGATATCACACAGCACCTGTTTTTGTCTGGTTACCTTGCTAAGCGTAATATGCTCAAGGTCCAACCATGTTGTCACTAAGAGGAGGATGTCCTCCTTTCTCACAGCCAAATAATATCCCATTGTGTATATATACTACATTTTTAAAAAAGATTTTATTTTTTTATTCATGAGAGACACACAGAGAGAGGCAGAGACACAGGCAGAGGGAGAAGCAGGCTCCATGCAGGGAGCCCAATGTGGGACTTGATCCCGGGATCCCGGGGTCATGACCCGAGCCGAAGGCAGATGCTCAACCACTGAGCCACCCAGGTGCCCTGCAGAAGGGAAAATTAAAGCCAGGAAAGAGCAGCGGACAGGCTAGGAAGGCGATGGGGGTTGTCACAATATTCTATAGGAGCAGCAAGTGAAGGCTTCCCTAAGAAGGTTCCATTTGATTAACAGCTGAAGGAAATGGGGCGTCTGTGAACCTGGCCGAAGGGAATTCCAGTGAGAGGGACTCCCAGTGGTAATGGCTTGAGATGGGCACATGCTTAGAGTTTGTGAGGAGAGAAAGACTCAAGTGGACTGAGCAGCTGGGAAGGTAGAGGAGGGAGTCAGGGAGACCAGGCGGTCTTCCCTCCATGGGAAGCCACGGGAGAGGTTTTCCCAGAGGAGTGATGTGTTCTGGCTCTAACGCGTTTGCTCCACTGCTGTGTGAATAACAGGCAGCAGAAGCAAGTCTGAAATTGAGTAGAGAAGTTGGGAGAAGGCGGTAGCTCTGGCCAGGCGTAGCAGTGAGATTATGACGAGCGGCTTGAGAAACCGGAAGAACAGGGCCTGGGTTTTACTAAGATGGGTTACGTTTATGGAAGCAGCAGGATTTGGGATGGCAGAGAGGTAGACGCTCAGTGTTTGATATATTATGTTTAAGATGTCCATAGAGAGGCGCCGGGGTGGCTCAGTTGTTGAGCATCTCCCTTCGGCCCTGTCCGTGACCCGGAGGTCCCGGGATCGAGTCCCACATCAGGCTCCCTGCATGGAGCCTGCTTCTCCCTCCGCCTGGGTGTCTGCCTCTCTCTCTGGGTCTCTCATGAATAAATAAATAAAATATTTTAAAATAAAGTCCATAAATAGCAAGTGTTGGTGAGGATGTGGAGAAAAAGGAACCCTCATGTGCTGCTAGTGGGAACACAAACAGGTGCAGCCGCTGTGGAAAACAATACGGAGGTTCCTCAGAAAGCTACAAATAGAACTACCCTGTGGTCCAGCAATAGCACTACTGGAATTTGCCTGAAGGGTACAAGAATGCTAATTCGAAGGGGTAGATGCACCCCTATGCTTATGGCAGCATTGTTTACCATAGCCAAGTTATGAAGGTCCAAGGGTCTGTAGACTGATAAATGGGGAAAGAGGATGTGGTGTAGATACATAATGGAATATTATTCAGCCATCAAAAGAAAGAAATCTTGCCATTTGTGACAACACGGCTGGATCTAGAGAGCATAACATCAGACTAAAGACGTCAGCCAGGGAAAGACAAACACCGTAGGATTTCAGTCGTATGCGGAATTTAAGAAACAAAGCAAACAAAGGAAGAAAAGGAGAGGGACAAACCAAGAAACAGCCTGTTACCCATGGAGAACAAACCGATGGTTGCCAGAGAGGAGGTGGGGCACAGGGGTAATAGGTGAAGGAGATCAAGAGTACACCTAGTGCAACGCGCACGGGGTGATGCGTAGAATCGCTGAATTGTCACGTTGTATGCCTGAAACGAGTATAACACTGCATGTTAACTGTACTGGAATCAAATTTATGACTTAACAAATTAAATAAAATGTCCATAAATGTCCATACAGATGGAGATGCTGCTTTGGCAGATTGTACGTGAATCTACAGCTCAAGGGAGAAATATGGGCCAGAAATATGAATTTGAGAGTGGTCAGCAGGGAGAAAGCATTAAAATCCTTGAAACTCAGTGAGATTCACAAGGAAAAAGGCACGGGTAGAAAAGAGAAGACGTGCTTCCAATATTTAGTGGGGACGGGGACAGCGGGTGGAGGAGGTGGAGAGCTGGAGCAGCCGCCCGGAGGGCGGGAGAGCGGAGGCACCCCGTCCCCGGGGGGTGCGGGCCTTGGCCAGAAGCCCGGCAGCTCTTGCCACACAATGGGGCGGTGGGGGGGGCATGCACATTCATGCCGAGGGGTAGGGGGCTGCGTGGTGGCTGCTTGTGGGGGTTTCCGGCTGCCTGCTACTGTTTGCTCAGGGAGGTCCAAGTCACGATTATCCGCTGAGAGAGCAGATGAGGGGAGGGGGGTGGAGGTTTGAGGAAGGAGGTTTGAGGAAGGATCCGCATTTGGATCAGTGGCTGTCGGCTGGACGTGACCATCAGCAGCTCGTGTCTCTTTCTCTAGGGCGCACCTGGGAGCAGGTACGAAGGAGCGGGCAATTCCGATCCAACAAGCTCAGGATTTTGCAAGCAGCCCCGTCAAACGGGAGGCAAGGAGGGTGAGGAGAGAGCTGGGGGATGGTGCCGAGATTGACCCTGGCCCTCGGCGCGGGTCATGCACACGTGTGCATGCAAACCTCACTTGTCATGACCTTTTCTGTAAGAATCATGTGTGACGATGAGATGTTGAAATTTCTGGAAAATGCTGTGGCTCCAGAAGGTGAATCATAGATTACAGAGCAAACTAACGAAAAAAAAAATGGTTTTCTAACAAACTTGCGTCAGAATCCTGGAAACACTACCTAAGACTGGCCTGCCCCCAAATCTTCTGCTATTTATCATGAAATGTGACAATGGCTTTCAGAAGCTTTCCCCGAGAGCATAGGCGAGAGTGAGGGGTTGGCAGACGGCTCCTAGGCCTGCTGCCCCCTCCTTTCTCCCTGTGGGGTCCAGGGCCCAGTGGGTTTGGGCCTTTCCAGCTCCCAGTTGGCGCCCTGTCCCTCCCTCTTCCTGCTCCTGCTCTCTCCGGGGGGCGGGGGGGTGCTCCTCTGGGGAGGACTGCTCCCAGAACGACCTGGCTGGACTCGTACCTGAGCCGGGCTCTCCACCCTGTCAGCAGGGTGCTCTCTGGAGGAACTCAGGTCCACGCCAGGCCAGGCCGGGCCGGGCACGCATCGTGCACCCTCGCCAGAGGCCTCACCCTAACTGCCCTCCGCACACTTCTCTCTGCCCCGACCTGAAGGTCCGTCTCTCTGAGATCTGAGCTTACCTCTTCCGACTGTTCAGGTTCACTCTCGTGTTTTCACGGCTACTGGTCACCTTCCCTGCGACTGACGTCGGGGTGTGTGCAGGAGGGTGCATACGCATGCACACACGTGTGAGGCATGGTATCTGGCCCACAGGCCTTGGGAAGGTGCCGAAACTTGCCCCGTGGCCTCTTCGTGTTCTTCCTCAATAGAGCAGATCCACGAATGAGGTGAGAGCAGGACCCTCCCCTCCCTCACTTTGAACCAGCCCGTGTCTCGGTCCGTTGAAGCCGTGACTAAATGCACGGACGGGGTGGCTTGTAGACGACAGGTGTGTCTTCCTGCAGTTCCGGAGGCCGACAATTCCAAGATCGGGGCCCAGTGGGGTTGGGTTGGAGACGGGTTTGTCATCCGTGTCTCTCCACTGTGTCCAGACTTGGTGGAAGGGCTACAGATCTCGGCAAGGTCTCCTTTGAGGGAACGCTAGCCCTACTAATGAGGGCTTATGACCTAAGACCCCCTTGAAGACTACGTCCTGAGGCATCATCTGCGGGGACTTAGGGTCCCAGCTTATGAGCTGGGGTGGGGCGGGGAGTAGGCAAACGTTCAGACCGCGCAGCAGGCAGCGCTTGTCCTAAGGTCTTCTGGCTGGACATTGTCCTGGGAGCAGACCTGACTTCGCGCTCCAGAGGCTTCGCTTCCCCCAAATCCTTCGCCCCAAGGGCTCCAGTCTTCTTAGGGTCATGGAAAAATGAGCTTGGAGTATCATGATGGGGCTGGTAATACACTCATTTTTTGTGGCTTCTCTGACATGACTGTCCATCTGGTCAGGGGGTTTCTCCAGGCACTTGCAGCTGCTGACAGGGAAGGAGCCAAGCGCCGGGCAGGGTCGCCAAGGAGACCCTCTTGCTGGAGAAGGAGACGCCTTTCCTCGCAGTTCACCACATTCCTGTTCCTCGGTTAGCGGAGGTCCCCGTGATCTCTCTTCTTCCAGGGACTGTCCCAGCCTATGTCCACATGAAGGTCGGGGGCTTGCCTGGCTTCTGGAGCTCCCGTGTCTTTTGAGAACATAAACGAGGCTAAGGGTCATTCGGGGCTCCCGGGGCCCGGGGGCGCCCAGCACGCCGTGGGGCACGTCAGACCCTCTGGTCCCGGAGCTGTTAGGGGAAGTGGCGGCTAACGCCCTCCTCAGCTTGCAGGTGGGAGAAGCGAGGCCCATGGGTCCCGCTCAGCTCACGCAGGGCCATGTGGCCAGGGGGGCAGGGTGTGTGCGTGTGCATGTGGGTGGTGTGTTCCTCGCATATGTGCATGTGTGTGAGAGAGATATGAGGTGCTGGGCACATGCGTGTGTGTTCCTCGGTGTGCACGTTCCATGCCTGCCGTAGTGCGTGCTTTGCGGGCGGGTGTGCAGTGCGTGTGTGAGCTGCGGGCACCCCAGCAGGACATCATGCACCGGGGCAAGTGTGCTGCTGGGAGCGGCGTGCTGGGATCCCACCCAGTGGCCTGGGCCCTTGCCTCCCTCGGGCTGCAGACAAGCTCCCTTCCTCACAGGACGTGTGCCTGCCCCACTGCCTGCCCGCGCCGCACGTCCCACAGGCCACCGAGGCCCCCACTGCTCTGAGCGGGAGCGTCCTGGAGGGTGGGTCCCTCACGGTGCCCAGGGCAGCAGGTCGGCTCATCAGCAGACACCTGGGGCAGAGACCCCGCGGCTGCTGGGTGAGCAGTAGGGGCCCCTGGTCCCAGAGGGCATCTCCGTGTGGACTCGCTTTCCTAGTGTGAGACCCACGTACATCTTTATCCTTCATTTATATATGGATGCATGTGGCAAAGGGCCAGGCAGGGGAGAGTTCACTGTCCTCAATATTAATATTTTTTAACAATACAAATATAATAGTGATTCAAAAATTATATTAGAAAACTAAATGTAGGGCAGCCCGGGTGGCTCAGCGGTTTAGCGCCGCCTTCGGCTCAGGGCATGACCCCGGGGCCCCGGGATCGAGTCCCGCATCAGCCTCCCTGCATGGAGCCTGCTTCTCCCTCTGCCTGGGTCTCTGCCTCTCTCTCTGTGTGTATTCTCATGAGTAAATAAATTTTAAAAAATCTTAAAAAGAAAACTGAAGGTAATATATTTAACATAAACAAGCTGAAAGTAATCTAGGATGTGAAAAAGAAAAAAAGAAAGAAAAAGAAAGCAAGCAAGCATTTCCTAAAGTCACCATTCTGCTAATGAGCGAGGTTAACACCTCAGTGCTTTCCTCTTTCTCTTCTCTCTTGCCTAGGAATGAGGCCCTTATCATGAATTCCTGCGGACGGAGGCGGTGGGGAGGCCGGGGAGGGCTTTCCTACGTCAACACTGAGCCCTACCAGTGCTCTGGTTCTTAGGGACTCTCGGCCGGAAGGCATCTTTGGGGCTTGCCACCCAAGATCTACTCTGTGTTCTTTGGGGTTCTTCCCTAAGACTCTAGCACTTTCCATGTGGGGTGTCATGTAGCCTCTTAAATTCATGCCAGCACAAGTTAGATAAAGATCCACATTCACTTTTTTTTCTCAGGTATCTGAACTTTCTGAGCGCTGTTAACGGAACGTTTGCTCTGATTTTGATCCGAGGTCAAGGTCTAGAGCCTGCACACGGCTCAGGGCGTACCTGTGCATTCGTACTTTTGATGAATCGTGCCAAACTGCTTCTGCACAGTGACCAGACCAGCATGTACTTCCACAAGCGACATCTGGAAATGGCTGTTTTCTGGAAAGCCTTTATGAACCTGTTATATTTTTCTAGGCTGACGGGTAAAAAAGTGGTATCTCCGTGTAGTTTTTAAAAAATATTTTATTAAAAAATATATATATTATTTATTTATTTGAGGGGGCTGGGAGGGGCAGAAGGAGAAGCAAAATCCCCACTGAGCAGAGAGCTTGACCTGGGGCGTGATCTTAGGACCCCGAGATCATGACCTGAGCTGAAGACAGACGCTTCACCGACTGAGCCCCCCGAGGGCCCCTTTATATGTCTTTCTGTGTGGTCTTGTTTGGATTGATGGAAGGTATTATTTTGGAAATAATTACGTACATGCTGCTCTGCCAAATTCTCTTATTGCATGCATTTTTTTTGCATGTTTTTTTGTTAATTTATGCTCTTGGGTTTTTCATATTTACAATAATACTATTTGCAAACAATAATAGTTTTACCTTCTTTCCAATTATACTTGTAATTTCTTCCTTGTATAATAGACTGGCTCAACCTTCCAGAAACTGTGAAATAAAAGCAGTGAGGGCTCCTGGGGGGCTCAGTGGTTACCGTCTGCCTTCAGCCCAGGCCGTGCCCCCCGGGGTCCCGAGATCGAGTCCCGCATCAGCCTCCCTGCATGGAGCCTGCTTCTCCCTCTGCCTGTGTCTCTGCCTCTCTCTCTGGGTTTCTCATGAATAAGTAAATAAAGTCTTAAAAAAAAAAAAAAAGAGTCATGAAAGGAGCCGTTCTTGTCCACTCCCTGAGGTATGTTTCTTTTTAATCATATTGAGGAATGATTTGTCTTTTTCTATTTCACTCCTATGGTTCTGAATAAAGAACGTTTTTGAATTTGCCAAATGTCTTTGATGTCTACAGAGATATGAACTTTTATTTTTTTTTCGTTTTTTTTTTTGAGATACGAACTTTTGATACAATCTACTTAAAACCTTTCATTAGAGTGACCTCTTAAATAGATTGAATTATTAGATATCATTATATTGAGCTACTCTTATCCTGCTGGAACAAAGGGTGTTTGGCATAACGTATAATTCTTTCCGAATGCTGCTGGATATGGTTTGCCAATATTTTATTTGGGATTTTCCCTCAATATTTATTACAGAGTTTCGGGTGTGCGTGTGTATGAGTGTGGAGTCGAGGGGGGAGGGGGAGGTCTTTATCAAGTTCTGGTATCAATGTTACATTCCTTTCATAAAAAGAGCATGAGGCATTTCCTTCTTTCTCTTTGTTCTGAAACAAATCACATTGGAGTACTCTGCTCTTACTTTAAAAAAAAAAAGATTTTACTTATTTATCTGAGAGAGCACAGAGGGAGGGGGAGAGGGAGAGAAGCAGGGAGCTGGGCGGGGGACTCGAACCCAGGGCCCTGTGACCATGACCCGAGCCGAAGGCAGCGCCTGAGGCGCCCCGGGATGCTCTGTTCTTTACGAGCCGTTGACCCAGGCACATTTTGTGAGAGGCTGCGGCATTTCTTCTCTGCTCACTTTGTGCCTAACTCTCAATTTCCTAAATTATGTTGTTGACTGACCCACGGCAAGAAGGCGAGTGAGAGCTGACCACATCCCTGTCCTCCTCGGTCCTGGGAGACTTCAGAGAAGTCACGGGAGCGACAGAAAATACGCGGGAAAAGAGCAAGAAAGAAATTCTTGGGAAGCCGGGGCTGCAGACCGTCGGCATGTGCTCTGCGTCTTCACATAAAGTACATGCGCCGGGGACTGGCCGGCTTCATCCCAGGTTGTTGTCGGCTGGTGGCACCTTGTAAAGACTCCGAACGAGGGTGTAGTGTGCCTGAGGGGCCGCCCCCCGCAGTCGTGTTTGCAAGAGCATGAGCAGCACTGGTCACTAGACACCCATCCAGCAACGAAGGCTCCGGGCTGACGGGCACAGACAGGGACACCGAGAGGGCTCTCCTGGGCGTCAGAGCTGGGGGTGGGAGGAGAGCGGCAGCGCGGCCTGTCCGCACACACGAGCACCCGAGGGGGCGGCAACGGGGGAGCCGGCCGCAGCCCCCCTGCAACTTAACAGCCTCGTGCTCCTAGCACAGGTACAATGTCACTTAACGAAGGTAAAACAGTGGCTCCTGCGGGCTCCGTCGGGGAAGCGTCTGCCTCTGGCTCAGGTCGTGATCCCGGGTCCTGGGACCCAGCCCCACGTCGGGCCCTGCTCAGGGGGCAGCTGCTTCTGCCTCCCCCTCTGTCCCCCTCTCTCTCTTTCTCAAACAAATGAATAAAATATTTTTAAAAAAGGAATGAGGGCAAAAGAGAGGAAGCCCCAGCAAGACAAGTAATGTAACACGGAGTCCCCGAGTGAGGGAAGTCCTCAGCCTGGTTAGTGATCGTGGGGGTTTACCTGCGAGTCCTCAGCCTGGTTAGCGATCGTGGGGTTTACCTGCGAGTCCTCAGCCTGGTTAGGATCGTGGGTGTTTACCTGCAAGTCCTCAGCCTGGTTAGTGATCGTGGGGTTTTACCTGCGAGTCCTCAGCCTGGTTAGCAATCGTGGGGGTTTACCTGCGAGTCCTCAGCCTGGTTAGTGATTGTGGGGGTTTACCTGCGAGTCCTCAGCCTGGTTAGCGATCGTGGGGGTTTACCTGCAAGTCCTCAGCCTGGTTAGCGATCGTGGGGTTTACCTGCGAGTCCTCAGCCTGGTTAGGATCGTGGGTGTTTACCTGCAAGTCCTCAGCCTGGTTAGTGATCGTGGGGGATTACCTGCAAGTCCTCAGCCTGGTTAGTGATCGTGGGGGATTACCTGCGAGTCCTCAGCCTGGTTAGCGATCGTGGGGTTTACCTGCGAGTCCTCAGCCTGGTTAGCAATCGTGGGATTTACCTGCGAGTCCGCAGCCTGGTTAGCGATCGTGGGGGTTTACCTGCAAGCGACAGTGAGACAGCCCCGCATCCGCACTGGGTTAGCGAAAGCCGCCGACAGAGCGAATATCGGGGACAATATGGAGCAGATAAAGGTTGTCCACGGTTTCCAGGAGTACATGCGGGCAAAATTACCTGGGAAACACTCTGGATGACCTCCCAGAGTTGAAATTAGGATGAACCGGGGACTCCGCATCGTATCGAGGCTCCTCTAGGGAAGGGGAAGCCCCTCGGATCGGAAGTAAGGCGCCAGGTTCTCTGAACCCCACGTGCAATTTCCTGGCCCGACCGGTGCTTCCGCGTGGGGTTACCTTTCGCTTCACAGCAGCCGTTCACATGATGCTTCCTCTTCTTTTCTGCCTACGTGCCACGTTGACGATTAAAATGCTTGTAAAATGTGAAAACGTTTCTCTCCGCGTGCCCCTCGGTGTGGCTCCCCGGACACAACCCCTCGTCTTCTCTTCCAGGATGCCTGCCCGCCTTAGGTATTTCTAGTACTTGTTTAAATTACTGTTTCCCCCCCAGTTTGAGTTACTTTTGTTCTCACTAACATAAGTTGGCCGGTTTGGTGCTTTCCTTTCGAGGCAGCCCCCGCTCAGCTGTCTGTCGGGTCCCCCGAGTCAGGCCAACTGTGCTGCCGAGTCCCTGGGGCTGCACCACAGATTCTCCGTCTCAACCAGGGGTGAGTCCATACCCTGGGGAACATGTGGCCACATCCAGAGACAGTTTCACCATCACGACTGGGGGAACGATTGGCATCTGCTGAGTAGAGACCTGGCTTGCTGCTGCACATCGTAAAACACCCGGGATAGCCTCAACCAGCAAGGTTGACCCCAAACATCAAGGTTGCCAAGGTTGAGAGACACGGCCCTTGTATGTGTCCCCCCCGGGAAATTCAAGGGCAGAGAAGGGTGCAAGCCCTAGGACTTTAAAAATGGCAGTGAATCTGTCTCCTTTGGAATCATGCACCTAGTAACCCTGCAGCCGCTCCGAGTCATCAGCACCGCTTCCTTTTCCAGCTCCCAGAGAGAACAGGGAGGGGAGGGATTTTGAAACACCAGCTCTGGGTGCTGGCAGGGGTGGGGTGGGTTCCTGGTGCTGTTCAGGCCCGAACCCTTTCCTCACCCCTCCCCCCAGCCAGGCTTGCACTCTTGGGCTTGTACTTACCAACGGCCACAGCTCATTGCTGTAGAGTCCTGGGGAGGGGGCAGGTGATGGCTGCACCAAAGGGGGTAGAGGGGCACGAGGGCAGAGCCCAACTTGTCCTCCCCAGTGCCAGCCACTTCCACCCTGGGCCACAGTGTGTCTCACTGTGCTGGCCAACACACACACGTACACCTGCACGTGCACATGCATGCACCCATGCACACACACACATGCACACAGGCACAAACACGTACACATGCACATGCAGACAAATGCATATACACATACACATGCACACACCTGCACATACACAAGCCCATACATGTGGACACCTGTGCACATGCGCAACATGCACACACATACACATGCACACACGTACACATGCACACACGTACACATGCACATGCACACAAATGCATATACACATACACATGCACACACATACATGTGGACGCACAGGCACACACATGCACACACATGCACATGCATAGATGCTAGTTCAAAACAATCTTCCATCCCCCAAGGGGTGTCTTCTCTCCCTCTCTGCTCCCTCCTTTCCTCTTCTCCTCCTCTGTTGGTTCCTCCTCCTCCTCTCCACTCTCCTCTCCCTTCCTCTCCTTCTCCTCTTCATCCTCGGTCATTCCGAGTCTATACAATCTTCTACAGTTTCCTCGGGTCTGATTTCACCAAATGGGCCCACACCCTGTGGCATCCAGGCTCTTGTGGTGACAGCAAGAATCAGGCTGGCTATTTTGCGATGTTGTTTATGGAAAGCAAATACCACGCAGTTTCTCAAAGATGGGTAGAGTTTCAGCAGTGTCTCCAAAAACAGTGAAAACACAAATTTTGTCCTGTTTTTCTGGCTCACTTCACTTGTTTCATTTGTTTTGTTTTGTTTTGTTTTTTTTAAGCAGGCTCCACACCCACCATGGAGCCCAATGTGGGGCTTGAACTCACCACCCCGAGATCAAGGCCTGAGGGGAGGTCAAGAATTTGAGGCCGAATCAGCTGAGCCACCGAGGCACCCCTGTTTCATTTTTTGGAATAAGTTTCTGAGGTGCAATGGACTTTGTTTGGAACTATTGCTGAGAATACGGAACAATAACAGCCAAATGCTTTAGTTAAGTCATATAAACACTTGGGCCTCTTGAAAGCTGATGATACTTAATTTTATGTCAGGATAGTTGGAGTACAGTGCCCAGCTGTTCGGTCAAACACAAGGAGCATAGATGCTGCTGTCCAGATGTTGTGCAGGTGTGATTACTATCATCAGTTAACTTTAAGTAAAGATGACTCTTGATAATGTGGGTGGGCCTCATCCACTCCGTTGAAGGCTTCAGGAGCAAAAATGGATTTTTCAGGGAAGGATTTCTGCCTCGAGACTGTGACCTAGAAATCCTGTCTGAGTCTCCAGCCAGCCAGCCCAACCTACAGATTTAGGGCATGACATGTCCACAATCACATGAGCCAGTTTTCCAGAAACAAATCTCCCTCCATAAATGCAGACATATCCCATTGGTTCTGCTTCTTTGGAGAACCCCTACTGATATAGAGGTTATTTGTACCACATCTTTTTTTTTTTTTTTTTTGGAAGTGAAAGGGCTTTTAGGGCAGTTGTTCAGATGAGATTCTCAGGGTCTGTTTACCGGGGCTGAGAAGAAGCAGGTGGAGCTGGTGCTTGACTAGACCTGCTCCATTGCCCAGAGGCACCACACAATAGCTTCTTCCGGTGAAGTCGAAGCTAAGTTGACCCAGAGTAAACGGACACCTTGGTGAGAAGTAGTGAGGTAATTAAATGCTTTTTCCCAGAATCACATGTATCTTTCCGCCAAAGCTAAGTGTACAGCTCTTGAAGCATAGCAAGGAGCCCTGGGAGCCCCGCACATCTTTAGCCGTATCCACCAATCCTGACATTTAGTCACTCATCCGTGCAGCGTTTACTGAGGAGGACAAGGATCCTCTCTGGCCTGTTCACTCTGCGTGGAGCCACCCGGGCACCCGACACAGCGCCGGAGCATTTGTGGAATGAATATGCGTCTTAAATTGCCCATTTCGGTGTCCATTGAATTAAAGAGTGAACTAGAATATCTGCGGAGAGGTTTCATCTTTGTAGATTGCTCCAACGTAACTTCTGTCATCGGTGTTTCTGGCCGGTGTTGCTCCTTGCTCCCGCGGTAGGGACCCTGCAGGTGGGGCACTGGGCTCCCATCTGCAGACTGATCCTGCCTCCAGGTTTGGAGCCAGCGCTGCTCCGGAAAAGCACAGTGTTGGAGGCTTCGGTTCAGTTCAGCAGCTTGTTCTGGGCATGCTCGGCCCTGAGCTGCGGGATCTGCGAGCTGCCGCCCGAGCACACCTGGCCGGCTGTGCTCCCCCTGTTCCTGCCGCTGGTGCTGAAGGCAGGGGGCCACTCTGTCCCTCCGGCGGGGCCCATGATCCGGGGTAATGGCCACAGCTGTGGCCTCGGCTAAGTTGGTGCTCGAATGTCAGCCGTGCCTTTTACGAGCATGGTTTGCTCACCTGGAGCCGTGCACCTGCCTCAGAGCTGCCGTGAGTCCGAGGCGGTGGTTCAGCATGGACACTGCCAGCGCCTGCCCCTCCGCACCCCAGGCTCGGCCGGTCCTGCTCCCCGTGCTCTCGTGGGCGCAGCACCCTGTGCAGGCCAGGTGCCTCCTGGGGCCATGCGCCGAGGGGAGGCTGAAGCTGGGTGTTAGACTGCAAACCGTGTCGTAGGAAACGGCAGGTGTCTGTTGAACAATTCCCTTACAAACACCCACTGAGTGTTACGTTCGGGCCAGATGCCTTCATGCATTCGGAATTCAGCAGTGAACACGAGGAAACCCCATGCTTGCGTGGAGCTTACCGAACGTGCAGAAAATTGAAATTGGTGTCACTAGAACTGGAGGGAGGCCGATGGCTGGTGGTTGGCAAAGTTTCCCTGAAGAGGTGCATTCAATCAGATCCTAATAACAAGAAGGAGGTGGTCATGGGACCGTTAGGGGAAGAGGTTCTGTGCCGGGGGAACCGCTCGTTCCAAATCCTGACACATGGTGCCTGGAGAACTGAAAGCATTTTGTCCTGGGTCAGGCCAGCAGCTGGTCGACGCACTCTTGTGGAGCGACTCTTGCTGGGGATGGTTCGTGATGCTAATGGACAACCCATGTGACGAGAAGGGCTCTCAGGTCCAACAGACTCAGGAAACATAGCCCACAGATCATCCCCCTTCTTGTGCTCGTGCGCTCTCTCTCTTTCTCAAATAAACATATAAAATCCTTTTTTAAAAAAAGATGCTTGCGGGCGCCTGATGCTTGGCTCAGTCAGTTAAGCATCTGCCTTCCACTTGGGTCATGATCTCAGGGTCCTGGGATCGAGACCCGTGTTGGGCTCCTTGGTCTGCAGGGAGCCTGCTTCTCCCTCCCCCTCTGCCAGAGACTCCCCTTGCTTGTGTGCGCTCGCTCTCTCTGGCAGATAAACAAATAAAATCTTTTTTTTAAAAAAGATACCTGAAGACAAGGCACACTGGGGTTGTTAAACATCAACCACCAATGGAAGCTGCTGTTTCCCCTCCACCCCCATCGCACCCACTTCAGGAGCCTCTCGTAGCCTCACCACCCAGAGCCTTGTCTGATATATCTATTTACTCCCAATTCTTCTTCTTTTTTTTTAAGATTTTATTTATTTATTCATGAGAGACACAGGCAGAGGGAGAAGCAGGCTCCATGCAGAGAGCCTGATGCGGGACTCGATCCTAAGACCCCGGAGTCATGACCTGAGCCGAAGGCAGATGATCAATCACTGAGCCACCCAGAATCCGTCTTTAAAACTAACGTTCTCAAAGCTAAGGTCACAGATGTATTCAATTCTCTGCTTTTAGCTAATTTGACCAGATTTACAGATAGGAGAGATTCTTCTCTTGCCACTATACTTTACTCTGTGCTGGCCTAGCAATCTTTGTCGGGGGAGGGGGGTGTGGAGGGGGATGATTTCCAGAATTTATTCTCTTATCACTATTTCTATACTTTTTTTTCATTTTCTCTAATTCCCCAGCCTTAGAGTTATGCATTCTCCTTAGGTGTATAAAGATTTATAATCTATCTTTGTATCAGTGTCAATGTCTTTCAAAGATTGAGAGAGGTCCAAGCTATTTCAAAGATTTCCAAGTTAGTGGATTGTTTAAAAATGGTAAAAATCCAAAATATGGTGCTGAAATTGTGGTATATTTTAACTGATTATATTTTGGAAATATACAGAAAATTACCTAGTAATAAAATTAAATTTTTGGTAAGTTATTCTAGATTTATTTAAAATATTAATTCCCAGTGTGATACTCAGTTGGTCTGCCCAAGTACCCTTTTCCTACTTCAGGAACAAAAGAATTTCTTTTCTTTTTTTTTTTCAGAGCAGAGATGAGAACAGCTGAACAATTAGATCTCTGGTCATAAGAGGCTGGTCTCTGACAATGCTCTGGTCAATGCAGGGAAGTCCTTTTTGTTTTTTCTTTAATTTTTTTATACATTTATTTTTTATTGGTGTTCAATTTGCCAATGTATAGAATAACACCCAGTGCTCATCCCGTCAAGTGCCCCCCTCAGTGCCCATCACCCAGTCACCCACACCCCCTGCCCACCTCCCTTTCTACCACCCCTAGTTCGTTTCCCAGAGTTAGGAGCCTCTCATGTTCAGTCTTCCTTTCTGATATTTCCCACTGATTTTTTTCTCCTTTCCCCTTTATTCCCTTTCACTATTTTTTATATATTTTTTTATTTTGAATAAAATAAGCAGCAGCTTTGCTTTCTGCCCATCACCATTCTGTTTCTTCCTACCAGAAATGGGGACATGGAAGCTTCAGTTGTGATGGTTATTTTGTCAAATACAGTGAAATGGAAGAAGAAGAATCTGGCAGACAAGTAAAATCCTCAATTGTTATAACCTCTAGTTGTTCAGTTTCTCTATTTGTGTCCACACACGCTCCTAACCATGCACAGTGGTCATGTGGTGAGGGTCTCTTCTTGGTCCTCCAGGTATCTCCTGAGACTGTCAAGTCATTTTAGAGCCGCTGGCCCGATGGCCTTCTCACCACCCGCCACCACATGCAATCCTCATCAGACCACCCCCTTTTGAAAAAGAATATTCCTTCTCGATGATCACATCTAGGGTGTGAATTCCATTTAATATAAGAGCATTAATTATTGATATTTATGGCATTAGGCTTGCCTCTTTATGTGAAGAGCTCAAAAGCACTCCATTGGTGTCTCTTGTCCTGTGCCTCAGCAGACGGCCATCTGCAGCTAGACGTATGTTTGCTAACTCCATTTATTTTCCTTCAATAAATGCTTCCCAGGGATAGTTTTTCTGTGGTGACTTTACAGGGTTTTTTTCCACTGATGACCTTCCTCCCCATGAATGATCCTTAAAGTTCCCCACATCGCCACCCTCCTCCTGGGTTATACAGTGTACTCAACCCCAACGCCCACCTGTTAAGAGCTTGCTACAGTGGCTTTTAGAGTTGGTTCCCCTTGTTTTCTCGACCATGTTTGACCCTGCCTTCGGCCTCCTGTACCTTCTGAGATGCCCCCACAAAAGCCACTGGCAGCCACTTGCCCCCTTCTAGTCCCCATGAGTGGCCATGCCACCTCCTTTTCAGCACAGACAAAATGTTTTCTTCCCTAACACTGAATAGAAGGCAGAATTTGCAGACTGTATTATTCCCAGAGAATAATAAATAATAATAAAATAATCATAAATAATTATTTAAATAATAAATAATAAAAGGCTCCTAATGCCACAGTTACTGGAAGAACAAGTAGACATTCCACTCAAGAACTCACTAGTCGATGACACAAGATCAAAATGTAACATTGCTACCAATTCAGATTCCGGTTGGTCTCATGCATGGGCAATTACGTAAGTCGTGATGCTGACAGAGCAACGCTGAGACATGCTCTCTGGCACGTGGCCTCCTCTGTTTGGTGGCCAGTTTCAGTTTCCTGATAGGTCTTGTTCTGTAGCTCATCTGGGACAGATGTGCGACAGGGAGCCAAGGACAAGCAGAAAGTCTGCAAGTGCAGGAAAGGTTAAGTCATCTTGTAGGTGATGTTCTTGCAGACACCCACTCGCTTTTTCCTTTTGAAACTGGGTTATAACCTATTGGTCATTGGCAAGTTGACCTCCAGTGAGATTAGAATTTTACCCAATTTGCAAAGGGCAGGTCTTGGTCATTTGCACTAGAAATGATGAGTGTCTATTTCAGCTTTTCAGGGACATGCCTAAAGCTTGTTGTTGTCTTGCTTAGTTCTCTGGTACAGGACTCTGTTCTACCTTCCGTAGAAGGAACCGCTGTGCTTGGACTTGCTGGAAAATATGTGGGCAGTTTTCCTTGAGAAGTGCCAGGCTGAGATTCCTACTTGCTACAACCCACCCAGGGCCAGTCATGCCTCTGCCACCAGCAATGAGGACACCAAAGTAGGTCATGCATCCTCAGTGCTCATTGAATTAGGGCTCAATGTCTTCATCTGTGAAATGGGAATGGTGCTATCTATTTTGCAAGAGTGTTCTGCAAATTTTAAATCACTTCAAGGCATACATGAGATGTAAAACTACCGTCCCACTCACTACTCATGAAACATTTATTGAGTGTCTAGAGTGAGCCAGACACTGTGCTAAGGATGGAGTCCCTGCTCCTAAAATGCTTATAGATTATCTAGTGGGGGATACAAATATTTTATAGATAATCTTACAAATAATGTCATAATGAGAATAAAAATTAAGAAAGTGAACAGGATACTATGTTCGTTGCTGCCACCACTTCACGCTGGGCACAATATTATATTGGAAATCAGAATTGTTTAATGTGAGGCAAGTAAGAACACATGTTCACATTCATTTCTTGGCAGAAAATTGGAGCCACTACATAATGGGTTTTACAATATACATAGAGTTGAAAGTTGTCTGGTGGGCAATCATTTGTTTTGCCTTAATCTTCTCAAATAAGGAAATGGAAATCAATACTATCCAAACCAAAGAGAACAGGCCAACTAATCAACAGCAAATCAACCAACCAACAAACATAGAAGAATTAAACAGTAAGGGAAGTGATTATAGTGACACTTCTTTCAAAATCCAGTAATGAGATCTGCTGATAATTATTAAGTTCTTTTCATGGCCCACTCCTGTGCTAAGTGCTTTCCTGGATGTTCCCATTGGCCCGATAGTCACCATTCCTCTGGGTATGCGGTGCGATGCCCGCACCTTACAGTTGTGAGAACTTGCCAAGAGTCACACAAAATAGTTGGGCTTCCAGTTCCTATAAAGATCTCTGGGACTGAAAGGCCCTGGGCTCTCAACCACCACACAACAAAGCATTTATCTAAAAATAAGATTGTTTACGAACCAACTTTAGAAAAAATTAAATTCTCAGACCATCCATGAGTAAATTCCAGGTGAGTAAAATACCTAAATATAAAATGCAAAACTATGTGAAAAGACAGAATGCAGAAGAAATATTTTTATATAATTAGGGGCAGAGAAGCCCTTCCTAAGTATGGCATGCAGCCCATAGGTTATAAAAGAAAGTGATGACCCTTAGGAAAAATTTAAAATATTGTTGGGGCAAAGGAAACCGTAAATGAAATAAAAGGGAAATGAAAACTGAGAAGAAAAATATAATTTAGTTAACAAAGAGTTAAGATTTACAATATGTAAAGAAATCAATAAGCTAATAAAGAAAACAAATAAATGGAAAAATAGATTAATAATATAACTATCATGGTAAGATTAACTTTACTTACAAATAAATCAAAACTATAATTATTTCTTTTTCAAAAAGATTTTATTTATTTATTCGAGACAGAGAGAGAGAGAGAGAGGCAGAGATACAGGCAGAGGCAGAAGCAGGCTCCATGCAGGGAGCCCGACGCGGGACTCGATCCCGGGTCTCCAGGATCACACCCTGGGCTGAAGGCAGACGCTAAACTGCTGAGCCACCGGGGCTGCCCACTATAATTATTTCTGAAATATATTTTCAAATTTAGAAAATGCTAATATCAGGTATCAAACACACAGAAATACTAACAAATTGTCAAATATTAAAATAGCTATTATGATTTTAAATGTCTCATTTGTTGGTCTCTTCTAGTTCTGGAATGTCTCCTGATAAGTATTTCCACACCTGTGCAATAATTCATATATAAGGATTCAATATTATATTTTATAAAATAGAGAAAAACAGAAAAAAACTCACTAATGTACATATCATTTAGTGGAAACAGGTTCTCCAGGAAGATTGCAGGTATTATCATATGATGGACTTTGCAGTTATTAAAAAAGAGAGTTGACCGCTATGTTCAGATAAGAGGGGTTTGATTTGTTATAAAGTAGAAAAAGCATATTGTTGAACTGTATTATTTTATTTGTATTATAAAACCATACTTCCAGCAGCCCGGATGGCTCAGCGGTTTAGCATCGCCTTCGGCCCAGGGCATGACCCCGGGGTCCCGGGATCGAGTCCCACATCGGGGTCCCCGCAGGGAGCCTGTTTCTCCCTCTGCCTGTGTTTCTGCTTCTCTCTCTCTGTGTCTGTCATTAGTAAGTAAATAAGGTATTTAAAAAAATTAAAAAAAAATAAAACCATACTTTTATATACACAGGAAAAAAAGCCTTGAAACCTAAGTACGTAAATACTAGTAATAGTTACCTCTAGGGAATGGAGAGTAGGGAGGCTTTAGTATCTACTTCTGTATTGTTTAAATTTTCAAAACACACACACACACACACACACACACACACACACACAGATGTATTTACCATAAATTTTAGGGACAGGTCAAAAATAAAACATTTCAGTGTTTCATAAAATTTTTAAAAGTTTATTTATTTAAGGTCCAATTGGCCCAAATACGCTTTTCAGTATGGATGGTTGGTTATTTTCATTCTGCTGTAGCTACTCTGAGGAATTTCTCAAGATTGCTTTCTTATCTTTATTCTTTCCAAGGCTTTCAAAAGTTCTATCTGGATTTCTTTCTTTCCTTAAGAAAAAAAAAAACAAAAACAAAAAACAACTACTACTCTATGTAACTGGTGATGCGGACCCGTCGTTTGGCCCAGAGAGGAGCATCTGAAACTGGGAGCCTTGCTCGTGCTGCGAGCACAGCCGGCCGGCCTCAGCATCCTCAGCGTCCTCAGTGTCCTCAGCATCCTCAGCGTCCTTAGCACCGAGCGGCCGTTTGCACAAATGACTGTGTCTTCAGCTCTTCTGGAGAGAACTCTGGTTCTTGTTAGCAGCCTTCAAGCTTTGATCGCCAAGCCCGAGACAGGAGTGTTGCGCCTTTTGAAGTAGCCAATGTTGCTCATTCAAAGACAACAGAGTTTGATCACCTTTGGTTGGATGCTTGTCAGCTGGGACATGAGATCCTGGTATTAGGCTGCCATCCACACTGGCCACAGGGGCAACCAGAAAATCCCTAAATGGAAATTACTTAAAAACATTGACGATGGTCAAGGTGCTAAAAGTAGAAATCCACTTGTAGAAATCGTATAAAAATGTTAACTCCTAACTCTGGGAAACAAACTGGGGGGGGGGGGGTGACTGGGTGACGGGCATTGAGGGGGGCACTTGATGGAATGAGCACTGGGTGTTATTCTATATGTTGGCAAATTGAACACCAATAAAAAATAAATTTATATTAAAAAAAAAAACGTTCTTATCAGGGTCAGCGTTTTCTGGAACACTCACTTATCAACGGAACTGGCTTTCCCGTTCCGTGGTGCCCACGACCCTAATGACTTGCTTTCCTCGAAGCCACATGACCCCAAAATCTGTGTGTAATTGGCCTCATTCCTACTGGACTTAGAAAAGTCAGCCTTGCTGACATGCTGGACTCAGCCTGCTTTCTGTCTGGGTCATTTCCCCACAAAACATGTGTGGTTTAGGGTTGGGGGAAGACAATGAAATCCATGTGCTTCCATGTTCAGCTTCGCTGCTCTGCAGGCTCCAGGTTCAGCCCGTCCACTTCCTCCTGTTCTTTGCCCCAAGTAAAATCAACCCGTTTCCAGTAAATAGACCCATGTCCCTAGGAGCACGGCGGGAAGGTTAAGTGTTGATGCAGCCAGTGAGCTATGGGGAATGCTAAAGGATGAATGACTTTAGCCGTGTTGGTATATGTGCTCATTGTAAAACCAAAGTGAATAAAATATTAAAATACATAAAAGTAAAAATCCTTCTTCCTAAAGTAAACATATCCTCAAGTTGACTTTCCTTATTAAATGCCTTCATTAACTAGTATCAACAGGATTTTCTCCAAGATTGGAAACACATGGAGCCCTGCTATCTGTTAGACAAATTCTCAGAACTGAGTCATAGAAAAACAAGACAAAAAAAAATGTCTGAAATGAAAAGAACTCAATGCCTTCTCGTTTCATTTACAGTGAGATTCTAGTCCTTTCCGCACGGTGGAGGCTCTGCACTCTCCTGGCACGAGTTCCTCTCTAGCCCACTCTCTACAGCTCCTTGAACTGTCCTCCAGTCGTGCTGGTATCTTTGCCGTTCCCAGAAGGGGCCAAAGGACACTTTCCTTCCTCAAAGCCTTTTACCGGAGGGAACCCTTTTCCTCTGGACGTTCCCACGGGGCTCTCATGTCCTCCACGTCTCTGCTTAGGGGGTGCCTCATCGGGAAGGCCTTCCCCGATCACCTGATATCCACTGGCACCTCTATTCCCCATCACCTCGGTTTCTTCTCGGATATTCTTCACTATATTTATCATGTCTGGACATATTATAGATTTGTTCCTCTGTTTATTGCCTGACTCCTCCCATTGAATATAAATTCCTTGGATTCAGAGATTATATTTTGTTGAATGCTATATTCTTCATCCCTTAATAGATGCTCAATAAATAAATACAGAGTAGTGAGTAAGTGAATGACAGCTACCAACTCTTGAGTGCTTGCTATGCAGCAGATACTATGCTATGCATTATCTCATTTAATCTTTTCAACAAACATCTGTCCTTCTTCCAAATTATAGTTGAGGAAATTGAAATTTAGGAAGATTAGGAAAGTTGCCTAGGATTGTGGGTGGGATCTATCAGACTGTAAAGCCTGTCCTTTACATTGATTTCTTTGTGTCATCCATCCATTAGAACACCCTTTCAGGGATCCCTGGGTGGCGCAGCAGTTTAGCGCCTGCCTTTGGCCCCGGGCGCGATCCTGGAGACCCGGGATCGAATCCCACGTCGGGCTCCCGGTGCATGGAGCCTGCTTCTCCCTCTGCCTATATCTCTGCCTCTCTGTGTGTGTGTGTGTGTGTGTGTGTGTGTGTGTGTGTGTGACTATCATAAATAAAGAAAAATTAAAAAAAAAGAACACCTTTTCACACATATTATTTTATTTTTACTCTGGTTCTTAAATGAACTCCATGTGACAGGCAGGAAATAGTTTATTATCCTTGTTTTAACAGTGAGAAAATTGTGGCTCAGATGGCTAAGATACTTTTGTGGAGTCTCAGAACTGATAAATGTCATGGTTAGGATTTTAGTGATTGTATCTCAAGTACAACAAAGAACTTACTTCAAATTTGGGGATTCATTTTATGAAATAGCTTTCAACTACTTGAAAGTAGTTTACCTGGAACCAGTTCCTTTTATTGATAAGAATCAACTTTATTTAAAAAAAAAAAAAAAAAACCTGACAAAGAATCTCGGAAGTATGAGCTGTGTATTTACTCTCCAAGACTTGTCTAGAGCCTTGTGGGTTTTTTTTTCTTTTTTCTTTTTTCTTTTTTTCTTTTTTCTTTTTATTTATTTGTTTATTTGTTTGTTTGTTTGTTTATTATCATCTTTTGCCTTGTGGGTTTTTAAAAAGTTTTTATTTAAATTCCAGTTAGGTAACATATGGTGTAATATTAGTTTCAGCGGTACAGTTTAATGATTCAACGCTTCCATACAGCACTCAGGGCTTGTTGTAACACTCCTGAGTCCCCATCACTCATCCCACCCATCGCCCCACCCACCTCCCCTCTTGCAACCATCAGTTTGTTCTCCATCCTTAAGAGTCTCTTGTGCTTTGCTTCCTTCTCTCTCTTCTTCCCCTTCCCCTGTGTTCATCTGTTCTGTTTCTTAAATTCCACATATGAGAAGCACCTGGGTGGGTGGTGCAGTCAGTTAAGTTTTCGACCCTTGGCTTCGGCTCAGGTTATGATCTCAGGGTTTTGAGATCAAGCCTCGTGTCAGGCTCCTCCTGGAGCATGGTGTCTGCTTGGGATTCTCTCTCCCTCTGCCCTTCCCACTTGTGCCATCTCTCTCTCTTTCTAAACCAAATAAATAAATCTTTATTTAAAAATCCACATATGAGTGAAATCATATGGTATTTGCTTTTCTCTGACTGATGTATCTCGCTTAGCATAATACTCTCTAGCTCCATCCATGTCACTGCAAATGGCAAGATCCCATTCTTTTTTATGACTAACATTCCATAGTATATATAATATTCCATAATATATAATATTCCATACATGTGGAGTACTATTCCGTATACCACATCTTCTTTATCCATTCATCAATCGAAGGACATTTGGGCTCTTTCCATAATTTGGCTACTGTAGGTAATGCTGCTATAAATGCTGGGTGCACATGTCCCTTCAAATTAGTATTTTTTTTAATCCTTTGGGTAAATACCTAGTATTACAATTGCTGGGTCATAGGTTAATTCTATTTCTAACTTTTTGAAGAAACTCCTTATTGTTTTCTAGAGTTGCTGCACCAGATTACATTCCCACCAAGAGAGTCAGATCCCCCTTTCTCCCCATCCTCGCCAACACCTGCTGTTTGTGTTGTTGATTTTAGCCATTCTGACAGGTGTGAGGCGATATCTCATTGTGGTTTTGATTGTATTTCCCTGATGATTGGTGATATTGAACATTTTTTGATGTGTCTGTTGGCCAGCTGCATTTTTTCTTTGGAAAAATGTCTCTTCATGTCTTCTTAGAGCCTTGTGTTAATAAATGCTTTGTAAGTATACCTTCTAAATGCTTGTTCCTTGTTGTTTATAGCCCTAGCCCTCTATTAAGCTTCTGGCACCCATTGATGGATGATAATGTGTTCAGTATGAAGAGATTGTTTTGCACAGTTTTAAACCCCGAACCACCCCACCCCACCCCAGCCCCGCCCCTGGAAAAACAATCAGGCAAATGGTAATAGATTTGTGCCTTTTTCCTTCTTCTTTCTTCCTTATCCTTTAAAGGATTATCCACCCCCCCAGCTTCCAAGTCATCTTGCACCATCCCAGACAGTCCCATGTCACTCTTATTCTAGTCGATGTGTGTGCCAGGTCCAGCCAGGTCCACACTTCACTCTGTCTCTACCTTCCTCTCTACCTCCAGCCTTTCTCCCACTTCTTTCCCTCATGTGATCTTAGGCAAAATGAAAAAGGAGGTGAAATAGTTTCTTCAGCCCTTCATTCCTTCTTTGTTAACTCTTGGCCCTCTTTGGGTACCCAGGGACTGAATGGTCTTTCCCCCTAGAATGGGGAAGACATCATGGTGAGAGCTTTACTGACCCCAACTCAGGCGTGGAGTCTTGGCAATAATTTAAACTCCTTTCATTTCAATTTCCTTACCTGCAAAATGGTGATAAAATAGCACCTACCTCAAAATATCAGCAGTCTGAATGAGGAGTGACAGGAAATCTACGGGAGGCAATGCAATGAATCACCAACAACTCACGAGTGATTGCATCTTTATTATAAATGTCAGGTGAGCAACTAAAATGTGTGATAAGCACTGTCAAGAATATATTATCATGGATTAACGTAACTGGAGCTCACTTTCTTTTATTGCACAACCATATGTGATACCCTGAGATTAGCAGATGAGCCAGACCCATTTGGAGAGTACTTAAGTGCTGGGAGAGATCATATTCTACTGCACTCAGCTATTTTACTTGAGCAAATATGCATCAGCCTGAACTCTTGAGACACCAGACAGCTACTTTCTTAACAATGACATTTACAAGGAGTGTGAATACATTCATGAAGATAGTGGGAGGAGATTTATCAAAAGATTTGCAAAAAAAGAAAAGAAAAGGTAATCAATTCGGCTGCACGCTGCAAAAGAAACAAGAAAAGACTAACATTTATTGAGTATTTGCCAGGTGCCTATAGAACATAGATCTACATGATCTATGTTCATTCTCCAATTTCACTCTCCAAACCACCCTAGAAATAAATGCTGCTTTTTAGAGTATAAAAGATAACAAGCAGATCTCATTTTTTAAGCTTAAAAAGAAGTATTGGATCCTACAACCAAATGACAATCAAACAAATAACCAGATTTTAAAATGGGCAAAGAACTTGAATAAACATTTCTCCAAAGAAAATGTACAAATGGCCAATAAGCATATGAAAAAGATGTTCAAAATTTTTAATCATCAGGGAGATTCAAGTCAAAACTGTAACAAAATATTACCTCACAACCATTAGGTGAAAAAAAACAGAAAATAATGTGTTGGTGAAGATGTGTGGAAATTGGAACCTTTGCACACTATTAGTGGGTTTGTAAAATAGTGAAGACAGTATGCAAAACAGCAATGAGTCCTCAAAAGGTAAAGAATAGAGCTACTATAAGATCTAACAATGCCACTTCTGGGTATATATTCAAAAGAGTTTAAAACAGGATCTTGAAAAGATATTTGCACTCCCATTTCATTGTGGCATTATTCACAATGGTCAACATACGGACGCAACCATCCATAGATGAATGGATAAAGAAAACATGGTGTGGGGTCACTGGCTGGCTCAGTCAGTAGAGCCTGTGACTTGATCTCGGGTTGTAAGTTCAAGCCCTACATTGCGTGTGGAGATCACTCAGAAATAATAAAAATCTTCTTAAAAAGAGAGAAGATGCAGTGTATACATAAAATGGAACATTTCTCAGCCTTTAAAAAGGAGGCAACTATGCTCTAACATGAATAAACCTTGAGGACATGCTGAGTGATATAAACCGATCCCCAAAAGACATCCTGCATGGTTCCCCTTCTAGGAGGTATCTAAAGAAACGTGGTGTAGATGAGAACGTTCTGGAGCTCTATTGCACTAGACGAATAGAATCATCTATTCTATGATGTGCATGGAGTTAACAATACTACTGTGCCACACTCTTAAAAATCCAAGTGTGTAAATGTATGGTATGTGGTTTTTTTTTACTACATTAAGAAAGAGTAGTTTTAACCAGATTGAAATTAAATTATTTCAAAGCCATCGGTCCAGCTGAGATCCCTCATTTTATATTTGAGGAAACAAGTTCTAAAGAAGAAAGTGAATTGGTTAATTCACATGGCTGAGCAGGGATGAAGCGGGGTGCACTCAGCCCAGTACCCTGTTTGCTACAACACCAAATCTAAGGTAAATTAGGGAGCCCTAGAGGAGAAGCCTAACACTGACTTTCCTGGGAAGAATTGTTTATTAGTTGTTTCCCTTCCTTGGGCTTTACAGAGAGGTATCACTCAACTAACCCAATTTAACAAACGAACAGGATCAGACTGAAAAGTGCTAACAGATGAAAGCATCATCAACCCACGACTTCTTCTATTTCAGGATTTCCTGAAACGCACAAGTGTGCAAAGCAGTGTCATTGGTCTGAGCTCGGACCATTCCCAAATGAGGCCTCAGGACAGCACAACGGGTTACGGGGTCAGAGTCTGACAGGTCAGCATGTGTAGGGTGGACATGTTCAAGTGGCTGAACCTTTGTATGCACATAATTATCTCTAGTCTCTACCATAAACCAATAAAGCATCACATATAATAGCCTTTATGGATTTCTGGACACATAAGTATGTGTTTATAAATGTACGTATTTATTACATGGTAAGTGTATATCTGTAGTATTTCCTTCCCTAAATCATACAAGGGTTAGGTGGCTCCCTGACTTCTCCACCACAGATGGAGTCAGAGATCGGGCCGGGGTGGAGCCCTGGGCGGGGCACAGTCAGAATTTCCCTTGGTGGGCGTGAACTGGAGGAGTGAAAAGAGTGGGCGTGAACTTAATTTCCTTCTGAAGCAGAACCCAGTTTTTGGATGGGACAGATCTGGGTTCATTTCCCACCCATGAGGCTTATCTGCTGTGTGACACCGGACAGATTACTCAATGTCGCTATGCCTCATTCTCATCCCCTAGAACCACATGAAGCTCTCTCTGGTGGCATCATTGGGCGAGTTGGGTGAGCTCATACACATAATGTGCCAATCCCAGTGTTTGGGGCCCCCAGTGCACACGTAAATAAAAAGTTCTGCTACCTTTCAGAACGTCAAAGTTATTTTATCCCCAGAGAAGCCACTAAACTCAAAAGCTAAGTGCTCTTACACAAAATGGAATTACCCATTACTGATGGAGCACTTTACACGTATCCCGCGTGTATTGGACTCCAGAGCCTGGCCGGGGGAGGATGGTTGTGATGTCCAACTGGGGATCAGCTGCTGACTAAGATGTTTGGGATTAACAGTCTTGCCTCATAGAGTTTCCCCCATATTTTTTAATCACTTTTATAAAGTGTGTGATTGCTTCTAATCTCAATCCTGCCAGGAGAAGTAAGCCTCCCTGGGGGATAATTAGGATTTTCTACTCCTGACTCATGTAGAAAAGTGTTTGAAACTCTCCCAAAGGCACTGATCTCACAGCCTCTTCTTTCATTTTTAGCCTCACCTACTCTTGCCTAAGGTGATGCCTTTGTTTCCTTTGCTTCCTTATTGGTTTGTTTCCCATTAGTTGAACACCATCAATCGAAATCCTTGCTTAGACTTGCAAGAAAATCTCTGAGGTATGTTTGGAACAGACACGTGATCGCAGAGACGTATCTTTCAAGTTTTCTTGAGCATCCCTCTTGCCCCGGTGTCTGTCTTCACAACTCCCCATTTCCTGTTTCCCATCTCTCCCCAATCTTTCCAGACCTCCAGGACGCACTAAGATATAAAACTTCAAATGATTCAGATAAGTATTATGTCCCCTGGAAAACCAACCTCTGTCCCCATTTGCATTCCCAGAGGCAATCACTGTTACTAATTAATATGTACCCTTCTGTGCCTTTCCTCCACAATTATTAGATTGGACCACTGTAAGATTGTTGGTTTTGTAGGTCACAAATGACCGAATATAAGCAATTTCATATGACTTAACCGAGTCTCTCTTTACACATACACGGGTATATATGGACATACAGATACACACGCGCACACACAGAAGCGTAGAGGGCCATTTTGTGGATTTAAAAAACACAAACAGGGATCCCTGGGTGGCGCAGCGGTTTGGCGCCTGCCTTTGGCCCAGGGCGCGATCCTGGAGACCCAGGATCGAATCCCACGTCGGGCTCCCGGTGCATGGAGCCTGCTTCTTCCTCCGCCTGTGTCTCTGCCTCTCTCTCTCTCTCTCTGTGACTATCATAAATAAAAAAAAAAAAAAATTAAAAAAAATAAATAAAAAACACAAACAGGATCATATTATACATATTTTATCATAATTTTTTTCGCAGAGGAATACATCCTGGAAATCTTCTAGGTTCATCACTGCAACCCTACTCAATTCTTTTTGACCACTGGTAAAATTATTTTAGTATGGATCATTTATTTAACTTTTTTTCATTCCCCTCTCCAAGTCTCTCATTGTTATGAATTCTACAATATTTGTACATGTCTCTGTGTTTATGTGAGAATATTCATTTACTTTCTAAAACAAAGGTTTGTGTAAAGAAACATATTAGAAATAAGTTGGTCCTTATTACCTGTAGGATTAGTGCATAACATGGGCTGATCGTGTGGTTAATCTTGAGTCCCCTCCTTTATTTTTCCACCTGTTGTGAGATGTGAGCTCAAGGTAGCGCTGGAAAAATAAGTAACACTCTAATTCTCTGCCTAAAGGTGTCCTCCCTGAGTCCGACGTTTTTTGGGGTCTGGCTTTGAGGGTCTTCTGGCTCTGTGTGCCGCCCCTGTTATTTGGTCATTGGGAAGTCTTCCTTGAGGTTGCGGGTAGGCCATCCTTTTCATAGGAAATACAGAAACAGAATCCCAACAGCTGGATTCTGTTTGTCTTAATTTCCTAATCTGTGCCGCAGAGTTGACATGACTGAACACTATGTAGGGCTCCAAACTTTCCTCTCACCAAAATCCCTCCACCACCCTTTGTATTTGTTTTTTACCATAAACACCTTGGAGTTTGAAGGATTTCTTTTTGACCACCAAATAGCGTTTATGAGTCAACATGTTGGATCTCACAGATATTGTCACAGACAATGAAATATGTCGATCAATCTGACAAGCGGCGGGCGGGAGGGTACAGGTGTGGCTGCACCGTGTTACCATGAGTCCAGGTTGAAGTGAGAAAATGTAATATTTGGGGTCACCTCAGACCCTTTTTGAGGGTTCTTTGAGGGATTGGAAAAAGCTTTGGGCCTCTCTACTCCCCTTAGAGAGTCAGTAAAGGCAGGGGCTTCACAGGGCCTAGCGCAGATCCCATCCCAAGGAATGGTCTGTCAAGTGAAAGCGACTTGAAGCATTTCACATGTTTCTTAGAATCTGCTGTAAAGAAGCTGTGGTCTCTGTATACAGTGGGATATTCCTCAGCCATTAGAAACGACAAATACCCACCATTTGCTTCTACGTGGAGGGACCTGGAGGGTATGATGCTGAGTGAAGTAAGTCAATTGGAGAAGGACAAACATTATATGGTCTCATTCATTTGGGGAATATAAGAAATAGTGAAAGGGATTACAGGGGAAAGGAGAAAAAATAAGTGGGAAACATCAGAAAGGGAGACAGAACATAAAGACTCCTAACTCTGGGAAACGAACTAGGGGTGGGGGGAGGGGAGGTGGGCGGGGGGTGGGGGTGAATGGGTGACGGGCACTGAGGGGGGCACTTGATGGGATGAGCACTGGGTGTTATTCTGTATGTTGGCAAATTGAACACCAATAAAAATAAATTTATAAAAATAAAAAATTAAAATTAAAAAAAAAAAAAGTATCTGCTGTACTGCATCCGCGAGGGCCCAGTTCATAGCCCACGGTTGAATAGTCTTTTCCCGTTTCTTTAAAAATTTCTTGTTTCCTATTTCTCTTGCTCTCAAAATCTCTCTCAACCCATCGCTACTGTGAAGATTCTCTCTTCACCCCTCCGTCTCACCTCCAAACCCAGCGCTGCCTGGTTCTCGACCTTTTTGGCTTCCATTTCTCTCTTCCATGTATTTCTTCCCCTAAAACTTGTCCTCCCTCTCCTGTTACATGGTTGTCTCAGACTTCTAAGGTAAGAAACCCTGATTTAGGAGAGTCTCAGGAAGAGGGGAAGACGGGCTTGTCCCTGCCTGGAGGGAGCAGAGAGGAAGGTGGCTCCTTCATCTCTCCTGGAGGCTGATGCGTTCCCAGGAGAAGGACCGAGGTGTGTGGGGCTGTGGTCATTTCTTGACTTCTAGTTCCTGAAAATAATGTGTGTGTAATACACTTCTTGACCATTTTCTTGGCACTTTGGAGGAAACAAACGATAGGACTCCATGTGTGTTCTCTGGACTATGTATAATTGTCCTCTTCCTTGATTTTCCATAGAAGAAATACTACGTGTTTCCTAGGAGTGTAGGGTCTGCCTCCTTCTGCAAAGGCCTTTGGGGTCCCTACTAGGGGCAGGTAGGAAGAGAGTGAAAGGAGACTGGAAGCCTGAACTTCCAGGAACATATCGATGAGGAGCTGAACAGTCCTTGGGGGTCACTGCTGCTCCTTCTTTTACCCTGGGCTCTGCTCCCCGCTGAGTCCCAGGAAAGAACTCCTGGAACATCGAAAAAAAATTAAAACTTTTATTCCTACTCACTTTTTAATCTCATGATTTTTAGTTTCCGTCCGGGCGTATGTTTTCTCGGGTACATAATGTATATTAACAGAAGAGTACACAGACGCAATAGCGAAATATGTAAATGTGCCGCTGTCGGGGGTGCTCGGTCAAGTCTTTTTATCCACACGGCACGTGGTCAAAAGCGCATCTGTCTGTTCACTCGCAGCTCCTCGTGGCCTCCTGCTCTATGTCGCTATTTTCTGGGTGACAGGGAGCAAAGCTCGGCGATCGGTGCTCCTCAGGAAACCCTCTGCCACCCTTCACTCAGGGTCAGGGGTTAGTAGTCAGTAACCCATGAGGCTCTTGCTTCAGCCTCTTTTCAACTCAACCACGGAATCGGCCCTGACCTCTGTGGAAGGGGTCAGGAGACGTGAGCAGATTCTCCGCAAGGCAGGCGTGTGAGTCTAAACATCTGGGTTGGAATAGTGTAAATAGATGGTTGCTTAACTCTCTTCTCAGAAGACAGCGGAGTGGGAGGAAAGATTGCTCAGAAATCGTCCAAAGGACAGAAGCGGTGAGCCTGCGATGGCGAAGGAAAGCTCTTTCTTCTGAGTCTCCTGTGGCATGGCCATCGAGGCGTAGCGCAAATTTCAATAAATTATTCTGCCAATCCCTGCATGGAGCCTGCTTCTCCCTCTGCCTGTGTCTCTGCCTCTCTCTCTCCCTGTGTGTGTTTCTCATGAATAAATAAATTTTTAAAAATCTTTAAAAAAATTATTCTGCCAAATAAATATTTGATGCACGCATCCCAAGTGAGAGGAACGGGGCTCCTCCACCATGTGCCTCCGACACGTCACGGCGGGGTAGGTGTGACTCCCCCATTCCCTAGATGAGCACACCGAGGGTCGGGCAAGTATGTCCCAAGGCCCCAGCGGTTAGCCAGGGAGGCTGGATCACGTCACCTGAAGGCGAGGGTCCGGGACAGCGGTCGAGGTGAAAATCCTGAAGAGCCGAAGCCCAGTGTTGTGATGCTCCTCCAGCTGCCATACCCTCTTGTCAATTCTCTTATTCCCGATCCTTGCATGGAAGCACATGAGAACGGGATTCAAAGAGTGCCTGGGCGTGCTCGGGCTGAGTTCATGACTGGCAGGTCACCAAAATCCATGAGGAACACTGCATGTGGGTGGGGAGGGGCTCAGGGCCCTCGGGGTGGTGGAGGGGCTGTCCTGGTGCAGATCACGAGCTCCCGGGGCCCCGCGCGGGGGCCCTGCTTCAGCCCGGGTGTGCCGGGGCCAGTCCTTTACCATCTCTGGACTCGGGCGTCCTCTTCTCTAGGTAGAGCTAACTCCACTTAGGTTGGGGTGGGAGGACTGGACGCAGAGTATGCAAAGGATTGACACGGCCACATGCACAGAGCAAGACTCGGGAGCTTTGCTCTCCCTCCCGGGGAAGCCGACGCACCTGCTTCACTGCTGGGATGAATAAGCAGCTAGAAACCCTACAAGTAAGATCCGGCTTTCCCTCGATCGGAGCAGGTGGGCTTCCTAGCAGCTTGTAAACTGTGCCCCGGGCGCCTGCGGACGTCAGCCTCTGTGTGGCCACTGACCCTCCGAAGCTGGGAGATCAGGAAAGAGGAACTCCAAGGGGCCGGGGCACTCCATCGGCGGAGCTGTTCTCCGGGCCCGGTGGCCACGCTGGCAGGGGAGGCAGGAGAGGCGGGGGAGGTGGGATACCTACTCTGAACTGTGCAGTCAGGGCAAAGCAGCAGGTGTGTTTCCTCGCCTCCTAAACGGCCTTACTGGCATGGACACCCCAGAATGTGACAGGCCGCCCCTCCCCAGCCTGCCGGGGGAGGACTCCCTGGAACTGCTGTGGGAGCAGAGGAGGGAGGGGCGGCAGGAGCAAGGGAAGAAGGAGCTCCACGTGGTTCCCTCTCTGCTCTGATCAAGTTCCTCAAAGCGGGGCCTTGGGGCCCGGGATGCCAACCTGCCGCTCCCTGGCGGCGCCCACTTGACCCTGTCGTGGTGGGGAGCGGCGCGCCCAGGGCAGCCCTGGGGTCCCACGGGACACAGGTTATTGGTGGAGCAGCAGAGACAAATCTGCTGGGACGGAGCCTGGGGAAAGGGTGGGAAAGGAAGAAGGACTGTGTCCGGATAGGTCTCAAGATGTTTTGCTCTCCGGGGAAGGGAGGACGTGCACGTACGGTGGAGGCAAAAGGGGACTTATCTATTTTTTACTCTGATGAGGGGGATAAAACCCCAAACCTGTTTGTACGCTGCACCCCAACATCCACTGGTGGAAGACATCCTTGGTGGCGAAAAGCAGGTGAGGTCTCCAAATGGCGAGAACGGAGATGATGGTAATAACAGTGACAATAGGATCGCAATGGATGTTTTTCCTGTTAAGTGTCACCTGTGGGTCCGGTTCTGTACTGGGTTGTTGGCATTAGTCATCAGCCCCTAAAATAAGCTTCCTCCTCACGTCCATCTAGGACTGGGGAAGGCGTGTGTGGCTTGTTCCTGGGGTCCAAGGTGGTGACATTTCTTAAAAAAATTAAGAACAGAAATAGGATCCAACATGTTTTTAAGCCAAATAAAACAAAAACACTAATTTGAAAAGATACACGCACCCCTATGGTCACTGCGGCATTATTCCCAGTGGCCAAGGAATGGACAAGCCGAGGTGTCTCTCGCTAGGTGGCCGGGAAAGCGAGGTCCCCAAATTTGCAGAGATCCTACTATGTTATTCTAGAAGCTTATGTCTATAGAAGCTTGAGTTAACTGTGGTGTATGGTGTGAGGTAAGGGGTGATGTTCACGGTTTTCCACGCAGATACTCAATGTCTCTAGCACCCAGTGGAAAGACCATCCTGCCTGTATTTCTGCATTTTCCCATTTGCCCATCGCCAATCGACTACGTATACGTGTGGGTCTACTTCTGGACCTTCTGCTCTGTTCCACTGTCTGTCTGTCTATCCTGACACCAAAACCACACAGACTGTCCTATGACGGCAGCTTCATAGGAAGGTTTTTAAGGAGTTTTTAATACGCAGAGCATGAGTCTTCCTACCTCATCCCTTGATCCAAACTGGTTTGGCTCTTCCAGGCCTCTTGAACTGCCATATACATTTTAGAATCAGCTTGTCGATTTTTACCAAAAAGCATTTTTTGCTGATTTGTTGGTTAAGGTAGAAATCCAATTTTATTTTTAAAAAATATAGATGATTTTTCCAACACCATTAAAAAATATCCATCCTTACTGGGGCGTCTGGGTGGCTCAGCAGCTGAGCGGCTGCTTTCGGCTCAGGACGTGATCCTGGGGTCCCGGGATCGAGTCCTGCATCGGGCTCCCTGCATGGAGCCTGCTTCTCCCTCTGCCTGTGTCTCTGCCTCTCTCTGTGTGTCTCTTATGAATAAATAAATAAAATCTTAAAAAGAAAAATCCATCCCTACTGATTTGCACTGCCGTGTGTATCATGTATCGAATACACATGTACATTTGAATTTATTCCTAGGCTATATCCTGTTTCACTGATACCTTTATTTTTTCTTGTGGTAATAATGCACTATGTTAATCATTACAACTTTATAGTAATTTGGGGTATCTAGTAAGAGCCATCACCCCTTGTTCTTTGACTTTAGGAGTGTTTTGACTACTCTTAGCATTTTTATTTACCTTACCAGTTTCTACAAAAAAACAAATCTGTTGATCTTCTGACTGGAATCATTTTGAATCCTTAGGTGAATTTTAGGATAATGAACACCTTTATATATTAAAACTTTTAACCCCCTGTTTTATCTCTTCATTTATTTAATTTTTGTGTAATGCTGCTTTTGAATAAAAAATTTTAACTTTTTTTTCCATAAGTACCTTACATACATTTGTTAGATTTATTTTCTTAAGTTGTAAATTTTGGGGAGTTATTGCAAATGGTTTTTTTTCCTTAAAATCACTATGTTGTATAGAAATGCAAATAACTTGTTATTTTGATTTTATACTCAGCTAAACTCTTATAAGGTCAAATAGTTTTTAAAAATTCTTTTGGACAGGGGCACCTGTTTGTAGTTGAGCATCTGCCTTCGGCTCAGGTCATGATCCCAGGGTCCTGGGTTCGAGTTCCACGTTGGGTTTCCCGCAGGGAACATGCTTCTCCCTCTGCCTGTGTCTCTTCCTCTCTCTCTCTCTCTCTCTCTCTCTCTGTGTGTCTCTCATGAACAAATAAACAAAATCTTTTAAAAAATCTCTTGAATTTTTTAAGATTATAATTGTATCATCTAGTTAAAGGGATTTTATTTCATCCTTTTTTCTATATACCCTTTTATTTCTCACTGCATTGGCTAGCAATTCTAATACAATGTGGAAAAGACAGTGATAGGAGGCACCCTCGTCTTGTGTGATCAGTATTTTACTGCCAATACGCTTATATATCTTAGTGATGTACTGATCTGAGCCCATTTGGTTATGTACGAGGCTTAGAATAGGTTAGATAAGCTGTTTAGAAAATGCTTACAAATATTTGTTTAATAAGTGTCTGTATTCATGGTGAAATTTGGTCTGAGATTTGTCTTTCTTTGAATGGATATTGATTTTTATCAAAAGGTGTTTCACATGCACTGAGTCCATCAGGTAACTTTGCTCTTTTAATCCATTAAAGTATTAAATTAAACTACTTGATGGTTTAATGTTAATTTTATTTTGTATTTGTTTGTTTGTTTGTTTGTTTGTTTTTTGATTTTGTATTCTTGGGGAAACCAAACGTGATCATTACATGTTACTTGCTACACGTTACTATCTTCAGTTAGAAGAGAGCTCGCTTAGGATTTTTGCATCTATCCTCATGAGGTCACTGGCTCATGACTTTTCTTTTTAATGCTGTCTTCCTGAAATGTCAAGATCTGATTCCTCAAATATTGCCAACATATCCTATTGGTGAAGTAAAGCTAACGGTTTGATGAGATAATTGCTTACACCCCTTAGAGAGCACCAGCTCTGCAGGGCTTTGGCAGTGTCTGTGAGAAAGGGAAGGCAAGAGAAGAATTTATTGGATTGAAAGTTCTAAGGAGCATTTTTTATTTTAATGAAGTTTGGCTATCAGTGATTTATTTCATGAATCCTGCCTTTCACACCATATCTAAAAAGTCATCGCCATACCCAAGGTCGTCTGGGTTATCTCCTGTGTTATCTTTCTGGGAGTTTTACAGTTTTGCATTTTGCATTTATGTCTATGGTTCATTCTGAGTTAATTTTTGTCAAGGGTCTATGTCTAGAGTCAATTTGCTTTTTTGTATACGAACATCCAGTTGTTCTAGGACCATCTGTTCTATTTTAGATTGGACTGTATATTTAAAGGGGTGTTTCAAAAAAAATAAAAATAAATAAAGGGGTGTTTCATGTATCCTGTGATTTCTAGGTATTTTGCAGTGGGAGATCTTTCAGTGTATCTTTTCGATCATGGTGTCAAGAAATGGAAGTCCTCTATAAATTTTTGTTGAAACAAATGAATCACGTGGCTGGGGAAGTATACTGAAAGTTGAGTCTGTTGAGTCTGTGCATGCATGGCCTGCATTCCATGGCTAACCAGAGTGGGCTGTGGTCACCAAGGAATCACACCTTGTTAGTAGAATGAAATGACCATTTAGCTCAAGCAGTCTGTTAGGAAAATAGGAGAGATGAATTAGTAAGTTCAGCAGTTTGCTAATTTTCTATGTAATTTGATTTCAAGATCTCATCAGCATATATTCTATTCTACATGAAACCACAAACATGCTGTGCTATTACTCAACCTTAGCCATGGACATGATTTTCCTGGGCCAGATCCAAGGCCAACATCCGTGGTGAGTCCAGATCCTCTTTGTGGCTGGTCCGAGGCAGGTTGCAAGGGTGGCATGGGGTCAGGAAGTAGTGGCCATTGAGCCCGCAGAAAAAGGGAACGCGAAATAAAAGACCTGTTCTAAGGAGAGATTTCTCACTGCTGCAAGTTACTTTTCAAAAATGCTGCAGAGCCACGACTCTTGTTTAAAGATGGCAAAGTGAACACGTGTTAAATATTTTATGTGACTCATAGCCAGGGAGCCACACTGACGTTATAACTGGTTCAAAGGAGAAGTGACAAAGTGCAAATGGATATGAAATAAAGGAAAGTAGAAATGACTGTGCACGGGAGACACCACGAGCCTCTTCCAAGTCCAGGAGGGGAGTCAGTGGAATGTCTCCCGGACAGGACGGACTTTGCTTGCCCGCAGACGTAGCGGCCCCTTCCCTCAGTTACCCCTGAGTTCCAGGGCTGGGAATAGCTTGCACGGAATTCCAGTAAGACGCCCTGGAAGGGTGGGCTGCAGACAGCAGTCTCCCCTGGACTAGCAAGTGTGACACAGAGCCCGCGTCCTGGGACACTTGTCAATCTGGAAACGAGCACAATCTACTAAAGAAGTGAGTTTCTTTCAGCTCGGAGATGCTGCCTTTCTGAAGTGGGACTGACTCGCCAACCCGGCGCACGCAAAGCAGAGGAGGGAATGAAAGCTCTGGCCCGTGTGCATTCTCCCCCCGGCTGGCCCTGCCCGCGAGGACCCCTGGCCTCGGTCTCATCCGCTCAAATCTGCATTTATCACGTATTTTGGACCATAACACATAGGAAGTGGATTGTAACAGTGCAAGCACACAACAAATACACACTCATAAAACAGAAACAGATTAACTGAAACAAGTCCGACCTTTATTATGCAGAACATGTTGTCTTTCCTTTTTCATTCCATTCCTTTTATAAAATGCCAGTTGTAAAAAATAAAATAAAATAAAATAAAATGCCGGTTGTGACTCAACTAATGTTAAGACCCACGAATGAAGTGGTTTTTGACTTTGCACGTTATACTCACTCAAAGAGCTTTCAGAAATACCGATGCCTGGGTGCGCTCCCAAAGATCTGATATAAATGGGCTGCCTTGCACCCTGGGCATCTGTGTTATAAATCCCTCAGGTGATTGGGTGCATACAGCCAAGGTGGAGAGCTGCTTCCCGGTGCAACCGCAGGTGTCTAGGCCCTTGCTGTGCATGCATGGCCTGCCTTCCATGGCTAACCAGAGTGGGCTGTGGTCACCAAGGAATCACACCTTGTTAGTAGAATGAAATGACCATTTTGCTTAAGCAGAGCAAAGACAACCTGTTCCTTAATCCGGTCTGTATGGAATCATGCTGATTATCAGAATTTTAGGCATCTAAGGGCAACCAGAACAAGACTATTCCTTATTATTTTCTTCAAAATTGAAGAATTAATTATTTTTTTAAAGATTTATTCATTTATTTTAGACAGAGGGAGACAGCAAGCACAAGAGTGGGAAGGTCAGAGGCGGAGGAGAGGGAATATCAAGGGGACTCCAGGCTGAGCTTGGAGCCCAACAGGAGGCGCGATACCACAACTCTGAGATCAAGACCTGAACTAAAATCAAGAGTAGGAGGCTTAACCGGCTGAGCCACCCGGGCGCCCCAAAGACCATTTTTAATTATCCACAGAATGCAGCTAATTCTCCTTAGAAAACTCATCTTTTTTGATGCTGATCTGGGATCGGGGTCCCCGGGTTGTCATTTGTCATTTGTCTCAGGTATAATTAAATCTTACTAAGTAATGGAGACTGAATTACAGCTGAGAACCAAAGACAAGAAAAGGCAAAATAACACCCTTATTAGGAATCTTATTTATATGTGCAGCACGCAATTTACCAAAAAAAAAAAAAAAAAAAAAAAAAGGCACCCAAGAAAATATGCAGTACTCTTTTATTTATTTATTTATTTTATTGCAGCACTCTTTATTGCACATTCCAGTGGCCAAGTGATTCTCAGAGAATGCCTTCGCTGATTTGGGCCAGCTGCCAGTGTCGCTGGTCACTTTGCAGTCACAATGACAAAGGAATGCAGTTCCCATAGGACTCCTTGCTGAGATGTTCATGTGTATTAATGAGTAAGTTGAAAGGTAAACAGCAAAGATACATTGGAACTTCACTCGGTCATCAGTCCCATGAGTGACACTGCTCAGTTGGCTAATGGTTTTAGGATATTACGGTTTTGGTGTTACTCACAACAGCGGAGACACACTCTAGTGTCTAATCCACAGGCTAACATTCCCCCGTTCCTTCCTTAAGCCTAGACTAAGGGTTGCCAGATTACAATGAAATCTATCGTGTCACTCCAATACATTTTGGGTTTATAAAAAAAAAATAATAAGATGACTTATTGGAATGCAGCACGCCGGTAGATTGTTTCCATGGTGTGTACGGCTGCTCTTCAGCAGCAGCGAGAGCCGAGTTGTCACCGGGTTGGCTTGACGTTCCAGATACTTATAATCTGCTCTCTACAGAAAAAGTTGACTGACTTTTGGCCTAGACAATCAACAACTCAATGAATTATGCTCTATTATGTAGCGTTTGCCAATTTCCATGTCGCGAATACGCCCTGGTGCATTTCAAGCTGACCACGTGACAAGGCTGATGGGTGACGCTGGGGCGAGGTGCACCGTGGCACACCATTGTGGGGTCTTGATTCTAGACTGTTGAAATTAACACAAAGAATCTCAAGGGCATGGATAATGGTAAAATATGGCAAATAATTAGGAAGCGATGAGTTTTAAGTATTTATCTCTGTTTTCAATATAATTTATTTGAGTTTAAGTTTGTATAATTTACTGTGCTTGGGTTTAACAACCAACTCACAAAATCACTGAACGTTTTATAACAGGGCCTCGGGATCTGGTATGAAATGGCTCAGCCCCCCATCCCCCAGTGTGGAGGGTAGAGGTGCCTCGTGTTGGGGGGGTGTGCTGTATTTATATGCCAGGGATGAGGGAAGATTTCAAAAGGGGGAAGCTGGAATCGTAGGATGGGGATCCTTGAAGAATAAACAGGAGTTTGACTGAATACCTCATTTTCATAAAATTTACTGAGAACCTACAGGTGTCAGCTTAGAGCTGGAGCTACAGAGATGAGTAAGACACAAACTTTGCCCATAGAGTTCACAATGGATGGAACAGGTACCCTTCCTTCCTTCCTTCCTTCCTTCCTTCCTTCCTTCTTCCTTCCTTCCTTCCTCCCTCCCTCCCTCCCTCCCTCCCTCCCCCCCTCCCTTCCTTCCGTTCTTCCTTCCATTAATAATTTCTTGCTCTTCTACTGTGAGCCCTTTTGCACAGATTTAATAGTCAATGAGATATCACAAACTAATAATTCTGATGCAGAGTGGTAAATGCCACAACAGAGATATGGGGAAAAGTGTTATGAGAACATAGGGAAGAAGGGATTAACCCTATGTGGGGTTAGGACCCTTTAGGGTCCATCCCATATTTGCATAACACTATTTCCTTCCAAACTCATGGTCTCACTGCCTCTGAAAATGCCTTGGGCTTCTTGCTAGACCATGGAGTCCTTGACATTAGTGACTAGATGTTATATTTCTGGGCTGCATGCCTGGCACTAAGTTGGCTTACATTATATATTTGTTAAAAGAAGGATTACAAAAAAAAAAAAAAGAAGTATTACATCAGCTCTCCGTGACTACTATGGAATCATTTAGAAACATCATTACTTCTCACTGCCATAGAATCGATCAATGGACTTTTTCTCCATCCGTGTGACCAAAGTAACAACTTACATCAATAACTTCAGAAGGAAATTTTTTAAAAAAAGGAAAAGAAAAAGAAATGTGAAAGGAGAAGTGAAATTAAGTGCTCAGTGGATTTGTTAACATGATCCAATTCCTTCCTGTGGTCACTCACTGTAGATGTGTCTGTTCCACTTCCTAAAGTCTTGGGGTATTTCCACTTTCCATTTACTGGGGATCCTGTCCTTTCCACCTGTTTATGTCGAATCCCCAGGCCCCAGGCCAATCTGAATTGCCTGTGGTGAGGGATGGAGGGAGTGCGTACGTCCTAGAGCCACCGTCCTCCTTTCTCTGCTCACACTTTTGATTGATCTGTGCATCCGAAACACAAGGGGCACCTGGGTGGCTTGGTCAGGCAAGCGTCTGACTGTGGTCAGGTCCTGGGTTTGAATCCCACCTCCAGCCCCCTGCTCGTTGGGAAGTCTGCTTCTCCCTCTGCTCCTCCCCCTGCTCATGCTCCCTCTCTCTCTCTCAAATAAATAAATGAATTAAAAAAAAAAAAAAGAAACAGAAGAAACGTACCAAGAGCAGTCATTGTCAGAAATGAAGCCTGTGATATACTCCTGCTTACTGTCTATGTGGGCATCAATTTTTAAAAGGTGACAATGATTTAGGACTACGTCCTAGCACCACCTGTGGTAGGCAGAGTAATCATCCTCCCAAAGCGCCTGCATCCTATCCCCAGAACCTAGAAATATGTTACTTCTCATGGAGAAAGGGACTTAGCAGAGGTGATAAAGTTAAGAAAGGATCTTAACGTACGGAGCGAATCCTGGATCGCCCGGGTGAGCCCAGTGTAATGAAGGACAGAGAGATAGGACAGAGAGGACAGAGAGACAGGAGATTCAGAGGAGATGGAAGGATGGAAGTACAGGCTGGAGGGATACAATTGCTGGTTTTAATGACGGAAGAAAGGGCAACAGGCCAAGGAACGTAGGTCACCCCAAGAAGCCCGAAAAGGCAAAGAAATAGACTGAGAGCACACAGCCCTGCCTCAACTTTGATTTTTTTCCCAATATGACTCATTTGGGGTCACTAACTTCTAGAGCTATAAGATAATAAATATTTGTGTTTTTAAGCCACCAAGTTTGTGGTCATTTGTTACAGCTGCCAGAGGAGATAATACACCACACCTTTGTCCTCCATGGGTTATAATGACGTCTTGCTGCCTGACCCCCGCGCGGGTCCCTGCCCCTCTGCCTTGCGTTCCCGGGACTGTCGTGAACCTACGTCTCTGTAGGAACCTGAGCGCCACTGATTCCTTCCAGTCAAACCGGTGCCATCAGTGTGCCTCTAAAACCTCGAGAACAGTGATCCCCGGGTGGCTCAGCGGTTTGGCACCTGCCTTTGGCCCAGGGCATGATCCTGGAGTCTCAGGATCGAGTCCTGCATCAGGCTCCTGGCATGGAGCCTGCTTCTCCCTCCTCCTGTGTCTCTGCCTCTCTCTCTCTCTCTCTGTGTCTATCATAAGTAAATAAATAAATCTTTAAAAAATAAAAATAAAAAAAATAAAGCCACGAGAACACACTGTAAACACACAGACGCACGTACACACACCCCTTCCAGTCCACTTCCTTCCGCCCACACATCCCCACAACCAAATTCTCCCAGCTCTTCCAGCCTCATAGCCCTTTGATAGTTGACGACAACATGTGTAGGACAGGGATGAGACGCTCGTCTTATTTTCCTCTTGCATCTCCTTTGCCACAGAGCTGGATAGATAATAAGTCAAATGGCACTTGTTGCCTTAGTCATTCTGAAGCTCCTGAGCCGCCAGACTTTGGTACGGAGTTCCTGGTTGACCCTCGGATCCTATTAAACTATTACAATTTCCCGCGTTAGAAAATGAAGTCCTGTAGTTTCTACATGTATCGGGTCATGAAACTAAGAGTTTGGCTTCTAAAGAGCTTAGGTTTTTGTGATTCCGAGTGTTTACTGGGCTGTGAGTTTGTGGCTGGAGATAGGCCTGTAACCCAGCATGGCCATGGGGCAGCTTGATGGCACGGAAGTCTAAGGCCTTGTACCAGTTCCGTACAGACTGTACTACCAAAAATATTAGTTCTCTGTTCCGTCTGAATTGGTTGCATCAGCCTTGTTACCTCCCCAAACTGACTGGTGATCCTTGTCTGGTTTAGGGTTGCAAAATAGCACCAACTAGTTTTGCTTCTGCAAGTCGCGCTTTCCTTATTGGGAATGGCTCTGAGGGCACTGGAACAGCTGGTGTCGTCTCCCTCTGTCTCCACCCCCCTCCTTGACTGAGCCTCTCTCTCCGGCTTCCATGAACGTCAAGTGTCATTGTGTTGTGTCCTCTACTCACGTCCTTTTTTTTTTTTTTAAATAATAAATTTATTTTTTATTGGTGTTCAACTTGCCAACATACAGAATAACACCCAGTGCTCATCCCGTCAGTGTCCCATCATAAGGGCAAGTTTCTGCAGTCGTTTCTGCTTTCTGAGGTGGTAGGATCCCAAATGGTGATACGTCTTAGGTGCAGGCCTCACATCTGCAAATGTTGGATTTCAAAGGACCGATAGGATGAGTACTCACGTCCTTTGAAATCCAACGTTTGGAGATGTGAGGCCTGCACCTGAGACATGAATCCGTAAGTGAGCATTTGTTTTTCAACAGAGTGAAGGTAAATGGAGTATAAGAGCAACACTTCCCCGCTGACTACCCATGAATGATCACAGAAACCACTTCCTGCATGTCGTTTACAGCCGCCTCCCTCAACTTGCGCGGTCACCATTCGGGATCCTACCGCCTCGGAAAGCAGAAACGACTGCAGAAACTTGCCCTTACGATGGGACACAACTCTCCAGCTCTGGCTTGATTAAATCAATCATCTTCCCAAAGCGTATACAACGGAAGCCAGGTTTTAATAAACTCAAATAATTCTGGCCTCTTCACAAGGCCCTGGATGTTGCTGTTCATTCAAAACATTTCGGTGCTTCAAAAGGAGGGGAAAGCAAGTGACAGGATGAGCGGTCCAACCGTGCGGAGATAGGATGAGTCACCAGCAGGGGACTGCTCTCAGGCACAGCAGAGCAGATGTGTCCCTCATTGGATTTGGGGATGGGAGGAAGGGCCAAGGGGACATTGCAGAGTTTTGCGAGGAGCTTTTATGAACCCCCTTGCTCACAAGTGACAGGAATTCAGTTCGAACCCAGGTTCAAGAAAAGTAATTTTTAGGGGCGCCCAGGTGGCTCAAATGGCTGAGGATCTGCCTTCGGCTCAGGTCATGATCCCAGGCTCCCAGGCTCGAGCCCTGCATTGGGCACTCCCCCGCCCCCACCGCCCGCTCCCCACCTCTGGCAGCCACCGATCTGTTCTTACATCTGGGAGTTCATTCTGTCGTTTGTTTGCCTGCTTTTTAGATTCCACGTGTATGTAAAATTATATGGCATCTGTCTTTCTCTGCCTGAGGTTTTCACTTAGCACCTGCGCTCGGGGCCCATCGACATCGTCACTCATAGCCAGATTGCTTTCCTTTGTGTGGCTGGATAATGGTCCAATGGGAGCGTGTGCGCATGTGTTTACACGGGCCGCACACACATCACATTTTCTTTTTTTTTTTTTTTTTCACATTTTCTTCGTACATTCATTCCTCCTCCGGGGGACGCTTCGCTGCTTCGGGTGTTGGCTTCCGTCAGTAAGGCTGCAGGGACCGTAGCGCACAGACGTCCCTTAGAGTCAGTGCTTTTGTTTCCTGTGGGTAAATACCTACACGTGGAATTACTGGACCTGTTTTTAATTTTTCAAGGAACCTCTCACTGTCTTCCTCAGTGACTGCACCCGTGTGCCTTCCCACCACCAGTGCACAAAGGTTCCCTTTTTCTCCACATTTTCCAAAACTCGTTATTTCCTCTCATTTTGATAATAGCTCTTCTAACGGGTGTCAGGTGATGGCCCACGGTGGTTTTGACTTGTATTTCCTTGATGATGAGAGATGTCGAGCACCTTTCACTCACCTGTTGGCCACCTGTATGTCTTCTTTGGGAAAATGTCTTTTCAGATCCTCTGCTCATTTTTAAATCAGATTGTCTGGTTTTTTTGGTGTGGAGTTCTATGATTTCTTTATATATTTTGGTTATTAACTTCTTATCAGAAACATCATTTGCAAAACTGCAAATATTTTCTCCCATTTCATTTCGTTGATGGTTCTCTTTGCTGTGCAGAAGCTTTTGAGTTGGATGCAGTGTCCTGTGTTTATTTTTGCTTTTGTTGCCTTTGTTTTTGGTATCAAATCCAAAAAAAAAAAATCATCACTAAGATGGATGTTGAGGATGAAATTGCTTATGATTTATTTTAGGAGTTTTACGGTTTCAGTTCTTATATTCAAATCTTTAATCCACTTTGAGTTAGGTTTTGTGTATGATGTAAGAAAGTGGATCGGTTTCCTTCTTCTGCGTGTGGCTGCCCAGTTTTCCCAACACTGTTTATAGAAGAGACTGTCTTTTCTCTATTGTATATTCTTGGCTCCTTTGTCATAAATTATTGACCGTACGGGCTCCCGGTGCATGGAGCCTGCTTCTCCCTCTGCCTGTGTCTCTGCCTCTCTCTCTCTCTCTCTCTGTGACTATCATAAATAAATTTTTTAAAAATTAAAGAAAATTATTGACCATATATGTCTGGGATTTTTTTCTTGGTTTTCTATTAGGTTCCATTGATCTATGTGTCTGTTTTTTATGCCAATGCCATGCTGTTTTGATTACTACAGCTATTTGAAATCAGGAAGCATGATGACCCAGACTTGTTCTTCTTCTTTTACTTCTTCTTCTTCTTTTTTTTTAAGATTATATTCGTTTATTTGAGAGAACACACAAGTGGACAAGCAGAGGGAGAGGAAGAGGGAGAAGCAGGCTCCCCCCGAGCAGGGAGCCCACCATGGGGCTTGACCCCTGGGATCATGACCTGAGCCGAAAGTAGATGCTTAGCCAGCTGAGCAACCCAGGCGCCCCCTTTTTATTCTTTCTTGAGATCCCTTTAGCTATCTGGGGCTTTCTGCGGTTCTATACAAATTTTAGGATTGTTCCAATTCTGTGGGAAAATGCCATTGGAATTTTGATAAGAATTGCATTGAATCTGTAGATTGCTTTAGGTAGTATGGACACTTTTAATAATATAAATTCTTCTAATTCACGAGCATGGAATTTCTTTTCATTTATTTGTGCTTCACTTTGTTTCATCAATATCTTACAATTTCCTGTGAATTTGATTTTAAATGTTCTGGCCAAAGAAAAAAAAGTTGGATGGAGGATTAGATAAAATAAAGCATCTGGAAGTTAATAAATTTGGGATCTTGCTGATGGGAACATGAAGGTTCGTTTTACTATTCTCTCTACTTTCTGGATCTCTGAACTTTTCCATGATTAAAAAGTTTTCTGTGATAAAAAATGTTTTTAGAAAAGTCTTCTGGGCAGCCCGGGTGGCTCAGCGGTTTAGCGCCACCTTCAGCCCAAGGTGTGATCCTGGAGACCAGGGATCGAGTCCCACGTCGGGCTCCCTGCGTGGAGTCTGCTTCTCCCTCTGCCTGTGTCTCTGCCTCTCTCTCTCTCTCTCTCTCTCTGTGTGTTTCTCATGAATGAATAAAAAAATAAAATCAAAAAAATTTAAAAAAAAAAAGAAAGAAAGAAAGCTCTTCTACCATTAACTGCCCCTTTCTGAAGTTTCAGAGCTTTCCGCTAGATTTGCTTTTTTTTCTTTAAATCATCTACATTTTCTACCTATGTGATTTCAATCTTATCCACAAGTTCTACTGTCGGTTCCATCCTTACCTGACTTATCCTACGTTTCCCAGCTCTTCTCTGTTTTCAATCTGTATAATTTCTTGTCTGTAGCCAGGATTTTTTTTTTTCTGGGATGCAAATCATAACATGTACGCAACTATTTCGTCAGAAATACCGATCCAGATATATGGTCATGGTCATATTGAATCCACAGGCTTAGGCTTAATTTTCCAACCCCCAGATCACATTATAAAGCCATACATGCGTGTCAGCTTCTGGAATTCGTGGTCTTGCTAATTATTGAATTTGAGGTAGCTGTTTCCAGCTTTCTGGACACTCATCTTTTCTTTGGATAAAGCCTTTGTTTGGATACCAGGAATTCTCTCTTATTCTTGAGAGCTACTCTTCTCAAACCAAAATTCATCCCAAATCCTTGAACATTTTTTTCTGACTCATTTTCCTTTTCCTCTGACTCCAGCTATTTGAATTCCTTTGCCTTTAATGTCATTGTTCTCTATTCTTCTGGGGTCATTAAAATAGTTTCCTTTTAGTCTTGACATTACTTTTTATTCCCAAGTCCAGAAAATTTCAAATTATGCTATTATGCTAGCCTGTGTGTGGTTAGCAATATGTTTACCTCTCTGTCTTCCCCAAGAAACAAAGCAATGTCCTTGAGGTCAGGAGATGGGCTTTCATCTCCCTGTCTCTAGGGCTTGGGCACGGTTCCTGACGGAGGAAGAAGAGGTGATTGAATGAATACCTTTCATAAATATTCAGACACAGTCACCACAGGTCTACTTGTTAGACTTCTGAAAACTTGGTGAAATATATTTAGTGAAAAAGTAATGAAATCTTTTTTTTAAAGATGTATTTATTAAAGATTTATTTATTTGAGAGCAAGAGAGAGAGAGAGAATCTCAAGCAGACTCTGTGCAGAGTAGAGCCCACCTCTGGGCTTCATCCCGTGACCCTGAGGTCGAGCCAAAACTAAGAATCAGATGTTCAACCCACTATGGCACCCAGGTGCCCCTGTGAAATCTTAACATGGGCACACTAGGGTTCCATTAAGTCCCAGTGCTTATTTCTCAGAACGTCTTGGTTTTCATTATCCCTGAACACCTTGATTTTTTATTCTGACAGCTGCTCTCCAGATATCATCTGTCTCTTCAATGCTCAGCTCAAGTGCACCGTGGTTCTTCTGTAATCCCCCCAACTAGGGGTGATTCTCACTTCTTTGGACTCCCATTGCTCCTTGTAGTCCTTCTGTAATAATTCCCCACATATCAGTGAACCTAACACTGTCCTGAATTCCTGCCGTCGGGGAGCTCATTCTATTATACACTCAAGATTGTAAACTCCTGGCATAGCACACAGACTGATCTGGTTTTCTTTGGTATCCTGTGTCTGCCCAAATGGAGCTTTGATCTAGGATAGAGATGACCAGATATTTGCTAAATAAATGACACCTAGCTGTATGTGTCCTGTCACCCAGCCCCAGCTTAGGGAACTGTATCTATCATACTGCTTCCAGATGGCCAGCAGCGCTGAGCTCAAGGAGCACTTTGCTTTGCTCTTATTCTTTCATCTTGAGATAATAGTGTATATTATGTAGGGTTCTTCATTTCTTGAAAAGTCTATTTGACTTTCTTTTTTTTTTAAGATTTTATTTTATTTATTTTGAGAGTAAGAGAGCACGAGCCAGGGGAGGAGCAGAGGGAGACGGGGAGGCAGGCTCCCTGCTGAGCAGGGTGCAGGATATGGGGCTCCATCCCAAGGCTCTGAGGTCATGGCCTGAGCCAAAGGGAGATGCCTAACTGACTGAGCCCCCCAGGTGCTCCTATTTTACTTTCTCCAGTAATACTCTGTGAGAGTCACTCGGAGATTCATGAACCAAAGTCTTGTACTCCTATTAGGAAATTTAGACAATGTCTCCTTAATGCTAGGCAGGCTAACCAAAGCCTGAATGTCTGATGAGTAGCTGAACATCTTCCACTATGCCTTACTGGTTGAGTTCTCTAATAATCATACCAACATTTTGGTGTGGAAAGACCCAATGTGTGCTCTTCCTCTTCCACAAGGCTAGTTTCACCTAGCTACCACAAGCTAGAAACATAGCTTGGGGAATGGGAGACACCGTATATAGATTAAGAGCACACAGATGTGTGCTCCGGAGCTAGACAGATTCAGGTTCAAAATTCTGCTCTAGAATGTTGGCAAATTGAACACCGATAAAAAATAAATTTATAAAAAAAAAATTCTGCTCTACTGTTAACTAGCTGTGTGACCACCAGTAGATTACAAATCTCTACGTGCTTCAAGTTTCTCATCTCTAAAATAGAAATAACTGGTGCGCCTGGGCGGCTCAGTCTGTTAAGCATCTGCCTTGGGCTCAGGTCATGACCCCAGGGTCCCGGATGGAGCCCGATGCAGGGGGAGTCTCCCTAGCAGGGGGGTCTTGCTTCTCCCCCCCTCTGTCCCACTCCACTCACCCTCTCTCTCCTTCAAATAAATAAATAAAATCTAAAAGAAAAAGAAAGAAAGAAAGAAAGAAAGAAAGAAAGAAAGAAAGAAAGAAAGAAAAAGAAAGGAAGGAAGGAAGGAAGGAAGGAAGGAAGGAAGGAAGGAAGAAAGGAAGAAAGAAAGAAAGAAAGAAAGAAAGAAAGAAAGAGAAATAAAGAAAGAACCTGATACTGCCTTCATGGAGCTTTGGTGAGGATTTAATGGGACAGTTTATGTAAAGAGCACTGTAGGCAAGAGCAATGATTATTTGGCATTATCTAGTCAACTTTAGGTAGGGCAGACGGTTAAGAATGAGGGTTTATTGAACGTCTATCACATTCCAGCCTCTGTACCAAGCACATGCACAGATTCTTTCATTTGAATTCTCATTTTCATTTCCTACAGGTTTTCATAAAAATCAGCCTCTTTGGGAATGTAAACGTTCTATGCCACTGAAATGACATTTTGGGGGGACAAAGTGTTCTCCTTCATTAAAGGCTGAATCCCTTTGGTATCCTGCTTGAGAATTTTTATTTTATTTTAAATTTAAAAAATCAAACTTAAATTGGAATACGTTGGCACTGACATCAAAAGATTTCTTTCATTTTCTAGAACTATAATACGTGAAAGAGAATCCTGTCTTAGGACAAAGGCACATGACTCATAGCCAGTTTCCGTTTTGAACTTCAGTTTTGCTCTCATGTGTGTGATAATAATCACATTTATAAATATTTTTTCTTAAAAGTTTCAAAGTTTTACATCTTGGGGGTTTAAAAACTTGACACGCTTTGTTGAGGACCAGCAGAGATGAACTCAAGGAAGGAGAAGAAGCCAACGGGAACAAAGCATGACTCTTACAGGAAAGAAAGGGTGGCTGTGAGGCCGCTGACTGCGCCAAGCAGTTAGGTGGGGACCGGCTGGGGGGAGCGAGGAGCCGCTGTCCTTATCTGCTAAACCACCCGCCTTGTCAACGCGCAGATGCGAGCCGTTGCACGGGATGCTTAAAGATGCTACCTAGCCCGCATTCACCAGTTTGCCGATATGCGTGTATGTGCTGGAAATAAAACACTTTTCAATGACTTTGCCACTGATATTTCACGAATGATTTTCAATTCAGAAAAACAAAGAAGCACCGAGAAAACCAGTTATTGGGCATGATTTTAGGCTGAAGATGCAAAGTTGAAGAAGACATAGACATTATCCCATGAAAGCTTGCAATCTGGAGGAGGGGTGAGGGTCACTTTCCCCTCAAGGTTAGTGTAATAATTGGTTTCCTAAGATACAAAGGCTTATGTCCTAGGGATATACAAAATGCTCCATGCCTACAGGGAAATCTTCTGGGAAAAACACTCTAAGTTCCTCAATGACAGAAAAGATGCAAAATGAATCTTTGTACCCTATTGCTGAAGCCTCCAAAAATGGCCCTTGGACTGGGGCGCCCAGGTGGTGCAGTTGGTTGAGCATCCGACTCTTTCAGCTCAGGTCACGATCTCAGGGGCCTGGGATGGAGCCCTAAATCAGGCTCCTCTCCCTCTGCCCCTCCTCCACTCTCACACGCACTCTCTTTCTCTCTCAAATAAATAAATCTTAAAAAAAAATCCTTGGACTGAAGTGAACATTGGCAGTGAAGAAGGGAGAGTTAGACATTTAGGTGCAAGAGATGAAGGTTAAAATAAGATTTGGGTGAATCCTTCCCCTTGGCATTTTTCCTTATGGGATATTTGTTAGTAAAATTGGATAAAAGTACCACTATATTGATTGCCTGGTAAGCACATTCTCAACAATTCTGTGAATACATATTTTAAGGTAAATTTTAAAGAACAGGAGGAGAACCTAGCTGGCTCAGTCGGTGGAGCATGTGACTCTTGATCTCAGAATTGTGAGTTGGAGCTCCATGTTGAGTGTAGAGACTACTTAAAAATAAAATCATTAAAAAAAAATAGGAAAATGGGTCCCAAAGAAGGGAATAACATGATTGTTAAGATCAGCCTTTCCATCACGCTCCACCCCTACGAATTTAGTTTACTCTCTGTCCTGGTTCCTACTACCATGGAAGCCTTCCAGACCTTATGCCAGACTCAGCCTCTTGTTGTCCTAGACGGCATATGTGCCTGAACACTTCAGAGTTCAATGTCTGTTTTTAAAACTTGAGACATAATTGACACAAAACCTTACATGAGTTTCGGGTACACAGCACGATTCGGTGCTTGCATACACTGTGGAATGACCACCAGAGTAGATCTAGTGAACATGTGTCACTACACATACATTTTTTTTTTCTCTGGTGATGAGAACTTTTAAAATCTGTTCTCAAAAAAAAAAAAAATCTGTTCTCTTAGGACCTGTCAAATATACAATACTGTACGATTAGCTGTAGCCACCATGCTGTACATTCCATCTGTAAGACTTTCTTATTTGTACCTTTTGACTGCCTTTCATTTAGCTTTGTTTTCAGTTTCTTTTTTATTTTATTATTTTTTAAATATGTATTTTATTTATTCATGAGGGACACACAGAGAGAGAGAGAGAGGCAGAGACACAGGCAGAGGGAGAAGCAGTCTCCCTGCGGAGAGCCCAATGTGGGACTTGATCCCGGGACTCCGGGGTCATGCCCTGGGCCAAAGGCAGATGCTCAATTGCTGAGATCACTCAGGTGACCCTGTTTTTTAGTTTCAATAAGATTGCATTTTTAAATTTCTTATTTTTAACTTTGTAACATCTAATCATAAACAGGAAATAACGTAATACACACCATCTTTCTGAGTTTGAATCCTTCTTCCCGAAATATATCCATCCATTGCTCTTTAAGCAAGTGTACGTAAGTGATGAGCTCAGTCTTTGAGCCTGCCTGTAGTTTTCCTTCACTCTGGTATGACAGTTTGGGTAGTGCTGGCTTCTTGGACCACATTTACTCAATCTTCTCCAAAAGACAACGGCCTTGCTATTGCCTTGGCTTTCACAGCCTAGTGCATGAGGAAAGCATCTCAAAACATGGGGGCCAGAGTGCTTACTTAAGGAGGTATTTAAAATTAGTTTACTAACCACATCGCGTCCTTGTTCCATGGAGTCATTCACCTAAAACACTTGTTGTTATATTTTCCTTATTTTCTCCAACCCTCATGTTACTGGCTCATGGACATTCCTAAGTTGAACGATTTGTTTTAGACACAGACGAGCCCCTTAGTGAAATGTCAAAACAAAATTTCCAGTTAAGTCTCGGGAGGAGAGAGAATACTGCGGCAGAAAGGACCCCGGGCCCAGCTGAGGAAGGCACCTGTTTCGATATTTACAAGTCATGTCAACATCAGCAAGTCATTTCCTGCCTCTGGACGTGGGTTCCTGTAGCTGCAAAATGAGCAATTATGCTAAACGATTCTGCGCTGATGTTATGTTTCCAGGTGCAGGTTAAAATCTGACAAATGCTAACTTGCACGGTAAGGAGACGGGTCGGCAAGCCCACAGTTGATGCTTCTGTGGACACGTGTACATCAGCTGGTCCTTGGTGCCCGAGCTGAAGCTAGTAGAGAAGATGCACAGCATCCTTCTCCCTACACGTCCATGTGTACCTGCGACACCAGTGTTGACCTGTCACCCCTCACCTCTTCTCTTTCACTTATACTCTGTGATTTCCATACAAAATTGTCACAAAACAATCAGGAGTTTGGGCTGGTCAAAGCCTAAGGACAGAGGGGGCTTTAGATTCTATCTACTGCCTGCAGCCAAGAGGGGACCCAGCCCAGAAACACGTGTATGTCTTGGAGAAAATGGACGCATGTTAATGTGAACTGAAAGATGAAAGAACTCTCTTGCCATGTTCTGAAGCACTTTGGGATCGGAACTGCATTGCTGTGGGATTTCACTTGAATGACTACTACGGTGGAGGTGGAGAGGGGAGTGGAAAGAGGAGCCATCCAAAAGGCATGGTTGCCTAAAGGGATTGGCAAATCCTATAATGATGTCAGGATCAGCATGAAGCCTGATGAGACTTGTGCGTGTCTCTCTTTGTCTTGGCAGCTGAGCGGGGAACTGCCAACAGAGGTAGTGGTAGGTGTCTGACTACACCAAGAGCTGTGGGCGACAATCACGGTCATTCCACGTGGCTGACCCTACCAGGCCTACACTTCATTGGCTATCTTGGCTTCCAAGGTCTCCAGCCTCAAGCACCAAAGAGGTACCTCTGAGTTTTTATCAAGAGAGTAGCAAAGCTTAACCTTGGATGATAGTTTAACACAGATAAGCAGCTTTTAAGACACCCTGAGTATTGAGAGGATAGGACAACTGTAAAGGTGCGGATTTCCTACAAACCAAGCCAGGAATGGGTGGGAGCATACCTATTTGTGGTGATAATGTAAATGTATTCTCATTTATATTAATAAGCAGGCCAAGCCTGGGATATAAAAGTTACACTTCTTTGACCTACTTTAGTGATTTTTGGATTCACCTGCCAAACTACTGAAGTCAACTCTACCTACGTCCCTCTCAAAGAGCTACCTTTATAGGTCCTAAAGTCTAAATGTTGTTAATCGTCGAGATAGATCCATAAATACATTCCAGCACCATTATCACGGAGTAAAGGGGCTAGACTTCATTTCCTCCATGCTCTTTTTCCACTTTCCACTGACAAGAAGCCATTACAGCTGCATGTTGACCATGAACCCGACGGTCATGTCTGGCCAGGGATGGAAGGAACCTGGTCTTTTAATGGCAATTTGGGACAGAACCAGACTTTTTTTGTGTGAGAAGGCTAAAGCCCACCTTCGGAAATATCATTGGGTCCTTCATTAAAGACGCTTAGCTGTGCCCTAAAAGATGCAGTTACCCTTCATCACTGTTTCCAGGGGAAATTCCATTCTCACTTGAAGATTCTGAATTCATTTGACTTTTTCAATCTGTCTCCAGAGCCTTTGAGCTCTTGGCTTTTGCTTGTTGCTGGGATTTTGCTACTACTTGCTTTGCTGTTCTTTTGTAAAGTTCTGACCTCAGCCAACAATAATGCATCATTTATTTTTTTGTTGAGAGAGAGAGAGAGAGAGAGAGAGAGAGAGAGAGAGAGAGAGAGACCATGACAGCAGGAGAGGGGGCCAGAGGGAGAGAATCTCAAGCAGACTCCATGCTCAACGCAGAGCCCGAGTGGGGCTCGATCTCACAACCCTGAGATCGTGACCTGAGCCAAAATCGAAAGTTGGACCCTTAACCAACGGAGTCGCCCAAGCGCCCCCAATAATCCATCTTAAAATGTGAAATAAGCAAGAAATAATTTTACAGTTAAGGTAGAAATTGGGAATATGGGGATCCCTGGGTGGCGCAGCGGTTTGGCGCCTGCCTTTGGCCCAGGGCGCGATCCTGGAGACCCGAGATCGAATTCCACGTCGGGTTCCCGGTGCATGGAGCCTGCTTCTCCCTCTGCCTTTGTCTCTGCCTCTCTCCCTCTCTCTCTGTATGACTATCATAAATAAAGAAAAAAAAATTAAAAAAAAAGAAGAAATTGTGAATATGTTCCACACTGGAGACAACAAAAGATTCCAGCTGAAGCAGGCCGGGCTGTCCAGATTAGATGAAACGCAGCATTCACCGCATGTGGTGTCCTTAGAATAGGACTTCCCACGGCTGGGAAGTAAATTTTGGTAACTGGAAGCTGACTGCACACATGCTTGTCCGATCTATAGCACAGCTAATTCTTCATGAAGGTTGGAGTTAGTTTAATTGAAGTCTCATCTAGCTTCAGAATCAAAACTAAATGCAGATTCCTTTTCTCTGAGTAGGCATTACACACAAAAATATATATTTACCAGGTATTATTAGATTAAAATAAGCTCCATTATCCCCAACTGAAAATCAATCCTACTTGAGCTTAAAGTTACTGTTTATCCTGAAACGAAATCTCTGCACTATAACACACTATATTATCTCCCATTTAAGTTGAGGCCTGTAGGCTTGAAGTGATTTAGCAGACACCCTGGTGACCATCTGGTGATGAAATGAAGTTTTATTACAAGCCAGGGGTTGCTGGGAGGGCCAAGGATCCATAAAATGGGATTTCTATAGGTTGATGGGGAACAGATGCTTATGTGGTCTTTTTTTTTTAAAGATTTTATTTATGTATATCAGAGAGAGAGAGAGAGAGAGAGAGAGAGAGAGAGAGAGGCAGAGACCCAGGCAGAGGGAGAAGCAGGCTCCATGCCGGGAGCCCAATGTGGGACTCGATCCCTGGTCTCCAGGATCACGCCCTGGGCCAAAGGCAGGTGCCAAACCACTGAGCCACCCAGGGATCCCCTTATGGGGTCTTAAAGAACAACCCAAAGACTTATTTATTAATTACAAAGGTAAAAAATACACCTTTACAATGAAGAGCTCTGCCCTCACTCCCAGCCAAGGGTTCAAACTTAGGATCCCCAAAGGCGAGACGCTCTGACATAATGTGCCTTCTGAAACAGGTCATATTTCTGCCAGAAAAGTTTAGCTCCAATGTAATCATGACAAACAGCCAGAGACATTCAGAATGTGGGACGTTCTGTAGGTAAGTTGACATGGATTCTTCAAAACAGCAACAAAAATCCATGTCACGAGAAGAATAGCTTTAGAGCAACTGTGTAGATCCAAGAGACGTAATAAATATGAAGTAGCAACTCTGACTGGATCCTACATTTGAAATACATTTAAAATACAAAGCAACAGAATCATAGGTTTGGGAGGAACCAATTCTCTGTTAAAAAATTGAATATTAGAGGAGGATCCCTGGGTAGTTCAGCAGTTTAGTGCCTGCCTTTGGCCCAGGGCACGATCCTGGGGCCCTGGGATCGAGTTCCGTGTCAGGCTCCCGGCGTGGAGCCTGCTTCTCCCTCCTCCTGTGTCTCTGCCTCTCTCTCTCTCTCTCTCTCTCTCTCTCTCTATCATAAACAAATAATTTTTTAAAAAAATGGAATATTAGAGGGGTGCCTGGGGGGCTCAGTCAGTTAACTGTCTGCCTTTGGCTCGAGTCATGGTCCTGGGCTCCTGGGATCAAGTCCCACGTTGTGCTCCCGCTCAGCGAGGACACTGCTTCCTCTTTTCCCTCTGCCTCCCTCCTCTCACTTGTGTGCACTTGTGTGCATCTGACTCTAAAATAATAATAAATAAATAAATAAATAAATAAATAAATAAATAAATAAAATCTTTAAAAAATGGAATACGAGATGACATGAAATTAGCATCAACTTGCTCAGGCAGGATAGTGAGACTGTGGTTCTGCAGGACAGTGTCCTTCTTCTTAGGGACGCATGTGCCAGCACTTGGACAGTGAGTAGAATGGTTTCTGAAACTGCCAAGCTGTCGAGCAACAAAAAAGTGTTTGCGGAGAGGGAGAGATTAGAGAGGAAATGTGGCAAGATGCTAGTGCTCATTGAATCTAGGTGAAGGGCAGATCGGAGTTTATTGTATTTTTGAATTTTTAAAAAATTAAAAGTTGGTGGAAACATGAAAGCTCCTGGAAATTGGTCCTACTTAACACTTTGCAAGGATCCAATACCCCAGAGTGCACAGTCGCTCTGCCATCCGCACTTCGGACTCCATGGCCTCTGCCTTCCTAATGCCCTGGAGACAGCGTTTTTCTTCTTGCTCCCGAGACACTTAGAATTTACCTTCTGCTCACCCAAATGTTTGCAGACCCAGTTCCTGGAGAGAACAGAGGAAGGGTGCCTAGCAAACAGGGCAGTTCGCTCGTGAAAACACGTTGCCAGAAAGTGAATGGAGGCACCTGGCAAGTGAGTTTGAACCTAAGAGACCAGCTTTAGCAAAGAGGCAGAGAAGGTGAACTGCTGGTCTCTTCTTTCCAAACACTTTTTCCTTCCATGTTAGAATTCCCTCAGTAAATGTTCTCATTTCATGGCACGCTGGTTAATGGGAATGACGAGGATGGCCCGTGTCCTCAGTTTATTAACCTCACCTATTCTGAGCTTCCCATCACACTGAGTGGAAGAAATAAGGTAAAACTTCTTGGGTTCCAATAAAAAATAAATTTATTATTAAAAGAAAAAAAAACTTCTTGGGTTGACCCTCTCACGTCAGGTGGAGGCAGGTGGATATTAATTCTTTTTTTTTTTCTTAAAGACCTTATTTTTTATTCCTGAGAGACCCAGAGAGGGAGGCAGAGACACAGGCAGAGGGAGAAGCAGGCTCCCTGCGGGTAGCCCAATGGCCCGATGCGGGACTCGATCCCGGGACCCCGAAGGCAGATGCTCAACCCCTAAGCCCCCCAGGTAACCTGGCTGGAAATTAATTCTCAGGAGTAAATCTGGTGGCATCATTTGAGGTATTGGTGTGGGGGTGGGGATGGGGGTGGCCTGGAGCCGAGCTCAGAGAGATTTCTCATCCCACAGCGGCCACCCTTACCCCGGCTCTTATAATACAGTCAAGACAAGAACACCAGGCAGGATAACAGAACCCAGTGTCCTGACATTGAGATAAGGAAGAGACTAGAAGGTCCGGGAAGAGAGGTATCTCTTTGGAGAATGGAAGGAGGTTCCATATAAAGGCCGAGAGGCCAGGTGAGTTGCTCCAGGCCCACCGCAGAGGCAGCAACGAGCCCCGTGGGCCGCTGCCCGGGAAGGGCAGCTGCTGGATTCTGAGGTGTCCCTGTGTTCCCTGGAATGGGGCAGCCGGGCCTCAACTGTTACTCATACTCTATGAGTCATGTGGACACGAGCCAAGCACATGAAATGAGTCTTTTCAGCTAAAAGTTTAACTCTTCTCCAGAGATAGCTATGGCTCTATATTACTCCGGGAGCATTGCATGCCAGGTGTAAGCGCTCAACAGTTTACTCATCTTCTCTACAAAGTAAGCCTACGTGGGAGTTATTACCCCATTTTACAGAAGAAGGCGGGAGCTTAGGGAGGGGAAGTAGATTTCCCATACGGAACACTCTGGAAGTTATGGAGCTGAGACGAGCCCATGTTGTCGTCCTGACCCCAATGCTATTCTTTCTGTTGATCCTGTACTTGCTCCGCATCTGGTTATCATTTAGTTGTGAGAGCACAAAAATATTAACTTACAAGGGTTCCAGGAAATTACCACGCCCTCCTCGAGCTTACCCACTAATGGGTCTTATCTGTTCACTTCCTTCCCCTCGGATCAGGGAAATGTGCACAGGCTTGCTTGGATTTAGGAGAAATTGTTCTAAGAATTTAGAGAGAGGGAAACAGGAAGGTCTGTGGTATGAGGGGAGCTGGACGTGGGAGGAGGTGAGAGTCATCCTTGGAGGATTTGGAAGAGTCACTTTTATCCACTCTTTTTCCCATGGGAGCTGGAGAAAGCAGATGGGCTAACTGCCACTCCTCCCCAGGAAAGAAACCTCTGGAGTGGGAGACTGGACAGACCCCAGGGCTATTCACAGCAGAAGTCATCCCCAAAAGAAATGTGCCCATCCCGAACATGCGTGAAATCAAAAAAAAATCATAATATGTTTGGTGAGATTTGAGATTTGAGACCTGGTAGAAAATGGCAAAATGACAAATTTGCATTCAAATCGAAAGTGCCTAAGCCTCATGTCAACACAGAAACAAAGGGCAATGAAGAAATCAGATTTTAAAACCCACCTTATGGATGTCGTTAGGAGGGTGCTGGGCTAACATGGGTTAAGACATTGGGGGTTGGAGTCGAGGTTTTAAAAAGACCACCCAATCGGAGAAGGACAGACATTATATGGTCTCGTTCATTTGGGGAATATAAAAAGTAGTGAAAAGGAATAAAGGGGAAAGGAGAGAAAATGAGTGGGAAATATCAGAAAGGGAGATAGAACATGAGAGACTCCTAACTCTGGGAAACGAACTAGGGGTGGTGGAAGGGGAGGTGGGCAGGGGGTGGGGGTGACTGGGTGGCGGGCACTGAGGGGGACACTTGACGGGATGAGCACTGGGTGTTATTCTATATGTTGGCAAATCGAACTCCAATAAAAAATAAATTTATAAAAAATAATAAAAAATAAAGCTTCCTCTCCCCTGAAAATAAATAAATAAATAAATAAATAAATAAATAAATAAACCACCCAAAGCTAGGGAGGTCTCACGTGGCGACCTGGGTTATCTTTTAGGATCACAAGTGACAACTGACAGTTATATGGAGGCACTTGCTTGCCACACCTCCGGGGACCACAGTTCGTCACCAGGAGCTCAGCCCAGTGTACGCGTCCACGGTGGCAGGCGACACGGCGGCAAACTGCTGGACGTGAGTAACTCTGTGGGCCGTGGTGGTCTGCAGAGCGGCGTGGTGGCCAACCCAGACAGGGAGCTGAACCGGGAGCAGCCATCGAGCCGCACGAGCAAGAGTCCTCCAGAAGTGCCAGCTCCCTGTCTTGTGTTGCACGTTTTCCCACAGAACAGCCTTAGATGAGGAGCAGGTGACATGACATGCAGTAGAGCGGGGAGGAGCCATCTCGGTGGTGACGGATCCCAAGCTAGGGGCTCCTGCCTCTCTGGGGAACTAGGACCCGGAGTGAGGGCAATGAGAAGAGACGGGAGTGAGAGGTCCTGAGTCGGAGGAAAAAATACGTTAGTCAAGACCCGGGGCCAAGGAGGTCCTGGCAACACGTAGGCAGCACTGGGCTGCCCCCCGCCACCGACCCAGGAGGTGCCGGGGGTGCAGGCATGAGTGCAGCGCCGTGGCCGAGGATGCGTGGTGCGGCCTGCATCCTCGGCGGCTCCTCCCATCGGCAGCTGCAGTGCATCCAGGCTGGCCCTGTGGGAAGCCCCGGTCAGGCGCTGCCACTCCGGATGGGGAGGGTGTTCAGAGGGTCCGCAGGGGTGAGAGGGGCACCGCGGGCTCTCGGGAGAGAAGGGCGGGGCGACACTCACTGCGCCTTCATGTACAAACCTGCTGCTAAGAACCTGGGATCTTTCCCGATGGAGGGCATGTACCCCTGTGTTGGCCCATGACCTTATTTTTTTTTAAGATTTTATTTATTTATTCATGAGAGACACAGACAGAGAGAGAAGCAGGCTCCCTGCGGGGAGCCCGATGTGGGACTTGATCCCAAGACCCCGGGGTCACGCCCTGGGCCGAAGGCAGATGCTCAACCCCGGAGCCACCCGGGCTGCCCGGTCCATGACCTTTTTGCTTCATCTGCCCAGGTAGGAACCACTGACGAGGACAGAATGACCAATCCTTCTCTGGAGTTCCTCGTCAAGGCTACGTGTTGCCAGAAATCACAGACACTTGGGGCATTGTAGTTCTTGATCCTAAAGACAGTGATTTTGGGGTTGGGCCTAAGACAGGGCCCGACTTGCCCAGGGGAGGTGTCTCAGTCCGGAGAGCAGACCCAGAGATAAGGATTAGGGGGTAAATCTGGTCTGGAGGTGATTCCAGAAAGCTTGCCAACAGGACCGCAAGTGAGACAGGGAAGGGAGGAGAGCCGACATGAGGGAACCATAGAAGCGAGAGGTGGCTGGGGTGAGCTGGAGTTTAACCCCACTGGGGGGCCCCGGAGAAGCCACAGGGAGCACGCTTCCAAATCGTCCCGAGGGGCAAGAACTCTTTCCTGCCTTGAGGGTAGGCATCACCCCAAGAGCACAGCCCCCGGTGCTTGCCGACTTTCTGATGCCCAGGCGAGGTGAGCAGAGGCTGGCGGAGGAGAGCCGCGGGGGCCAGGGCCCCGGGGAGACTGCGCGGCTGTCGTTTGGGGTGAGCACGGCTAACGGCACCTGCTCCGGGGTGCCTGGCCTCAACGGGTGCAGCCTGTTGGGTGCAACTGCCCCACTCCCTGGAGAGCTGGCTCTCGACGGATTACACAGCATCATGGGGATGTCCATGGCTGTGCCTTTGGGGCCCGAATCTGGTGGCACCTCAGAGGGTGTGCATGACGTACGTGGCTTCTGGCATTTGTAGGTTGTGGGGGCTGGCCACATACGCGGAGGGGACAGACCTCTGGACTATCCTTAGGACTTCCACAGAGCACCATGGAGCACAGTTCGGGACGTCAGACCCCAGCGGGGCTTGAAAGGATGCAATGGGTATGTTGTCCTCCCTGTCCCCGCAGACGTTGCTGTGATAAAAAATGATTCAAGAGGAAGAAGAGAAGAAAGACCAAAAGCAAGGTCAGAGGACGAGACCAAAGAGGGAAGGCAGGCGTGGAGATGCCAACCCCAGTCCAAGGTCTGAAGCTCCCAGGGGCGTGAGTGAGCCCCTCGGCTTAGGGGACCCTGCCGGCAGCTCCTACAGGGGCGACATGGACCATCCCCCTGGGGTTACCCACCTCCCGGGTAAGCCGGAGCTTCTATCTTTTAATTCGTGCCCAAATGCAAAGAGGTCGGTGTAGAGGACAGAGGGACGGCACTGTGCTCTCTGGCGCACACTCAGCCCTGTAGGTCTGCTTTTATTTTTAAAAGGACGGGAGCAAAAGCGCCAGTGAGCCGGAAACAACTGCTGTCTTTGGGCTGTTAAGGGGTCAGCACGTGCAGGAGGCTCCCCTGCGGTCGCTCCCAGAGATGCTAGAGAGCTGAGCTGCTGCCCGGCTGGAGCGGGGGACGCCCCAGGGACAGGAGGGGTTGCGGGGGCGCGACCCCCACCCCGACTCCCACTAAGTGGGGCTTCCTCCCAGCCTGCGGGGCGGTGGCCCCGGGACAGGGTCTCGGCTTTGGGGCTGCCTGAGATGCGGGGAAGCAGGCCGTGGGGCCCTCGGGACCTGACTGTGCCTCGGCTGGGGCCGTCCTCCATCCATCCCGTCCTCCACCCCACCGTGGCCAGCCCCCATATCAGGCTTCCAGGAGGGCCGAGAAGCCCCCAAAGCCTCCGCCCGCACAGAAGCCCCAGAGCACCTCTGAGTCCTCAACTAGTCATGGTTCTCAGAGGCAGTGGTAGCCTGGAAGCCGAGGTCTTTAGGATCCCCCCGTATATGGGGTTGGCTGCTTTCTCCCGAGCATGTCCCATGCATGAGGCCTCGGTTGTGCTGGAGCTGAAGCGCCTGAGGCTGCAGCGGGACGGGAGCCTCTTAGCAACTGGCTCGTTCCCCTGGGATCGTACACGACTCCCCTCTAGAGGTTTCCCGCACGGCGGGAACCAGAGACGCGTGCAAACCCCAGCTGGGTGTCGTCGGTGTTGTTTTCCGTGTGCTCTTCTTCCCAGACAGAGGGTGGAGATGGGCTCACGCCTCTGTGGGGTGGCGCAGGGTGTCTCCAGACGTGCGCCCCGGCTCCTACGGCCCGGCAATGGCCCCAGTCCCCTTGGAGAAGTACGTGCCGGTGACCTTATTTAGCTGGACAATCACTCGTTCCATTTTCGAGAATTAAGGTGAAAGTTCACATTTTCCTCACTCAACAACACAAATTCTCAGTACCGAGGAAGTCCGTACCAAGAAACTGGTTTGTTCTGCTTTTTCTCTAGTCCATTTTTTTTTTTTCCTAGAACTGGACAATTGGAGGGCCTGGGATCAGGAAACTGAGCATCACATGGATTGTGCCAACATGTGGCCCCAAACCAAGGCCCTGAATGCAGAGTCAGACTCTTAGAAACAGAACCGTGGCCACCGGGTGGTGGTCTCTCTCCTTCAGGACATTTCTTCTTCTTTTCCTTCTTTTTTTTTCTTTTGTGTCCTAAACTCCGTGGTTGAGCAAAATTATAGGGTAAATTTCTTCCTCTGTGTGGCTCCCTCCAGCTCCGTCCACGCCCGGGCCAGACCGCGCTCTTTCTCACGGTCGCGTGGTACTCCACGCAGGAGGCACCACAGCTCCCGTACCCGCTCCGCTGCTGCTGGAAGCCTAATTTTTTTTATTTCTCCCCGTTTTGTCATCCAGTCGCATAGTCGACGAATCTTTGTTAGTGCCCTCCTCTGAGCCCCACTTCTTCCCGAGGCGAGGAGTCGGGCGGCCAGCACGTCCCCCCACCTAGAGCGGCCTCGTGCAATGTCGCTGTGCAGCGAGGTCCTCCTTCGGGCAGTCCCGCGTCGCACCAGCCCTTTCCTCCCCATACGTTTGATTCCACAGAACAGGGAGGCCACTCCCCGAGTCACCCCTCAAACTCACCGCAACTCGCAGGCCCATTCTGGTTGCTGTGTCCCACCCCACCAGCACCTGCTTCCTTGGTCCGTGGTCAGCTGTGTCCCCCCGCAGCTCCTGCTTCCTCGGCCCGTGGTCAGCTGTGTCCCCGCCCGCAACCCTCGGAGGTGGTTCCTCTGGGTGGGCCCTGACCTTGCCCCGGGGTGCCCAGGTGTGCTCGCCCTGTCCCTGACCCCGCAGGAGCCAGCTGGGCCCTGACCTTGCCCCCAAGGTGCCCAGGTGTGCTCGCCCTGTCCCTGACCCCGCAGGAGCCAGCTGGGCCCTGACCTTGTCCCCGAGGTGCCCAGGTGTGCTTTCCCTGTCCCTGACCCCGCAGGAGCCAGCTGGGCCCTGACCTTGTCCCCAGGGTGCCCAGGTGTGCTCGCCCTGTCCCTGACCCCGCAGGAACCAGCTGGGCCCTGACCTTGCCCCGGGGCACCCAGGTGTGCTCGCCCCGTCCGTGACTGCCCCGTCCGTGACCCCACAGGAGCCGTAGCTCTCGGCCGTCCCAGGTGCGCAGCACCTCCTTGCTCGCTCCTGCTCGCTCTGCAGCCGGGAGCCCTGGCGTGTTGAGGCCCTTGGTCAGCTCTGAGCCCAGGAGAAGTGGGGCCGTGGGCCCCAGAGCCCTCAGCCCCGGGACGAGCCCCTGGCGGCAGCCAGGTGGGGAGACAGCACGGAGCCAGGCCCACAGCAAACCCAGCTCGGGCACCGATCTGACGGGACTCGGCTCCCTGGGGCAGCGCTCCCCACGAGGTTCCAGCGAGGGCCACCTCTGCCACCATTGCACCGCCCGAGCCCTCTGCGCCTGCCAGTGCATCGCATCTTCCCACCCCCCCCCCACCAGGTCCCCTGGGGGTCCCCGCAGTTCCCGAGCTCCCACAGCCCAGGTGAAGCGCGGACGCCCGAAGTCTGGACTCCACCCCAACCGATGAGCCTGTCTGTGCCAGGGGGCCCAGCGATGGCCATGGGTGTTTCGGTTTTCTCTCTTTCTTTCTTTTTAGGTTCTTGCAGCGACTGTCCTAAGTGGCTGGGGCAGCGCGTGCTGAAGACCAGGAGGAGAGGAAGGGAGATGAGCAGGGGTGCAGCAGCTGGCGAGCGCGGGACACAGGGCCTCAGGAGCCCGAGCAACATGTCACTGTGTCTTCTGCAAAGCAGGAGGCCGCCCGGCGGCCCCGCATGAAATCGAGTGCGCCCACCCGGTTCCCCTCGCGCTTCCACGGGGCCAGGAGCAGAGGAGCCCGGGAGGGAAGAGCAAAACAAGAGAACATGCTATGGGCTCCGCTGTCGCTTACTTCGGACGGTTCACCTTTTATTGAAAAAAAAAAGAAAAGTTCCATTTGACAAACTCCATGCGGCATCTCACACGGAGCTGCCTTCCTGGTGATGAGAGTCCCTACAACAGTCTACACCCTGCAGCAGTCTACACCCTGCAGCAGTCTAGACCCTACAGCAGTCTATACCCTACAACAGTCTACACCCTACAGCAGTCTACACCCTACAACAGTCTACACCCTGCAGCACTCTACACCCTACAACAGTCTACACCCTGCAGCACTCTACACCCTACAACAGGTGTAGAGTGTAGACCCCGCAGCAGTCTCTCGGGGTGCGATACCATTTTGCCTGAAACAGCATATGCTCCTTAGTTGACAGAGACTTTCTCTATGGCGAAAAAACACTCACCGCCTTCTGAGCCTTTGGGACTTGCGACCCTCCCACTGGCGGGGCTCTGGCCCGGACCTTGGTGGCCGGGGTGGTGGTGGCTGGAGGTTGGGGTGTGTCTGGGAATCTCCTTCAACAAGGCAGCAGTGAAGTTCGCCGTGTGGCTCGACGCCTCCCTTCATGAACAATTTCTCCACAGCATGAGACGCTCTTGACAGCATTTGACCACCGTCGAACTTCATCAGCTGCGCGCACCCTCAGTCCTTTGTCATCACCCTGACAGCCTCACAGCACTGTCAGCAGGAACAGATCCCCGCTGGACATCGAGACCACAGTCTTTGCTCATCATGACAAGCAGAGACTCATCTGTTCAGGTTTGATCCTCAGATCCCAGCAATTCAGTCCCATCTTTATGAGACTCCACTTTTTTTTTTAAGATTTTATGCATTTATTCATGAGACACAGATTGAGAGAGGCAGAGACCCAGGCAGAGGGAGAAGCAGGCTCCATGCAGGGAGCCCGCCACGGGACTCGATCCCGGGACCTCGGGGTCACACCCTGGGCCCAAGGCAGAGGCTCCACCCTGAGCCCCCGGGGCGTCCCCAGCCTCCACTTCTAACTCTGGTTCTTGCTGTTCCCAGCGCTTCCGCAGCGACCTGTCCACTGACCTCTTGAACCCATCTCAGACCTCCGTGAGCCTTGGAATCCGCTTCTCCCACATTCCTGTCAATGTTGACATTTGACCTCTTCCCGTGAATCATAGATGTTCTTCGTGGCGTCTAGAACGGTGAGTCCTTTCCAGAAGGTTTTCAGTTTAGTTTGCCCAGATCCATCACAGAAATCACTATTTGTGGCAATAATAGCCTTACAACAGTTATTTCTTGAGTGATAGGACTTAAAAGTCGAAATTGCTGTCTGATCCATGGGCTGTAGGACCGGCTGCATTAGGGGCTCGAAACCAACTTTAACCTCCGGGCACGTGTCGTCAGGGCTCCCGTATGACCAGGCGCATTGCCCGTGAGCAGCGGTACTTTGAAAGGAATCTTTCTTCCTGAGCAGGAGGTCTCAAAAACGGACTTGAATTATTCAGTAAACTGAATCGCCCTCCAACGTGCTGTTGCCCAGGCTTCGTCGTCCCCTGACGGGGTACTGGGACAGGAGACCCCGTGTGGTTCTTAAGAGCCCTAGATTTCAACCTGCCTCGGCTTTCATCACGCCTTCCTCACCAAGCTGTCTCTGCTAGATTTTGAGTTCGAGTGGCAGGTGCGTGACTCTTCCTTTCGCTTCACTTAGAGGCCGTTGTAGAGGCAGTAACGGGCCTAGTTTCAATTTTGTTGTATCTGAGGAAACAGGGAGGCCCAACAGGGAAAGAGACGGAGGGGCTGGTTGTTAAAGCAGCCAGAACACGCAGTTACTGTTTGCTGTCTTACGTGGGGGCGCTTTGTGGTGCAACGGTCACATCGAAGATCGCTGATCACAGATCGCCGTAACAAATACGATGCAATACAGTGAAAAAGTTTGGAATATTGGGTGAATCACCAAAATGTGACACAGAGACCAGGAGTGAGCAGATGGCGTGGGGACACGGCACTGGAAGACTTGCTCAATGCAGGGCTGCCAAGAGCCTTCAATCTGCAGGACACGCCGTATCCACGCAGAGCAAGAGGGAGGAGAGCAATGAGGCGTCGTGTGACGGCCGCCCCTGCAGGTGTTCCCGCAGACGGGGCAACACAAATGTGAACGCACGTCTGCAGGTGTGAGTCACTTCCCAGGATGGCTCTTGGGTAGCCCAGACTTCGCTGTACGTCGGAGTCATCTGGGAATGCCCAGGTGCCAACCTGTCCCGCTCACGGCACAGTGTGCGCAGTGACCGGGGAAAGCCTACGTTCCTCAAGGCTCCCAAGCGATTCAGCAAGCGGTGGAATCTGAGAACTACTGTCCTAGTAGTTATTTCGTGGGGCTGGCGGGCGTCTGGGGGAGAAGTGACCCTGATAAGTAACGGTCTGGGGCTCAGGGGTGGAGCTTTGGCCCCGGCTCAGGGCGTGACCCCGGGGTCCCAGGATCGAGTTCCGCATCGGGTCCCCACAGGGAGCCTGCTTCTCCCTCTGCCTGTGTCTCTGCCTCTCTCTGTGTGTCTCAGGAATAAATAAATAAAATTTTTGAAAAAGAAAGAAAAAGAAAGAAAGAAAGAAAGAAAGAAAGAAAGAAAGAAAGAAGAAAGAAAGAAGAAAGAAAGAAAGAAAGAAAGAAAGAAAGAAAGAAAGAAAGAAAGAAAAGCACCTTTCCTTTGTCATTTTCTGCAGATTCTCTCCCACTGCTCCTGCGCAGTAGCCTTCATGGTCATTGGGATCCCAAAGCTTCAAATGACCACCAGGTCCTGACGTTCAGCTGTGCTTTCCCTCCCGGTGCACACACACCGAAGCCACAGGGCAGTGTGCAGCCCTCGCAAGGGCCTCGGGGAGGGTGTCCTTCCCACTGTTCCCCACGGTGAATAGCTGTTCTGCGTGGCGGGGCAATGTCTATGACCACAAAAGGACTCACACGGGAATACGACCTAGAGGAGCGCCTGCCACAAGTCTCTTCTCTCTTCTCAGACAAACCGAGGCCTGAAGAGACCATGGACTCTAGCTGGGATGCGATTTCAAGGAAGCCCGAGCCGGTGATTGTTTATCAGGAGTGCTCCAAAGCACAGCATCTCCGTGTGGGATGCTGACACTGTGGAGAGATCCCCCTCTGAGACTTTGTTAGGGAGCCCATCAGAGATCCTGCAAGAATTTGTGAGCGTTCATATCGGCATTCTTTTACAATAACCGTAAACTGGAAAGATCCAAATAATCCGAGAATTATATTATATTATATTATATTATAATTATTATATTATATTATTATATCATATATTATATATCAATACATAATTATAATCACATAATTATATTAATATTAATATATTATTACATACTATATATTATGTATTAATATATTTTATATTCATAAATCACACATATATTAATACATTATATTAATAATATAGATAATAAATATAAGGATAATATATTAATATATTATATTATATATTATTATATTAATAAATTAATATTAATATAATTATATGATTATAATTATGTATTAATATATTATATATTATATTATTATACATTGTATATTGTATATTAATATTATATATTACATTATATTATTAATATATTATATTATTATTAATAATATTATATTATCATATTATATTATTATATTATATTCTTGGAATAATCCGAGAATAGCACACAGACGCCCTCACTCGTGCTGCCGCATGACAGCCTCAGAATTGCAACCAAACATGCTCAAAGGCTCACACAATTCCACGCATATGGAGGACAAATGGAAAGCACACTAAATAATCTCAATGTTTTCTTGGTACGGAAAATAAAACCTGGGTTTGTGTAAGCATCTGCATAGTTGAGAGCACTATCAGCCTCCATTCTACTGGCAGTCACAATTTATTGTTCTTTTACCACTACAGGCACAACTTGCTTTATCGTGTTTTGCTTTATTGTGCTTTGGACATATTGCCTTTTTTTTTAAACAAAATGAAGGTTGACGAGAAACCTGTGTGGGGCAAGAGTATTGGTGCCATATTTGCTCGCTTCATGTCTCTGTGCCAATAAAGTATTTTCAAATTAAGATACGTACATTGTTTTTAATTTTTGTAAGATTATTTATTTATTTATTAGAGAGAGAGAGAGGCAGAGACACAGGCAGAGAGAGAAGCAGGCTCCATGCAGGGAGCCCAACAGGGGACTCGATCTCGGCACCCGGGGGTCACGCCCTGAGCCAAAGGCAGATGCTCAACCACCGAGCCACCCGGGCATCTCTAGAAGCTTCCATTTTAACAAAGATCAAGAACTTATATACAAGTTCACACATGGCTGCTTTGAAATGTAGGTTATACTGGTGCCCGGTCTAATTTTGTAGAGTACGTGGAAGCAGAGTAAACGTTCCTAAGGCTTGGCATGGCACGGAGCTCCACAGTGGCCAGAGATGAGCTATGCATCCGGTGTGGCTGGGCCATTTGTGGCATTGTGGAAATCCTACCTCGCAGCTTCAGTAGGTAAATACTGTCCTGATCCTAATACTTTCCCACGACCTCGCTGCCGGGGGCCCCACATCAGCACTCTTCTCAAAACTCGTAATCTAATGACTAAAGTGATTATATCCAGGACTGGGCCTTAGCCCAGTGGCCTGCGTCAGGTTGTTGCTAAAGTTGTGCTGTTAGTAAAACATATTTTACTATCACTCTTGACAAGTACTATTCTGATGCCAATGACTTGACCAAAAAAATAATATCAAAGATACAAAGAGGATAATTGGAAGCAAAATTATTATAGATGAAAGTAGGAAAAGAAAAAAAGAAAAAAAAAACAACAAAAAATTAAAAAAAAAAGAAAATAGGATCATGTCCCATTCATGAGGCAAGACAATGAAGCCATCCCAGGGCCCGATCGTATATTATCTGAAGTCTTCTAAAAATATTACCTGGAAGGGCACCTGACTGGCTTAGTTGGTAGAGCCTGTGACTCTTGATCTTGGGATTGAGTTTGAGCCCCCCTTGGGTGTGGAGATTACTTGAAAATGAAATCTTTGGGGGGGAAAAAGTCACTTAGATTCCTGAAATAACCTCATAATCTGTGTTACCCCCCAGAGAGCCAGTTTCCTCACTGCTTGATCGACAGGGCCCGGGACAGGGCGCGACATAGAAGAGACACTCACAGTGTACTCGAGTGTGTGAGTGATTTCACCCCATTGCTACAAAGGATGGCCTCCCGGGGCTCTTTGTACTGTGGGAGAATGAGAACACATTCTGCAACAAAAAGTATTTATTCAGTGATCTATTTAAGAAGTATTTATTGGGCAGCCCGGGTGGCTCAGCGGGTTTAGCGCCGACTCCACCCCAGGGCGTGATCCTGGAGACCCGGGGTCGAGTCCCACGTCGGGCTCCCTGCATGGAGCTGCTTCTCCCTCTACCTGGGTCTCTGCCTCTCTCTCTCTCTCTATGTCTCTATGAATAAATAAATAAATTTTTTTTAAAAAAAAGAAGCATTTATTGTTGTACTCTAGGCTCAATGTGGAGACAATAATAATGTGGGGAAATTTTTATCTTTAGAGATGACTTGCTTGAGTTTACGGGCCTGGCAAGCGAGAAAATAGACGTAGGACCCTCGTGTTCAGTCGTGGAGGCTTTGTTGAGGAGTGTGCGCCCGCGTCTTGGCTGTGCCGTGGCCGTTCATTCACGTGTGCTGGACTTCGTTTGCAAAATGAGACCGACTCTCCCTACAGGTGGGTGGTTCACGCTGAATGCTTTGTGGCTCACTGGCTTGTTTCACTCGACACATACGTAGTTGTGGGCAACACATGTGTTTCTTGTACGTCAAATATAAACAAAAATCTCATCATTTGAATCACGCTTTTAATGTAAAAAAAAAAAAATGCTCTCTTTGGGAAGGTGTTGTGTTTCGTTTGTCTTTTGATCCTCCGCACCTAGGACAGTGCATAACAGGGCGGTGCTCCATGTGAATGGATATACACCCTCCTTGGATGCTTCTGACCCGTTTTTGGGTCCGATTTACTCAGGCTATGGGAAGTGGAGGGTGTAGGTACCTGGCGGTGGGTGCGTTGATCTAAACTCTCCCTGCTGACCTGATGGGAATTCCCATTCAACGTTCATGGCAACTCAGTGGGCACCTCTGGTGGAGCGAGGAATGCAAATATGGCGAAGACCGGACTCGACTCTCAAAGAGTTCATATCTGCATGTGTTATGCGGACTAAGCGTGATTCCGTAATACTCATAGAAAACCATAGAGTTCCTCACCCTGGAGACCCACCCCCTTACGAGAACCTTGACTCAGATTCTCTTCAGGTATAAAGAGCTTCATTCAGGTCTCTCTGGAATGAGGGAAATGCAATAAATATAATGTAAGGATTCCTGAAAGAGGATCTTCTTATTCCTGTCGCTTCCGAACCACAACCGCTACTTAGGGAAAGACGCACAATCCGTTTTGCATCCAGCCTGATCCTTGTCCCAACGTTAGTTCTCACCAATCAGAAGCTCGATGGAGTAAAACTTCATTTACTAGCAGCAAAGTGGCCTCTTTTCCTGGTCAACCCTTCACCAAGCTTATGATGCCATGATTCCCAACAAACATCTGAGGAGTACAAACTCTGACATCACAGCAGAATCGTTTCCTAAGTTGAACAATACCGGAGAATGCGATGTAATCACCCTCAAAAGAATTCATTCTCCGCTTTAAAAGATTTGCGGTGCATTTCTTAGAGTGAGTCACACTTTGCAAGTAGAAAGGCTGTTACGTGTTGTTCACACTTCTGCACTCGGTATTCTGACCCAGAGTCTGAGATGGTCAAGGAATCAGGTTTTTTTTCCCCCTCCTTCCCTGGAAAACCCAATGACCCACTCGCTGCTATGGTTGTGTCAGCGCTATTGGCCAACTATCTGGATGCCAGCTGTGGCTTCTTCTGCGACTCTCTGGACACAGCTGGAGAGCATGAATCCAGATGAAATTACCTTTATCTGCTGTTTCCTGTCCTCTAACCAGATGTTCTGGCCGTGTGTTTAGTTTAGAAGAGAGCAGCCGCTCCTTCATTTTTTAACAACTTGTTTTTGCGAGAATCATAGCAAGAGTTCCCGAGGCCCTGAGCGGTGGGACAACTTGCCAGATGTCACATGCAGAGCCATTGCCCTCATTTCCAGGGATGTGATGTAAGCTTGGCTCTTGAGTCATGGATCTTTTTTTATTTTTTATTTTTTTATAAATTTATTTTTTATTGGTGTTCAATTTGCCAACATATAGCATAATACCCAGTGCCCATCCCGTCAAGTGCCCCCCCTCAGTGCCCATCACCCAGTCACCCCCACCCTCCACCCACCTCCCTTTCTACCACCCCTTGTTCGTTTCCCAGAGTTAGGAGTCTCTCATGGTCTGTCTCCCTTTCTGATATTTCCTGCTCACTTTTTCTCCTTTCCCCCTCATTCCCTTTCACTATTTTTTTATATTCCCCAAATGAATGAGACCATATAATGTTTGGATCTTTTTTTACACAATATTTCAAAATACAGGGAAACGGACAAACGGCTGCGTATCATTTCAGTAAATGCTCTTTTTCTTCCCCGCGAGCCAAAAACAGTAACTCAGTCTGGGAGTCGCAGGCCAAAACTTTTACCCTGAAAGCCTTCATATTAGGGGGAAATAAGTCACAGGATATGCTTTATTATAGGGGCAAATGCCTAAGGCTCCATAAGCCTTGTGCAGGCATCCGTGTCGTGGCTGCTGTCCCTCGTGGTCAGTAAGGCTCTGACGCTTTAGCAAGGCTCCCGCTCTCCCGAGTGTGACCCACGCCCTCGAACCTCCAAGGGGCTCTCCTGGTCGCCCTCCTCCCCAGACGCCACCTGCCACCCGCAGGAAATCGCCAGGCTTTTCTCCTGGAGGTGGAATTCCAGCTCCCATGCCCGGGTCCCCCCTGCCCAGGTCCCCCTGGCCAGGTCCCCCTGCCGGCCTTGGTAGAGCCCAAGTGCGGACACAAACTTCCCACCTGCCAAGTTCGCCCGCCAGGTCCTGTCGCCTCTGCCAGGAAGCAAACCAGTTCTTATTTATTTATTTATTTATATTATTATTTAAGACCTTTATTAACAGTTTTTGGCCGTTTGTTGTCTTTTTCAAAAAACTCAAGTTGTAAAACTTTTATTACAAATTAAAAACAAGGTTCTTAAAAATCTCAACTTGACCAGATATGAAACAATTTAAAAACCCTTAAAGGCATATTGAGAAAAACCAGGCTTTCAAAAATAAATAAATAAATAAGACGTTTATCATTACCAAAAAGAGACATCTTTAGGTAAAAATAAAAATAATAAAAACCCCACGCTGCATGGATAATACAGATAGTTCTATTTATCTGGTCAATGGGCAAAAAGCAAGCACTTGAGGTCTTCAGCTCCAATCTTTTGTTCATGTCTTATGGCTGGAATTTCGTCTTTGCTTCCTCTCGCTGGGTGACTAAGCTGGAGGATGGTGGAGATGGAGGCCAGCTTTCACTCAGCCTGGCCCTGCGGGGCCCGGGAGCCCAGGTCTCAGCCAGGGGATGGGTGGTGACATTGAGGCGGCTGCTGACCTGGGTCCCATTTCCTGGATCCTCCTTACCCTCCTCATTGCCCTCCTCTCTAGGCTGACTCGGTGGGGGCCCTGCGGCGTCGTGGTCTCTAACCTCGATGCATGCTCAGGCTCACTGGTCTACCATGTGCTCCTGCACCCAGGGTTGGCACCTTCCATCTCCCTCCCTGCACAGGAGGGCTGGGATGCTGTGGTCCAAGCCCACGGGGTCTCTGTGGCCTCGGCAGGGCCCACGCTGTGGGGCCTGGCCCTCGGGAGCACCTTCCCATCCCTCATCTCGCTATTCTGGTCACTCTGCTGGTAACTGCGCGGAGGACCCTGGAGGACCCTGCGATGAAGGTGGCACGTAGTGGGTAGGGTGGGCTGCATATTTACTGCTGTGCACTGACCTGTCACGTTTGCTGCCCCTGCACCCTTTTCTCCCTCAACAACCTTGGCCCGCACAGTCCCTCCACTGCACCGCGCAGGTGCATCCTGGGGCAATTCTTCTTTGAGGCATCCAGGGCACAAGTCATCTTCCCTGGTGTCATTCCTGTTGGTGAAACCATATCCGTGCCTTGCATTGAACCATTTCGTTGCGATGACTTCTTGTCCCCGGCCTCTGCTCAGGGTGTGTGACGGTAACTGGGGTCCGCTGCGGCGGGGCACTGCTCAGGGCTCCCTGGGGCCCGCTACCCGCTCCCACTCCCGATCCAACTCTCACCAGTTCTTTTCAGCCCTGCAGGTGAGTAACCCATCCTTCGTGGACTCCTCAGTCCCACAGTCACCGATCATTCACTGGCCACACACTCGTGTGCTGGGCAGCTCCCAGCACAGGGACACCACTCCAGGGAAGATGTGGAAATTATAATCTCTCCTGATGGTGAGACTTTGGCTCCCATGAACAAGCAGCAGGACGAAGACTGCTGGGGACCAGGGGAGTGAGAGTCACTGGATTGGAAGGTCGGCGATACCTGACACCAGGAGGGTGACAGCAAGCCAGCCATGGGAGGGCTTTCAGAAAGAGTCATATTAAAAAAATCAATCAAACAAACAAAAAACAGCCATCTAGGAGAATGGGATTCTCTTCTTCATTTCCTATTCTTTGGTTTGCCACGACATCTTTACTCGTTCTTTAGCTGCAACCCTTGACCTCGGAACCCAGACTTAGAGCTGCTCGTTGCTTGGAGCCACGCTGTTCTTCTCTGACGAGTTCACGTTTGCATCAGCCCCTCAAGTCTTGCCCCATATTCTCTTTCATGAATTTGAAAATATTTACCCAATTTACAAGACCACGGCATTTTCCCAAGCCTTGTTTTCCTTCCGCATGTGCCAGCCCCCCGCAACCTTATATCAGGCCTGTTCCTTCCTTCATATAGCGATGATCATTGCAATATTACGAACGTAATACACATTACCTGATTTTTATAGAATGTTCTAGAATGACATGTTAATTTTGATAAATTGCGATATTATGAACGTAATGCACATTATCTGATACATAGAATGTTCTAGAATGACATGTTAATTTTGATAAATGTAAACATACCTGCTGTCCTGTCATTACAGGTCATGGTAACGACAGGGGAAATTCAGATGCACATTAAATAGTAAGAAATAACTCATTTCTGTCGTGGGAGCTTCCATTCTGGCCAGAACCCTAGTTCTCCTCCTAACTGTGAAAAGTGGGATCTTGATTGGAGTGTATTTTAGGTGACATTTCCTTCCCTGAAGATAGTCTTTCAGAGAATCTTTGAGATCCTAACATAGTGTGTTGTTTGAAATGAGGATAGCTTTCATTTTAATTGTTTGGAAAATGCTTTTACGAAGGACCCATCCCAGAGATCAAAGATGGGAGAGGCTATGAGACAGTAGTGGGGAGACAGTGGGAGAAAAGATGGGAAGAGGGAGAAATGATGGAAGGCGCAGAGGGCCTAAGGGGTCTTGGGGTGAATTACGTCCTCGCTCGGCAGCTGCAAAGACGGATGCAGGGGTGCTCACAGTGAAGCACAGATGCTTCCCGAACAAATGTCACACATTGACTCAATAAAGAAACATTTTACAGCTTTAAAATTATCCACGATCTTCATGGGCATTTGGCTGAAGATTCAAGCTTCGCGTCTACCCTCGACTGTGGTCATTCCTTACACAACAATTAAAGACTTTTTTAGCGCGAATTCCATGTATCCCTGCTATATGTTCTTTGGGCCACAGCACCGTGTCGTCCTTACTGGAAACTGAAATGTTAAAAAAAAAAAAAAAGTGGTTTATAAATGAGACTAAAATGTAAGCAATCCGGCCTGAAAAATAACCATCCTGGTCTTACAGCTGTTGAAGCGACTAGGTTAGCTGAGGTCCCCAGCTGCTCTTTTAATTGCTGGAAGAAATGGATCGGTTAAATAATTTAGTTTGAGATTTGCAAAGTCTATTTGTTTGAACACAGCTGGGAACAGCCTCATGCTGCAACGGTGGCATTTTCAGCTTCATCTGGCAAATGCACCTTCAGTGAGCTTGCAGACCACAGCTGACGCTGGGCTTCCCACGGTGATGTCCCACTACTCGTGCACCCTGAGAATTTGGACATGTTTGGGCCCCTGTGCGGATTGATGGCTGGGCACGTCAGTCTGGACTGTTCAGAGAAACAGCATAATGTGAGTGTGTGTGTGTGTGTGTGTGAGCGTAAAGAGAGATTTTTTGTGTTTTTGGGAGGGTTTGCTTGTATCAGCTTATGCAGCTGGGGGCCCTGGCGGGCCTGAAATCCTTTGGGCTGGCAGACAGACACTCAGACAGGAGTTGAGGCGGTCATTCTGAGTATGAAATCCATGCACTGCAAGCTGCAGGCTGGAAACTCAGATCAAAACTCAGTCTGGAGCCAGAATTCCCTTTTCCAGGAAACCTCAGACTCTTGCTTTGAGTCTTCAACCAACTGGAAAAAGCCCGTCACCATTGCTGAGGGAATGGCCTTAACTCAGTCAACTGGTTCTAAGTGCTAGTCACACCTATGAAACACCTTCACGGCAACCGCTAGACAGTGTTGGGCCAAACAGCCGGCCACCATCGCCTACCCAACCTGACAAATAAAATTAACCATCACAACTGGCCACTAGGACTGACCACCAGGACCAAGATCCTAGATACTCGGGACGCCCATGGCTACCTCGGAGCCCACATCTAAGCGCCAGGTGGGCAGGGCCTCGCTGCTCAGGACTCGGGGGCGCTGCTCCCACCCCGTGGTCCTCCGGGAAGGCCCCGGTGCCGGTGCCCACAGCTGGACCCCACCTTCCAGGTGCCTCATAGAAACCCGGAGAGTTTCCGAGTAGAAACGGCCTCCTGCGCCCCTCTCAGCAGCAGCCCCTGCCCGACGGAGACATGGAGGCTGCGTGGCAGTTCACGTTTCCCTCAGTGTTGCCTCTTCCTCTGAAATGTTGTCGTCCCAGGTTCTGGGAGCTTGACAATCATCAGGCGTCTCCAGGCAAATGGTGGCCACCATGTTAACTCTTTATGCTTGTCCTCAGTGGGGCTGCTCAGCTGCAAGCTACTCCATCAGATCTCTCTCCTCCTCTTTTGCAGCCACCAACATTTTATCAAAATACATTGAATTCTCTACCTTGCCTGGCATTTATTTTGTTGTAGACTGAGAGAGAAAAATGTTGGGCCCCTGGGTGGCTCAGCGGTTGAGCATCCACCCGGCCCAGGGCGTGATCCCAGGGTCCTGGGATCAAGTCCTGCATCGGGTCCCTGCATGGAGCCTGCTTCTCCCTCTGCCTGAGTCTCTGTCTCTCTCTGTGTCCCTCATGAATAAATAAATAAAAATCTTTAAAAAATTTTTTTCAGCTGAATAGCAATGTCTGTTAAGAATCCCATCAGTCTTCTTTAGCATCGTCTAAAGTTGAGCATTGTAAAGTCACGGGCAGGGGTTGAAACCACCTCCTGTGACCCTCAGAAAGAGTTTTTCTTTGTGCAAGTTACTTGTCTCTTCCGAGGCTTAGACGCAAGGCTGACCGTAGTTACATTATTTCTGTGCGGGGTCAAAGCAGAACCAATCCACCCAGACCACCCACTTTTCCTTATCTGCAAAACTGGGGGGAAAGAGGCATTGGTTTAATTATCTGTAGTACTCGTGTTTATTCCTCACAGCCCAGTGGAGGAAGTATGACAGGCATAATTTTCCTAGAGAACTAGGTTCATGTGGTTTCTCAAAAATCAAATACCAAGAACAGGGACTTTCTGATTTTTCCAAGGATAATTTTATCATACTTTCAAACCTATCTATTTATCAAGTCGTTCAGGGCTATAGAGCATGAAAAATGTGACTAGCATGACTGAAGAAATAAGACTTTAATTTTTTTATTTTTTATTTTATTTTATTTTTAAAATTTTTTTTTAATTTTGAGAGAGAGAGAGAGAGAGAGTATGAGCACATGAGCAGGGGTTGGCGGGAGAGACAGAGAGCGAGGGAGAGAGAACCTCAAGCAGACTGCACCCCGGTGCAGAGCCTGACCCGGGCTCAGTCTCATGACCTGAGATCATTACCTGAGCCCAACCAGGGGTCGGAGGCTCAATCAAACGAACCCCTCAGGCGCCTCAACATGAAATTTAATTTAATTTTATTTCATTTAACTCAAATAGCCCTGGAGGGAAGGGCATCTGGACATGGGGCTCCATGTATAGGGGCATGAAGCTTAGTGTCCGCATGCCCAGGGCGACTGGAGTTAGGGTTGTTTGATCCTAAAAGTGCTTGCCCACCTGGAAGCCCACCTGCACCTCAGTCTTGCTACCCGCGGTTTATTCCCCATCTCTGTATTTGCTACGATAAGTCAATAATCAGCGAACGGGAGGGTCCCTCCAATCTGCCACCTGTTTCTCTCCTCCAGTTCACGTTATGGGTTAAATGAAGGGACCTCAGACATGATCGTTACAGGACTCCAGTTCTCGCCCTTCTCTTTGTTTCTTGTCCCTAAGACATTCCCTTGGCTTTTCATGAAGTGATTCCATCCTACCCTTGCCTGCTCCAGCCCCCACACCCAAATTAAGGCTCTGACCTCCTCCGACGATGTGACATCACTTTTGTCCTTGCCAACCCCCGTACCAAGCTCACCCTTCTCCAATCACAGCAGTCTGGAGACTTTGGGGTGGTTCCTCCTAAGCCAAGTTCCAGAGCAGCCCCTGGTCTCCCCGGACCACTCAGCTCATTCCGATCCTTGTCAGCACAGCTCTGGCCTCACCCCGTCCCGCAGGTGGGAAGAGCTGCTCCGTGTGTCTTTGGATGTGAGCAGAGAAGCGCGAGGCCCTGACTCTGCCTGCAGCCAACCTGAAGGAGGGACGAGGGCTTTGCTGAAACAGTTTCAGGGAAATGGGATTAGTGCATGGGTCAAAATGTGCCTCGAACCCGATTATCCACACACACTGAATGTCCCTTCTCACGGGGCAACTTAGAGTTGGTCTTCTATTACTTTCGAGAAGGCATCCCACACATACGACTGCTGAGCCAGACTAACCTTTACGTCCTGGCTGACCTCTGGATGAGTTCCCCTATAGACAAGTCTTCTTGATCTGGTCCAGGGGTCTATTTCATCTTAAAATAGGCAAGAAGCTCCAAAATTAAGACGTTAGTAAGCCCAGATAACACGCCACATCTCTTATTCCGATATTCACCTCTAGGCCCCATTTCCCAGTAGAGACTCTCACAGGTGCCAGAACACATGCCCATCAGCCGAGCTGACTTGGTCATTCACGATTCCTCAGCCGGTCCCGATCTAAGGCTGGTAACTGCTCTCCTTTTGCACACAGACTTTTCTAGAAGGAGAACCTATGTATATATGATGCCAGAACCTAAGAACTGCTGGAAGGTAATTTTAGGTGATGGAGCATAGTTTGATGATGTGACACTATGAAATAGTGGCCAATGTTTAGGTGACACATCCCACATGCTAGGCACTGCTCTGAGCGCGTCATATACCTCATTTAACTCCCGTTTAATCTTCCTAACAAACCTCTTAGCAGGTACCATGATTATTTACATCTTACCTATGAGGAAACTGAGGCACAGAGAGGCTAGGTCACTTAAGCAAGGTCACACAGCTCATAAGGGGTAGACTCAGGGATCAGATCCTGCCAGCCTGGGTCCAGACTCTAGCCTTAAAAGGTACAGGAATACAGTAAAAGGAATTCTTATGTCAAGTACGTAGTGATGAGCTTTATGGAGGCACCACTGGGGAAGTCCATACATTTGAGCTTTCTGATCTCATGAGCCATCTATCCCCTCAGTTCCGCATCCCTTGGACGAGTTCTCATCACAGGGAGCCCGGCAGGCATTGGGCGTGCCACTTCTGGAGAGGGACATATTACTTTGTGGAGAGCGGACCAGCCCCTTATGGCTTCGAGACATCTGAGCTCTGGTCTCAAAAACTCCATGCCCAGCAGCTCACAGCTGTGCTGTGGTCGGACGCGTCTGGACTTCACGAAGACTACAGAGGCGCTCGTCCTTGTGGGGGTTGGAGGCTTGATCTTAAAGATTACTTTCCTGGTTACATTTCTTCAAGGCCAGGAGGACATGTCATTTTTTTAAACTCTGAATAAATGTGTGTCAAAACACACGTGTAATTTCCATATAATAACAATATACAGGGGGATGTCTGGGCGGCTCAGTGGTTGAGCACCTGCTTTTGGCCCAGGGCGCGATCCTGGAGTACTGGGCTCCCTGCATGGAGCCTGCTTCTCCCTCCTCCTGTGTCTCTGCCTCTCTCTCTCTCTCTCTCTCTCTCTCTCTCTCTCTCTCATAAATAAATAAATATAAATCTTAAAAAAATAACAATATACATTCAGGAGAATAATGCCAAGTGTTGGTGAGGATGTGGACCAGTCCGAGCTCTCATATGCTGCAGGTGGGAGCGTATTTTGGTGCAGCCACTGTGGATAGCTTTCAGGCATTATCTACTAAAGCTGAAGACATGCTTATTTCTAGATATTTATTTTTTTAAAGATTTTATTTATTTATTTATTCATAGAGACACAGAGAGAGAGAGGCAGAGACACAGGCAGAGGGAGAAGCAGGCTCCCTGCAGGGAGCCCGATGTGGGACTCAATCCCAAGTCTCCAAGATCACACCCCGGGCTGCAGGAGGTGCCAAACCGCTGCGCCACCGGGGCTGCCCTATTTCTAGATATTTAAATATCATTTCTAGGTATACAACCCAGAGAGAAGCTTAGAGATGCTCACCCCAAAACAAGCACTAGAATGCCCATTGCAGCTTTATCCATTAAAGCCAAAAACTGGGGGAGCCCTGGGGGCTCAGCAGTTGAGCATCTACCTTGGGCCCAGGGTGTGACCCCGGGGTCCTGGGATCGAGTCCCTCATCGAGCCTGCTTCTCCCTCTGCCTGGGTCTCTGCCTCTCTATGTGTGTCTCTCATGAATAAGTAAATAAAATCTTAAAAAAAAAAAAAAAAAAAAAAAACTCCAAACTGGGAAGAAGCCTCACCCCATACACAAACATCCATCAATGCTGTAGGCAAGCAAAATTGGGCTCTAGTCACACAATCAAGCTGCAGATATTTGCAAAAAATACTCATCAGTCTCACAAACATAATGTTGAGCAAGAGGAGCCAGACTGAAAAAGAGGACCCACTGCAGAATTCAGGTTACCTAACGTGTGAGAACTGACGCACGTCGTGCCTGCTGTCAGGTGGCCCTGGGGTGGGCAGGGCTGTGGAGAGGACGCCGGGGAGTCTCTGAGACACCATTTTTTCATTTGAGTACTGGTTACAGGAATGTGATCTGTTTGTAAAATTCATTTGTAAAATAAATTTTAGGCTGTACGCTTGTGATGCATATGATTTTCTGTAGGTTTATGTAAATAAAAGCTATTTTAAAAATAAAAGTACACACATGCTGTTTTCCCTGCTGTCGCAGTAAACAGTAAACTGCAGGCTGCCAAGACGGTCTGGGTTTGATCTTGCTCAGAGAATGAGCTCTGATCCTTAGAAAAGAGTCCTGGCCAGATCCCATAGCCCTTTAACCAAGTAGAACCAAATAGACCAAAGAGATTATTTGAAATGTAATCAGTGGATTTTTTTCAGATTTCTAAAATGTTTGGGTTAAAATAAATAAACAGGATTTTCAACTAGAAAGCTGTCCTGCCTTGACCTTTGTATTAATTTTCTGGATCGCTGGATTTGGAATTTCTAAACGTTGATGGGTTCCTCTGGGGGAACATGTGTTTCTCTCCTGCGATGGTGTTTCGAGCTGCATAATGTGGAGCTTGCATCTTTTCTCAAATAAATAATGGATGCTTAGTTTGGTAAAATCCTAGAGCACTCGGGTCTTTTTCAAACCAAGAGAAGCATCACACGATACTAAATAACCCAGATGTCCTGTTCTCTTAGTTTTGTGACTCGCAGGCAACATTGCCACCAATGCTCAAGATGCAATGTCTCTTGCGAATTCAGATCCAAGCATCGGCTATTGGAAACTTCCTTTGCACGAGGTGCCATTTTGTATATTTCATGCCCCTCTTGTATGTAATTGTTGCAACTAGACCACATGGACGTTTATCCCCGTTCTACAGAGAAGGAGCTGAGGCCATTGAGAGTGACTTGTCCAGCTGGAAGTCTGACTCCAGATCTAGGAACTCTCCATCACCTGGGGACCCCCAGAGACTGTCGTCCTCCAGTGACTGTCACTGCCGAGACGCCGGGGAGGGAGCCCCGTGCTGTACTCACCAGGGTACCGTAGGGTAGGCGTTAGTCTAGAAGAAGTGGGTGTAGTGAGGAGCTATGGGCTCAGGAAGGCCATGGACACTCAGAGAATGTTCCCGAAGCATTTCCATTCCCTTCTAATGAGGATGAGGGCAAGGCAAACAAAATCCGGTAGAAATTTCTCTTTATTTATTTTCCCTGAATCAGACCCAATCTTGACTACCTTAATAGAGGGAAACTTAACAACCCTTTTTCATCCACACAAAATGTTGATAAGAAGGAACAAACCACGGGGACCTTTTGTTCTATGATCTTGACCTCGGAACTGCTAAAGAATGCGTCCGTATTTCTCTGTCAGAAAGTCCACAGGAACCGAAGGGAGAAGAAACTGAAGTCTGTAAACAAAGTTCAGAAAGACGCACTTCGGTTCCAGGAAAAGATTCTCTTTGGCTCTGCGCTCAATCTGGGTTGAATTGGCAGCTTGAGCGTCTCTGGGAAGCCCCTAAGTAGCTTGGAGAACTCGTGTTGCATCAAAGGGTAATTGCTGTCATTTGAAAGGATTGATGTTTGGGTTCTTCGGGTGATATTGTGAGAAGAAAAATATTTATTAAAGACTGGCCTGTGCATGTATGGTAAAAACCGGACCCCAGAGACAATAACAAAAAGAGTGGTGACCTCAACCGTCCTCCCATGAGGAAGGGGAAGGCGCTGTTGGCATGACCGGCATCTTGTTTTCGTGGGACCTTTCCCTTCAAAACACGTGGGGGAGCGAGACCCCTCGGGCAGGTATGACATCCTGCCCTTGGATCTCTCTTTGGCTCTTAGAACCTGCTGTTCTCACCTCCAAACTCCTTCTGCATGGGTCCCTCTTACTTAACCATTTGTGTCTAGTGCGCCTCCTCTCCATCCCGTTTCTCTATCTTGTATTTGGATTGAGCAATGGCAGGGTCAGAAGGTCAGCCTTCAGGGGCCTCTGGTTTCCTTCTGGACCCCACGACTGGCCCCTGGATGATCACCATGAAGGCTGATGCCAAGGAGTTTTCCCAGGGAGGGTCACAGTTCCTGAAACTTAAGTCCAGGCCTATCCTCCAACCAAAAGCTTCCTCAGTTTATGGGTTTGCTTGCATTCGGGGGTCCGTTGTTTGAAGTTAATTAAGTAAATATAATCAGACCACGTTGACCCAAATTACATGTGGGGAGCAACTGCCTGGTGAATGTCCGTCGGGTGGACAACAAATTGGCTTCCCTTCCTCAATCCAGGCTCTGTCTCCGAAGCTGGGAAAAGTAGCTGACACTGTCCCTTCCTTGGTTGGTCCAAAGCGTGCACACAGACCCAGGGCTCCGGTTATTTCCATTGTAACGTTTCTCTAGAGTTTCTCTAAGGAGGGGATGAACTTGGTGAATAGGAGGGGCTGCAGACTGATGCTCACTGGGCCAAATCCAGCAGCAAGCACTTTTGATCTGACTTTCGTGGTCTTTTACATTCTTTTAAATTAGAATTTACGAATCAGAAGATTTTAACCTAAAAATACTGGTTCTCTCTCCCCGTACACCAGGTCTACATTTCTCCACAGCATCACGCAGGTGGAGCAGAGTCTGCCTCTCGTAGACGAGCGCGAGACCGACTCCCCTACAGTGCATGTCTGCCCCAAAGGGCATTGCCATGAATGATTTTGTGGGCATGGCTCCCTCCCATATGTAGAGTAAGTACATGTTTCCCTGTTTCTCAAATTTAGAGGGACAGTTGCATAATTTTAGGAAAAAAATGGATGAGAACATATTTTTTTTTCAATAGGAAACAATTTCAACATTTTTCATCTGCCTGGCCTCTTTGGACATTTCGGTTTTCAACTCTTGCCCTCCTACTGTCTTCTTTTATGTGATGGAGATCGTACACTTTTCATTTCTGGGAGGTTCACAAAGGCCAGATGGAAAGAGGAAGCGGTTGTCTGCAAAATAAATCTTTTTTAAGAGTTTTAATTGGGGGGCTCCTGGGTGGTTCAGTCGGTGAAGCATCTGCCTTCGGCTCAAGTCATGATCTTGGGGTCCTGGGATGGAGCCCTGCTCAGCAGGGAGTCTGCTTCTCCTGTTCCCTCTGTCCCTGCCCTACCCCTTGTGCTTACGCTCTCTTTCTCTCTTTCTCTCCAATAAATAAATAAAATATTTTTTAAAAAAGAGTTTTAATTTTCAGGGTTTATCTGGGTAGGGATTTTTTTCAACTCAGGCCGTAAATTATCAGAGTCAGCTGATACGAGGCACAATTGTAGGAGATGAAGCCATAGACTCGACATGTAGCCAGTCCATGGGATGGGGACTTGGGATCGGGCGTGAGCTGGAGCTGAGCTGCAGTCAGGCAGGAAGCTGAGGACGGGAACACCAAGATCAGAACCAAAGGAAGCCAAGTCAAGAACTTACTGGAAGAGCCAAATCAGAGCTCAGGAAACTAGAAGAGGAAAACATGTTTGAAATCCATGTCCTGCCTGGGTTTTAGGACTTCTACACACATAGAAGCTTAAGGCCAACTTGGGTTTTTTTGGCAACTAAGTTGACCCGTAATCTTTGTTTAAAAAATTACTTTCTCACTCACCCTTCGAACAGAGAACTTACTATGACACACAAATGGTTTCTTTGTTTGGTTTAACTCTCCTTAAAACATACACTTTATCAAAATGTATCAAAGTGTATTAAAGTGTAACACATATATGTGTCCGGTTTTGTTTTGTGTTTTTACAAGTGAATATACCAAGTAACCAGCACCCAAATAAAAAAATAAAATATCAGAAAGGGAGACAGAACATGAGCCACTCCTAACTCTGGGAAACGAACTAGGGGTGGTGGAAGGGGAGGAGGGCGGGGGGTGGGGGTGACTGGGTGACGGGCACTGAGGGGGGCACTTGACGGGATGAGCACTGGGTGTTATTCTATATGTTGGCAAATTGAACACCAATAAAAAATAAATTTATAAAAAAATTAAATAAAACATTACTCACATCTTTATCCTCATTATCAGGCATTTCCCTTCTAGGAATAAGCGCTATCCTGATACATCCCAGAGAGATTACTTTTTCTTGCATTTTTTTTTAACTTTACAGAAATGGAATAATACAGTCATACGTTGGCTCTTTTTGTTTGGGATTATGTTTTTGAAAACCCCATACTTTGTTGCACGCAGCATTGTTTTGCTTACATTGGATGAAAACGCTGTGCATCTCTCCATTCTACTCCTGACGCACGTGTGAATGGGTGGCCACGTGGGGCCCTCCCAATAATTGTGTCGCACACATTTCTGTATGTATTTCACGGTGACTCTGCGTGTGTTTCTTCTGGGAGTATTTTCATGAAAGAAAGCTCTGGGTCGTGGAGAAGGCTCCTGCCCTCGTAGGGGCCGAGCTGCTAACCCAAAGTCCGCCGCCTGTGGGTGGGGCTCCCGGGGGCCTCGCATCACCAGCCCGGGAACCACTCGTCCTTGTCCCTGTCCCAGTCCCGGGAGGGGCATCTGATGCACCCTGTGAGCGGCTCCCCAGCAACGCCCAAGGACGAGAGCTTTCCTGTGATGATTGCACATCTGAACGCTTCCTTCTGAAAAGGGTCTTTTCATGTCTTTCATTCACTTTTTTCTATTGTGTTCTCGGACTTTTTCTCCTTTCATTTCTGTGAGCTTTCCACATATATGAATACATATATTCTGCATATGAATGCTTTTGAGGTACCTGCTTTGCAAGTATTTTCTCCCATGCTATAGCTTGTTTTGATGAACTGATATTCTTTTTTTTTTTAAGATGTATTTACTTATTTGAGAGAGAGGGAGGGAGGGAGCAGGGGCGGGAGGGGCAGGGGGACCGAGAGCAATGCCCCAGCAGATTCCCCAGACCGAGCCGGTGTCCCGTGCAGGGCCAGACCCCAGGGCCCCGAGATCATGACCTGAGCTGACACCGGGCATCGCCCATCTAGTGGCCTGAGCCCTCCGGGCGCCCCGGTGAGTGGATAGTACAATGCAGACCAAGGTATCTTTTCTTTCTTTCTTTCTTTTTTTAATATTTTATTTATTTATTCATGATAGACATAGAGGGAGAGAGAGAGAGGCAGAGACCCAGGTAGAGGGAGAAGCAGGCTCCATGCAGGGACCCGATGTGGGACTCAATCCCGGGACCCTGGGGTCATGCCCTGGGCTGAAGGCGGCGCCAAACCACTGAGCCCCCCCAGGGATCCCCCTAAGGTATCTTTTCTGTAGTTGCTGCTTGTCCACGGGCTTCATCGAGGATGTTTTTGCCTACATCAAAGTCACAAAGACATTCTTCTATATTTTACCTTAGAAGCATTATTATTTTATCATCCCTCTGGGCAGCATGGCTTGCAGCGAGGCTGGGAGCAGGTCTCTGTGCCCGGGTAGGCCCTCGACGGCAGCACCCGAGAAGACAGCCCCTCCCGCTCCACTTCCCGGCACTGCGATCACCACATGGCCACCCACGACAGCTGGAGGCTGGGGCTCCTCTCCGTGCCCCTGGCCTTGGCCCGGCTGCTCCGACATGGCTCAGCTACCCCATAAGGGATCTTCACGTCGGGGTGTACGACTGTTGCACTTGTGCTTAGACGCCAATACTGTCTTAGTTACTCTTGGATCTTTGCATTTCTCACGGAATGAAAGAAGCCTCTTGTTAAGCTCTACGTGGACACATGCACACAACATGCTCGGAACCTGACATGCTTGGGTTTGCATTGAGGTTACAGGTCAATTTGAGAAGTGAAATTTTTATGATTTACAGTATTGAGTCTTTTTGGCCGCTAGCATGGTTTTAGCACCTGCTTTATTAGGCTTTCAGCTTTCTCTCAAATTTGCTCTCATTTCTCAAAAGGCCCACACCACCCTTTCCAGGAGATTTTTCCTAAAAATAATCACTATCTTATTAATTCATTCATTTTCTGATTGCACCAGTAATAATTATTTAATATACAAAAATCTTTTAATTATAAAAAGAGAAGATAAAAAATCAATAATTCATTCATGATCTTAACCATCTAAATATCATCCCTATATGTCATAAAATAGAGATGTCATATACATTCTTTGGTATCTTACATTGTCTCTTAATATTTCAGTGAGATGTTTTCTCACTTGAACAAATTTCCATTTGAATGTGATTTTTAAAATACCCAAGTAGTATTATTCCAACATATTGACATCAAATCAACTATTTAACAAAGCCCCTGTCATTGGTAATTCACACTTTTTGCAGATTATTTTTCATTCTGAGTCATACTGGAGCAAACATTCTTGTAAATAAATATTTGCTTTTGTGCCTGATTGGCAAGATTCTCTGGGAATATTGGGGTTCCTCTTGCCAGCTGTCCTTTTGGCAAGGACGTCATCTTTAAACCCTACGTGGTAACTCCTGACGTATCCCCAGATGCCCAAGGAAGACTTCACCAGGGTCACCGCCTCTCGGGTAATTATCCCAAGTGCCTCCTTCTGGGTGCAGACAGGGCAGGTTCTGAGCAGACGCAGCAGGTCTACACCGCCCTCCATGGGAAGCCTGCCATTCCCGCGGGCGAGAACACCGAGCCTTACCGGGCTGGCAAGGTCATCTGGGAAACCCCAGCTCCCCATTTCTCCTGTCTGCACCAGCACCAGATGGTGGGATGGCCACTCGAAGTTTCCCCGGGAATATGCAGTGCACCCCCCCCAAGGCTCCCGGAAGCCTCAGGCGTCGTGTACACTGTTCCAGGGGGGCTTTTAGGGGGTAGCGCTTTACAGTAAGTTCTCTAGAGGGTCTCTCACATTATAGGAACACCCCTCCCCTTCTTTCTCCTTCTCCTCCTTTTTCAGTGAGGATAAAGCACTGAAGGATCACAGAGACTGGATGAACCAGAGACATAGGGCAGCTGAGGTCAAGTGTGTCTGGCTTTGGCATAGAATCTGGTGCTCACCTCTGGGGGAGTTTGAGTCTTGATTTTAAAAGTTACAGTCTAAATAAATAAATAAATAAATAAATAAATAAATGTAACAGTCTGGTGGGGATCTGGGGAGCTCAGGGGTTGAGTGCCTGCCTGTGGCTCAGGGCATGACCCCAGGTCCAGGGATCGAATCCCCGCAGGGAGCCTGCTTCTCCCTCTGCCTGGGTCTCTGCCTTTCTCTGTGTCTCATGAATAAATATATAAAATCTTGAAAAAAAATTTTAAAAACAAAAGTTACTGTCTGGGGCGCCTGAGTGGCTCAGTCAGTTAAGTATCTGACACTTGATTTCCACCCAGGTCACCATCTCAGGGTCCTGGGATCGAGACCCAAGCCAGGCTCCCTGCCCACTGGGGAGTCCACTTGAGGATGCTCCCTCTCCCTCTGCCCCTCCTCCTGCTCTCTCTCTCTTTCTCTCTTTAAAATAAATAAATAATTTTTTTAAAGTTACTGTCTGAGTGCTCTTCTGCAGGGCCCCATGAGTAGGCTTATCATCCATTTGGGGCTACTCTTGGCGAGGGGACTCATCATTTATTTATATCTCATTCCAAAAAACTAATCCAGAAGGATTTGTCGGCAGTGATAACACCTGTAACAACGTGCCTTGGTTGGTGATGGGCAACTAGAGGACTGGGTGCAGAAGCCGCCACCTGGCTTGGAAGGGAAGAGAGGGAGGATATTTGATCAGTATCCATTAGGGATGTGTGTCGGGGGAAGCATATTCCTGATTTTGGGTCAAATGTTCTTTTTTTGGGGCGGGGGGGTCAAATGTTCTTATTGCTCCTGGAGCTAAGTTAGAGAAGACACAGGAGGCTGATGATAATGACCGTTACGAGACGTCCAGAGGTGAAAGGCAGTTGGTGGATACGGGCAGGGAGTCCCGATGGGTGTTTGGGCCGGGCGGACCTAAAAACGTTCCCTTGAACCGCAAGGTCTCAGGCGGCGAGGGACGGACCTCTCTCCCAGCCCTAGATGCGCGTACCTAATTGGCCGTTGATGTTTTCATGGCTTCACCCTCACTTTTATCCTCCTGTTCTTTTCCCCTAGAAGACGTTTGCTTCCAACAAGGACATGTGTGGGCGGGGGGGAGGGGGATTGCAAACAGTAATACTCTGATCCCATGCCACTCGCTGAACACTCAGTTCAGTTGAAGTCAACCAGATCCCTCTAATCATAAATTTTTAAATTTACAAACTGGCACGGAGTCACACAAGGCACATGCCCTAGCGAAGCCACATTAACTCTTCCCACCATGAACGGATTGCCTGCCCTGCCAACTAGGGTCACTTTAACTCTGCAGCTTGTACGCGAGCCTCTGAAGACTTCTGCAAGGAGAAGGCTTTGACGTGCGCTGGGTCCTGGAAAAGCAAAGAGGAGTAGGGCACAGTCACGTCTCTTGAGGCCGATTATTTCAAAATAGGCAATGGGTAACTCTCATAAAAGCCATCAGTGGGGGCAGATAATGGAGAACTGTGGGGGCCTGAGCTATTGCCCTCCTTGCACGTGAACAAATAGCCCAACACAGTCTCATGGAAGCTTCCAGAAGACACCAGCCTCGTGGGTCAAAGATAAGGGACCCTACACACATGCACAACCATGAACATCACGTCTGCCATGTTTCCCTCCATCCAGCTATTATCTGGGCACAGCTGGGGTCCTTGAATTTAGGGCACCTAAACCCTTCCTACTTCACAGGAAGCAGTAAGCTCTGCAGGTGGACGCATTATATCCGTCTCCCAAGGCTGCTCACCGCACGTCTTTTTTTTTTTAATAAAATTATTTTTTATTGGTGTTCAACTTACCAACATATAGAATAACACCCAGTGCTCATCCTGTCAAGTCTTTGAAAAGTCAGCCAGAAACCAAAGGACAGTTGGTGCCTCCCTCACAGGACAAGGACAGTTGGTGCCTCCCTCACAGGACACGTGGAACCTCGTAGAGAATTAGCCCTGCCGGGAGATCAAGGAGGACTTCCCGGAGGAGTTGTCTAGCATAGAGACTAAATCGGAGGTGACCAGGTGGAGACGTGAAAGGGAAGACGCTTGAGAGAGTGGAAACTGAGTAAAGACCTGGAGACGGAGGGAAGAGAGGTCAACGATAATTCGCAATTTCTCGGGAGGAAAATATTATTCTCTGCTTCAATGATTTCAACACATTTTGATCATCATTTAAATGGATTGCTTCTAAGGGGCTGACCTGATGGTCGCAGTGATGTTTGTGACCGCTCAAGGAGCTGCGGGCCGTGGAGAAATGCATTTTGACTTCTGGAGCCACACGATCCCCGTCTGCCCACTGAGTCATGAGGGAAGTACAGTGGCTCGGGGGGTGGGGGGGACACCCCCTTCCCGCGGCCCCAGGGCCTTGGGTCCTGGTTTCTAGGCCCTTCACCATCTGGAGCTGCTCGTCTCTGGGCCACCCTCCGGAATACTGAACCAGCATTCTGCGGCATGGGTCGGAGTTCTGGGGGCTCGAGTCCACCCTGTGAGCTCCCGAAGGGTCGAACTCACCGAGTCTACTGATCGCTTCTGGGTCTGCGAGAATTAGTGTCACCTGAGCAGCCAGCTGAGTGGGGGAGCCTCAGCCCCAGCCCGTGCAGCCTTCGGGATGGCTCTCAGGGCCCAGGGAGGCGCTCCAGTGCAGAGACAAGAGCGCTTGGGGGCCTGAAGCTCTCCCTGCCTTGGAGCCAGAGGACTGGCAGCATCAACAGAATGGGGAGGGGGAGACTCAGGACAGGAAAATGCAGATTCCTGGGTCCCCCCCCCCCCCCCCCGAGAAATCACTGTCCCAGCAAGAAATCTGCATCTGTAACAGACCCCTTCCGTGAGTCTCTGCCCTCAAATACTCCTATGTGCTCAAATATTAGCACCCTCCTGCTTAAGAAGGTCCTTTAAGGGGCCCCTGGGGAGCTCCGCACTTGAGCAGCTGCATTCAGCCCAGGGTGTGACCCCGGGGTCCTGGGATGGAGTCCTGCATCCGGCTCCCTGCAGGGAGCTGCCTCTCCCTCTGCCTGTGTCCCTGTCTCTCTCTCTGCATCTCTCCGGAATAAATACATAAAATCTTACAAAAGAAACAGTGCTTTAGGAATGTGCTCTGTCCCAAAGGAGTTACTAGCTCTCCCCAGGAGCCAGCGCACTCTCTGCTTCCCGGGAGGAATTTCCCTCGTATTGTTGCCAGGGTCCCTTTAACACCGTGGTGTATGTGGGGGGGGGAGTCAATCTCCTTATCAGCATTACAAGGGCAGTGGGGGCAGGTGCATCCCTTTGTCCCCAGGGGGACTCACACAGAGGACCCAGGAGCCCAGCCTGCGTGTTTGCAGCTCCCATAGGCTAATTCTCAGAAGGGGCTGCAAAAGGGGTGCTGGGCTCCGTGCAGGTGAGCAAAGGTCACGCTGACAATACACAGATGTGCCTGAGCATCTAGGGGAGCAGAGCACGGGGCGGGGGGTACACCAAAAAGTGAGCATCACGGTAAGAACCACGCAGGGAATACATGGCGTTGGGGGAAAGAGGGAGTAAGGACTGGACTGGGGGTTTTCTACCTTCAGAGGCAGAGAGAAAGCTGTCCTGGGAGAGCCCACGCAATCTGCGGCAGATGGAAAGGCTGGCCAAGGCCAACAATGTGCCCTGGAATAGACATTTTATGTTATATACGGTTGCATTTTTAAAAATTTTATTTATTTATTAATAAGAGACACCGAGAGGGAGAGAGAGAGAGGCAGAGACACAGGCAGAGGGAAAAGCTGGCCCCATGCAGGGAGGCCAATGCAGGACTCGATCCCCATGACCCCAGGATCATGCCCTGAGCCTGAGCCAAAGGCAGACGGTCCACCCCTGAGCCCCCCCCCCGGGGGGTCCCCTTTCCCGTGCAATTTAAATGTAAGTGCAATGCACTCCATAAACCAGAATAGGACTTATCCCCCCAAAAGTCCCTGGTGAATTGGAAAAGTCCCAAATGAACTGAAGGGATTAGAACTGTCAACGGCTGTGGTTTGGAAGGTCAGAAAAGGCCTCTTTCAGAATAGAGGCTTCAGATGGACTTTTATTTTTTTTTAATTCTTTTTTAAAGATTTTATTTATTGATTGATGAGAGACACAGAGAGAGAGAAAGAGAGGCAGAGACACAGGCAGAGGGAGAAGCAGGCTCCGTGCAGGGAGCCGGACGCGAGGGAGAAGGCACTGGCCGGTTAGACAGGGGAGCCCACGGGTCACCGCAGGCCGGTCCGACCTCGGGGTGATTTGGGAGGTTCCAGGGAGTCCAGGCTGGGGCGGCCCGCGGGTGTGCAGGTGGGCTCCTCCAGGGGAGGGGTCCCAGGCCGCCTGCCGTCCTCCCTGCTCTCTGTGCTCACTGCCCCCTGAAGCTCACAGAGGACTGTCCCTGATGCTCGTCCCCGCTTTTACGGGTACAAATTGCTGTTAATTTTTTACGTCTCAGGGCTGTGCACTAGAATTTTCCGGTCTCTTTTCCTGTGCATCTTAACTTCCTACTGGATTCAAGGTACAGTGAAAAATTCTTAGAATGGAATTTTCTGTGTGTACGAGTATTTTTATAGTGGTCCCCGCCCCGCCAGGCCTGTATTTTTAATTTTTTTTTTCTTTTATTGAAATCTCTGAAACACTCATGACAAACCGCTGGTATTTGCTACTCGGGTCGCAGATACACGAAGGCTCCATCACTGTGTCGTGTCATAGGTGCGGTACCTGTGTAGTGACGGCTATGGAAAAATCTGTAGGGCGCTGTGTTGTATTTACAGTTTTCAAAATAGAAATAAACTCGGAGCAGTTACAGCACTCTTAGTTCTTGGCCCAGGAACTCTGCTCAGAACTACAATCTGGAATCCAGCATCAAAAAGTGAGCCTGGGGGGATGCCCGGGGGGCTCAGGGGTGGAGCATCTGCCTTCGGCCCAGGGTGTGACCCCGGGGGCCTGGGTTCGAGTCCCGTGTCAGGCTCCCTGCATTGAGCCTGCTTCTCCCTCTGCCTGTGTCTCTGCCTCTCTCTATGTTTCTCGTGAATAAATAAATAAATAAAATCTGAAAAAAAAAAAGTGAAGCTGGAGCGTGTGGGGGGCTCAGTCACTCGGGCTAGAGGTGGCATCCCGGGAGGGGGAGGCCAGGCCCCTGTCCGGTTAGCGGGGGAGCCGCCGTGCAGGTGAGCTGCCCCCCGACGGTGTCCGCTGCGCCACTCTCCTCCTCGCTTGGTGCCCAGGCCTCGCCCTCAGGAAGCCGCTCGCTGCCCCGGAGAGCATCCTCCTCGAACCCTAACCCCGGGGCCTGGGGATGTGACCCGCTGGACCCAAACTTCCCTCAGAGGTTTCCAGGCTTAGAAGTTTTGGGTTTGGAAGACAGTGAAACATTTCTTTTTTTTTTAAATAGACTTTTTTTTTTTAGGCCAAAAATGCAGGAAAGTTGAGAAGATCACCCCGGAGGTGGCCGCAGGCCGCGTACCCAGTTCCTCCTCTTACCCACGTGTGAGCGTAGCATGCTGGCCGCGACTGCTGAAGCAAGCCACGCGCTGTGAATACGGCCCATGAGGTCAAGTCCACATTTTATTTGTATTTCTTTAGTTCCCGCCCGCCGCTCCCTTCTGTTCTGGGCCCGGCCCAGAGCGCCGTGTCACAGTGAGTCGCGCGTCTCGGCCGCCCCACCGGGGTCTCCTCGGTCTGGACGACCCTGACAGTCTCGGGGGGGACAGTCGGGTGTTTTGTCAGCTGTGTCTCACTCGGGATTCGTCTGAGGCTGGAGTGCCACTGCGACTGGAGCACCCGGGTCACGGACCTCGCGGGCTCGGGCCGCCAGGGCAGGCCCCCCAGCTTGTCCACCGCGCAGTCACGCTCCCCACTGCCTGGCCCGCCTCCTGGAAGAAGGTGTGTGAAGCAGGGAGCAACCCATCAATTACTTTGCATTTTTCTGCACAGAGGCGGTGCTTCTGCCACCATTTGCCACGTCACTATGGACTTCTACACACTTCTCCTAGAGTTTGAGTTAGGATTCAATACTGTTCCGTGCTGCTCAGATCACCCTAGCTCTGGCCACTGGGAGCCCCTTATCGGTTCCTGCTGGTCACATGTTTCTACCTAAGGATGACTATCTTATATGGCATTTAGAACATTGTAAGCATCAACTTAAAATTTTTCGTGTGGGAATGCCCGGGGGGCTCAGTGGTTGAGCATCTACCTTTGGCTCAGGCCGTGACCCCGGGGTCCCGGGATCAAGTGCCGCATCAGGCTCCCTGCATGGAGCCTGCTTCTCCCTCTGCCTGTGTCTCTGCCTCTCTGTGTGTGTGTCTCTCATGAATAAATAAATAAAATATTTAAAAATAAAAATAAAATTTTTCATGTGTTTGGATCATACATGTAATATATACTTATGAGAGATAATCTCCATGATAACACAAAAGGCATAAGAAGCTAAAATCACGTAAAATGTACTGCTCAGGCTCAACACGTTAGTTTGATGCTTTCTATTTTTTACAAGTGTATTTAGAGATCATGCTGAGAATTTAAGCTGAACACATCATCTGGTCTTCAAAAGAACACGATATGGAAAGGGTCTTGATAAAGCGGAATATTTATCTCCGAATGGCTTGTTAGTTTTTTTCCGATTAAAAAAGGAAGCAAAAAAAAATTTTTTTAATTAAAAAATAAAAATAAATAAATAAATAATGAATAATAAATAAATAAATAAATAAATAAGGAAGCAGAGTGATCAACGACTCAAATCGATATAACTTTTTTTGTCATGCAAAAAATTTCACAGGGTCTTTGACAGCGGAAATTAGGACTCTCTTCTTCGTGACTCCTACAGACTAGTACCAGGGGTTACATGGGCCGCTGTCGAGGTAGAGCTACTCACCAGGAAATTCTAGTAGGATTATTTTAAGTTTTGTCAAAAAGTGGTGTAGGATTTCAACCACTTAAAGGAATGAAGAATAATGGTTCCAGAATGACATTTTCAGTGCTGACAAGAAAGTAGAACTAGAAGGCACAGCTCTAGTCACCTCTAGTCCTACATTTTAGCTACTTACTCAACTCGGGAAAGTTTACTTCTGTTACATGTGAGGTTACTTTGATTCCAGGTGTGATGGTTTCACTTGGAATCCCCTATATCCTTATTAAGTTGGAAACTTACTGTCTGACCTCCAGATTATCAATGTCAATTTTGTCTTCATGAAGGAGCACTCAAGTTTAAATAAACTACTTAAAGCTACTTGGGTCTTATGAATATTGTAATCAAAATTTGGAAATTTAGTTTTCTTTGAGCCTTTATGTTTTGTCAATATTTTTACCAATTGGGTACATGTTATATAAACTGTTAAGTAACAAACTGTTATTTCTGAGGGAGGCTTTGGTTAATGTTTAATAACCTCAATTCAAACATATTGAACTATTTACAGACTTAGTAAATTAGATCTTTTAAATACGGTATTTTTAAACGTTTAAAAAATTATATTTATTTATTCATGAGAGACACAAAGAGAGAGGCAGAGACATAGGCAGAGGGAGAAGCAGGCTCCATGCAGGGAGCCCGATGCGGAACTCGATCTCGGGACTCCAGGGTCACGCCCTGGGCCAAAGGTAGATGCTCAACCGCTGAGCCACCCAGTTGTCCAACTCGTAAATGTTTTAAATTTATTTATAATCACTGTATTCAAATCTCTTGGTAAATACTTTAAATTTTGCAACCCCAACTATCAAGGGTTTCCCCAATACTTAGACAATATATACCTAATGAATTCACGTGGAAATATAGTTAATCCCAAATTGCCTTAAACATTCCAATACAGTTTATGTATTTTGGCAAATTATTTTATAAGATTCAGCTTAAATTCAAAGCTCACTCATACAGTTTATTAGGGATCTATGTAGGTTCATAGGTCAGAGTCTCCTGAACACAGCAAACACTTCGAATTCATATACTGAGAAGCTAGTCCACTGATTGCAAGACTTAGTCCTGAGCCTAACTCACAAATGGTAAATCCACATTTTCTTTTTTTTTTTTAATTTTTATTTATTTATGATAGTCACAGAGAGAGAGAGAGGCAGAGACACAGGCAGAGAGAGAAGCAGGCTCCATGCACTGGGAGCCTGACATGGGATTCGATCCCGGGTCTCCAGGATCGTGCCCTGGGCCAAAGGCAGGCGCTAAACCGCTGCGCCACCCAGGGATCCCTAAATCCACATTTTCTATTTATGCTTCAGTATTGATTTTCTAGGGTTGAAAATTGTTTATCCATACAGAGGCCGCAGAGGAGCCGCCTGAAGAAGACACGGCGAAATGACGCCTGCTGAGGCCGCAGAACTCACAGGCCCTAGGGGTTGAGCCCAAGCACAAGCGCTGTCACGCCCACCGCGGGTGCAGGCTCACGATGCTCGTGCCCACAGGTCATTTTGATGACAAATATGTGTCAGCTCCCTTTAACTTTTCCTGATTATTTTTCCCTTTGCCTCTATACTCTGTAAGAATTTAACTTTGTTTCCCATGAAATGGGTTTGATTTTTTCATCGTATTTGGAGTATCTTAAATTAAATGAAATGTGCATTATAAATGTCCCCCGTTCCAACCGCTCTATGAATTTTTTTCATAAAATAGCCACTTTTCATTAATATCCATGAACAGATTACCTTTTTTAAAGATTTATTTATTTATTTTTTATTTTTTTACTTATTATTCTAAAGAGAGAGAGAGAGAGCTTGTGCGAGTGAGCATGGGTGGGAGGGGCAGAGGGAGAGGGAGAGAGTCTCAAGCAGACGCCGAAAGCGCTTCAAGGAGGAGTTAGCTCTTATCTCGTAAAGGGCGACGCCGGCAGGTGTGACATCTACGGGTCAGGAGGCTTCTTTGTTGATCCGAGTCTACAAGGCTCTGGGGACAGAACCATGTTGGATTCAAGTCAATCCCCCAGAAGGAATCCTGCCCTTACATGAATCCTCTTCTCTGGAGAACCCAGACTCATAGGTTTGCTCTTGTTTTCGGAGTCGTGTATCCTACACAAGTGACTCTCTGTGACCTCTGGGCCAGGTGGGCTCATGGTGCTCAAGCTTCTGCTTGCCCCTTTTGGGGTGCTCGTGGTCCGCCCTCCCCGGGCTGGGAGGATGCTGAAGGGCAGGTGGAATCAGCTGCATGCTGGTGCCGCAGCCCCTGTCCAGCTAAGACCCGGGACCGCGGCCTCGGGCACAGGCCTGCGAGTGGGGGGCCGGTCTGCTCGGCCCACGGCTGCCCAGCTGCCTCTCTGCTCCAGAGACGGGCCACTCCCGAGTCCTCTGACCTCCAGACCCTGGGGTGCACGTCCACAGCGACCGAGAACCGGAGCCTTGGAAAGGGCGGGTGTGGGTTGGCCAGTGCAACACGGCGACGGGCCACCCAGGCTGCAGAGACCTCGGTGGCAGGGTTCTCGTCTCTGCCCGGTCCCGGTGCACCCTGGGGCCCGCACTTGGACTCCACAGGCTCTCTGTTCTGGACTCAGACCAGGGCCCCAGAACGGGCCAAGTGATCATCTGGTCTACCAGGGGGAACCATCTATCTGGCACCGGGAGCAAACGCTCGATGCCTTTGCTCCCTCTGGGTCTCACGTCAGAAGAGACCAGGCTCAGCTGTTGGTGTGGCCCACGTCCTCACTGGAGTGTGACGCGCCCACCCCGGTCTCTGGTCCCTCCTTGGCCTTTGTCACTCAGCTTTGCAGTTACTCTGTGCTGGAGGGGGCGGTGTGGGCGATCACAGAATAGATCGTCGATGCGAGTGGGTTTAACTTGGAGGTTGTCCCTAAAAGACATCGAGGAGCTCTTGAGGCTTCGCGAGCACAGTCGAAGGCCAGCTGCCTAATGGACAGATCTGAAAGCAATCTGGAGAATGGGTTCAAGTAGGGCAACCTCGGGGGCCGGCTGTCCGGCATCTCGGAGGACTTTGTCTAGAAGGATAGAGACCAGAGTCTGAGGTGGATAAGCCACAAAAAGCGAGGAAGTGGACTTAAACAGTGACTAGGCTGCACTGACGAGCCCGAGGACAGAGGGGTAAGGGCCGGGAGGACCAGCGCGGGCCGCCCGGAGGCTGCAGCTGGACGCACTGCTTGGCAGAGCACAGCTGGGACGTCTCCGGTCATCCGAGCATCTCCAGCTTTCCAGAAAGCCTCCTATGAAAAGAAGTGTCTCGGAGCATCTGGCGGATGCTCAAGGGGTGAGTCGTCTGTCTGCTTATCACCACCGCCTGGGTCATTGGTCTGGCAATTTCTTACCCCAAATCCCCATGAAAAAGGTCTTAGACCAAAAAGGGTGGTAAGGGCAAGGGAATTTTTCCGTGACCTCAGCCCAAGCGCGTCTGTGGGGCCCCCGGCAAGGATGGAGGTGAGGCCTCCTGAGCTGTTGCTGCGCTCCACCCAGGACAAGGGGCCCGGAGCCGCCAGGGGCATGTCCACTCGGGCCGGGGAAACGGTGCCTCCGAGGAAAGAGGAAGGAGGGTACTCACTGCCCAGAGTCCTCCCATGACTGACCGCGGGCATCCGGTTCGCTCCTGTTACACCCCCAGCCATGGCACAGGGCCTGTCCTGCTGCCTGGAATTAATGGTCCGGCTCAAAGGAATTTAGGACATAAGATGCCCCATTAGCAGGAAAACGGGGTTACGTGTGCGATCCCTCCTTCTCAACTTCCTGTTGTGTAATTATTCAAGATCTCAGGGCTCTGGATGCTGTTGAAAGTGGAGAAATATAGTTTAAAAGAAAAAAAAGGGGGGGGTCCCTGGGTGGCTCAGTGGTTGAGCATCTGCCTTCGGTTCAGGTGTGACCCGGGGTCCCGGGATCCAGTCCCACGTCGGGCTCCCTGCATGGAGCCTGCTTCTCCTTCTGCCTGGGTCTCTGCCTCTCTGTGTGTGTGTGTCTTTTCATGAATAAATAAACTCTTAAAAAAAATAAAAGAAGAGGAAAAAAAAATGAGCCTCAGTCATGTAACTTGATTTTTCATTGGCAGGAATAATCCTCTCATCCAAATGTGTTATTTATGAAGAAATGCTCACCGGAAGCAAAATCTCATGAGTTAATCAGTTACATTTTAAGAATTAAACAGCTGGCTTTTTATCTGAAATGTTAGCCTCTAAGCAAGTAACCTTAGGCCTCATGCAGTCATCAGTCACCAGGATAGAAGACAAGACTTCGGAATATCGCACTTAGTAAGCTACTAAGCTCCAATAGCTTCGAAAATCTGTAAAATCACAGATACTTAGTTTTTTCCTTCTGGACTGCTATAGTTGGGTTTTTGTGTCAGTGATGACTTGGTGAAAATTGACCGTGGGAACATCATCCAAGAACACAGCAGCCTGGATAACAGATATGCCTGCCAACGACCTATATACTCTGAGTCTAATATCAAGCAAGAAAAGGAAGATAAAGAATACATTTGCTTGGCAGTTGCATGGCTTTTTTTTTTTTTTCCAGAAATTGACAAGCTGAAACTAACATTTATATGGAAATGCAAAACATCCCAGAGAGTCAAAGCCATCTTTTAAAAAAAGGGGGGGGGGGGGGGACAAAGTTAAGAACACGTATTTTCTTATTTTTTTTTTTTTAAGATTTTATTTATTTATTCATGAGAGATACAGAGAGAGAGAGAGAGAGAGGCAGAGACACAGACAGAAGGAGAAGCAGGCTCCATGCAGGGACCCCAACACGGGACTCGATCCCAGGTCTCCAGAATCAGGCCCTGGGCTGAAGGTGGTGCTTTTGTTTTAAGATTTTATTTATTTACTCATGAGCGACACAGAGAGAGGGGCAGAGGGAGAAGCAGGCTCCGTGATAAACGTTGTGGCATAAGGATGGGTACGTAGGTCGAGGGAAGAGAATTAAGAGCTCGTACGGACATCCTTGCATTTATCATCAATCGATTTTTGACAAAGGAGCCGAGGCAACTCAGAGGGGAAAGAGTCGTTTTCTCAACAAACGGTACCAAGACCACTGGCTCTCCAGGGCAGATGTATCAATTGCACTCCCATGTTACAGCACATACATCCCAAAATTAACTCAAAGTAGCACACAGGCCTACGTGCACAATATGAAACTGTGATATCCATAGAGGAAAGCACAGAAACAAGTCTCCGTGACTTTGGGTGAAACAATGGGTGGTTAGCTAAAATACCAAAAGCACAAATGACAAGAGAAGGAAACAAAGTGACCTGCATTACAGTTGAAAACTTTCATGCTCAGCTCTTTCTGCCCACAGGTCCTGTGAAAAAATAAAAATAAATAAAAAATAAAAATAAATAAAAAATAAATAAAAATAAATAAATAAAAAATAAATTAATAAATTAAAATAAATTAAAAATAAAAATAAATTTAAAAATTAAAAAAGAGAAAACTTTCATGCCGCAAACAATGTTGCTAAGAAAGTGAGAAGACAGCCTGCAGAATAGGAGAAGTGTCATAGATCATATACCTGATAAATAAGTCACAGCCACGGTATGTAAAGAGCTCTTACAATTCAATAATAAAAAGACAAGCAGATTTGGTAGCGGATTTGCATAGACATCTCTCAAAAGGAGATGTACAGAGAGGAGACACATTCATAAAATGTTTTCAACATTCTTCATCCTCGGGGAACCACCAATCACAACCGCAGTGAGATGCCACGTCACACCTGCCTGGACTGCTCTGGTCAGGACGGCAGCGGCCGGTGTCAGGGATGTGCTGGGGATGCTGGGCTGCGTCCTCTGCTGTGAAGTGTGTGCAGTCACTGTGCAGACAAGTTCGACAGTTTATCGAAATCTGAGACACCATCAGCTACCGTAGAAGCCGGCCGCTCTGCGCGCTCCCAGGTGTCGTCCGGAGAGAAAGGTACTGATGCATGTGTCTGCAGAGGACGCCCCGGGGGCCCCCAGGGCACATTCACCATCACCACACGGTGGGAACGGCCACACGTCCGCCCACCATTACATCGTCCGCATGGGGCGATCCCTCATCCCCAAGAGCGGGTGACGTGCCGATGCACAGACGGCCCGGGCAAACCCTGGAAACATCACACCGGGGGACACAGCCGTCACGGGAGGCACGTGCCCACGAGCGCACCAATGGACAAGGTCCGGGGTGCAGGGGGGTCCATCGGCCTGGTTCCTCAGGTGCCGGGGGAGCAAGCAGGGACACGGCTCTCGGGTACAGGGTTTGGGCGGGAGGTGATGGAAGGCTCGAGATTTGGATGGTGGTGACGGACTGAAAAAAATGGAACCAGACGGGTCAAGCGTTTGTGAATTGTCCGGGGGCTTTGCAGGGAGGAGGGCAGATGTGGTTTCTCAGCCTCAGGCCTGTGATCTGTAGAATACTCAGTTTACAGGGTTTTGTTGGAATTAAATACCGTAGGGAGTGAGCCCTGGCGAGGACGGGGCACTGGGGAAGCGCAGCAATCTCTACTGTCCAAGGAGGTAACTGTTAACACATTTTCATCGTGGATTTTAAAAGATTGATTGATTGATTGATTGACTGATTGACTTCAGAGGAGGAGAGCGTGGGTGCTCCGTGGAAGAGCTGGGCTGCTGCTGGGACAGGCTTCAATTAGTGTCCAACGGACACTGTCCATTTTTGAGCCGGTGATGGGTATTTTGCGATCCGTTTCTCAGAAAAACAAAATTTTTCAGATTTCCTAAATTCCTCTGTGAATATCAAATAGGTCTCTACTCATTCAAAGCTGCAGAGCCATGGGTACGACACCAGCACCGTGTAACCCCGCGATGGATTTGCTTGGATTTTCCTTGACTGTAACTCCGTGCAAACGTGCAGGAAACTTATTTGCATAGGAAGCACCTATTTTTATATGTAAAAAAATATACGTTTTGTGGAAGAAAAAGAATGGTCCCATATAATCCCAAAGCCCATTGCTGGGAGATGATCCTCTTTCAGTTTTTGTGGATGTGTGTTCACATCTATGGAGAGATCTGTCCAGATGTGGGAGGACACACGCTGGTGCCATTCCCTCGTCACCCAGCCCCACGTCGCTCAGTAGGTTTCTCCATTACCCCAGGTCGCAGCACGCGGGCTCCTCGATGCCCCTTATTAAAGAATACGGGATTCGGTTAATCACGACAGACGGTGAACTCAGGGGTCCACCCTACGCACACGGTGACCCTACAAGTGAGACGGGTGCCCCGGAGATCACTGGGCACCTCCTCGGCACCTCGTCCTGAGTTAACCAGCGGCGTATGCGGATGGGCACGAGGGTCTAAAGCCGGTGGGCCACCACCCCGGGCCCCACGTCAAGGGCAGTCACGAAGGAATGGGGTGGGCACAACGACAGCCACGTTAGCTGCCACGAGGGACCACGGTGTTTGTCAGTCTGAAACAGCGTAGAGAACTCCCACATGCACAGGCGCGGGCAGAGGTTCCGGCCCACTCACCTGCCGCCCCACCTGCTGCCCCCGCCAGGCCTCGCTGGCTCGCTGCGAGAGTTCACGGGCTCCCGGGGGACGTGTGGCTCAGCGTTCCCACAAACGACCCTGCGCAGCACTAAGGAGTCCCCCCGGGGGCACAAAGCCTGAGCGTCCAGCAGGGAGCTGCAGGATGTGCCCCAGTGTCATCCTCCGGGGACTGGCATGTCTTCTTTAAAACGGGAGGACGGTGTCTGCGTGGCTCTGTTGGTTACACCTGCGACTCCTGATTTCAGCTTAGGTCGCGGTCTGGGGGTTCTGGGATCGAGGCCCGCAGCGGGCTCCATGTTCGGGGGGGGGGGGTCTGCTTGATGGTCTCTCTCCTTCTGCCCCTCATGCTCTGTCTCTCTTTTTAAAGATTTTATTTATTTATTCATGAGAGACACAGAGAGAGAGAGAGGCAGAGACACAGGGAGAGGGAGAAGCAGGCTCCATGCAGGGAGCCCGACGCATAACTCGATCCCAGGACCTCGGGGTCACGCCCTGGGCCAAAGGCAGACGCTAACCCCTGAGCCCCCCAGGGTGCCCCCACACTCCCCATCTTTAAAATAAATGAATAAATCTTAAAAAATAAAATTGGAGCAACAACACCTGCCTGAAAGTCAGAGAATAAATACAAAGAAAATAATAAATACAAGACAAAGTTTTGGGGTTTTTTGTGAAAACAGAAGTAGAAAGTGTCCTTGCAGGGACCAGCGTTAGCACTGCATAGACGGAAAGCATGAGACCCTCTTGAGACTCACACCTCAAGGCCCTCACCTGGAGACCCTCACCTGGAGGCCCTCACCTGGAGATCCTCACCTGGAGGCCCTCACCTGGAGATCCTCACCTGGAGGCCCTCACATGGAGACCCTCACCTGGAGACCCTCACCTGGAGGCCCTCACCTGGAGACCCTCACCTGGAGACCCTCACCTGGAGGCCCTCACCTGGAGACCCTCACCTGGAGGCCCTCACCTGGAGGCCCTCACCTGGAGACCCTCACCTGGAGGCCCTCACCTGGAGACCCTCACCTGAAGACCCTCAGCCCCACCCCCATTCCCACCGGAGACCACCTTGGCAAACGTCCCTGCTGGAGCCCGGCTGTACCTCCAGGCAGGGACCACTGCTGCCGTCAGCTGGGTGCCGGAGCTTCACCCGCAGCAGACCAGGTGCAGCAGGGATGTTCCCCCCCGACCCTGAGGAGCTCGAGGCCTCACCAAGCTGCTACTCCCCGCAATTGGGCTCTGGCCTGCGCGGCTCGAAGCTGTGCCCGGCAGGTGGCAGGCGGCAGGCGGCAGGCACAGAGCACCCTACGCGATGCGACCCCGAGGCGGGGAGCACGCAGGGGTTTCCAGAGGCTGCAGGGAGCAGGGTGAGCCCCGGCTTCTGAGGTGGGGCGGGGGGTGAAAGGTTTGGGAAGTAGACTGTGGTGGCTGGTTACACCCGCGGAGCAAGCCACCCGCGCCGAGCTGTGTGCCTCCCGGGGCTGGTCCTGGGCTGTGTGAGCGTCACATCCACGGAGGCAGAAGGGGTGGCCGGGGTCGGGGGGCGGGGACTTTCCAAATTCCAAGTTGTTAAGAAAGTCCTTTCTCAGTGAAAAGATGAGTAAGGAATGAGGCATAGGGAAGCCAGGGGCTAGAGGAGTCGAAGGGATGCCGAGTCCTTGGCTGGTGTAGACAGCACCGCCCCAGGGCCTTCCTGGGTCCAGGCTTCCCTACAGTGGTGGTCCCTGCTCCCCCCACCCCCAATTGTCCCGCTGGCCCTCCTGGTGCTGGAACCCCAGCTCCGCAGACACAGCCTCGGGCCACTTCAGGCCTGCAGCGAGGAGCCTGGGGGGGCGCTGGCTCCGGGGGCGCAGCCGGGCAGCAGGTCCTCGCGGACCCAAGCCTCTGCTGGTGCTGTAACCTGTTCTCCACCAGCGCGACGTCCCCGCGTGCCCCTGCTGCAGGCCTGCGCACTGTCCCCCGCGGTGAAACTTGGAAGGAGCCCCCATGCCAAAGGTGGGGAATCCCGGCTCCTCCCAGGGGGCCCACGCCCCCCTGCAGCTTCCCACTGTGCCCCGCGTGGCTTCAGGCCTCCTGCACTGGGCCTGGGGTGGGGGTGACCCTCCGAGGAGGACGGGGCCTGGGGCTTGGGAGACGCTCCGAAAACCTGGCCAGTACTGGCCGAAAGGCCCCGGTGGCCGTGCGCAGCGGGGGGGCAGAGAACGGGGGTCGTGCCAGGTCACTGCTCAGCCCCCTGCCCTCTTGGACTGCTTTTCTCCTGGAATTCTCTCCCATGTGGAGAACATCCCGGGGGCGGTGACACAGCCAGGTGTTCCTTCGATCACGACCTGAACAGATGCCATTAGGAGAAAGAGGAGGGCAGCTCGACGGGGGGAGAGGCCTGGTATGCGGGTGAAGCGGGGAGCCTGGGGGGCCGGGGGCTGCAGCCCCCCCACAGCCACACAGCCTCGGAGGGTTTCCAGGCCCAAGGCCAAGAGTCGCACAGACCTTATCCTCGTTGCCTTGGAGGTGAGCTGCTTCCTGTGCACGCGGCCGGGTGACGGGCCGTGGGCCTTGCTGGGCGACCCCGGGGCCCCTCCCAGGCATCTGCAGAGGTCCCCGCGGAGCGGAGGGGACGGGCCCCCATCTCCGTGTCCCCGCAGCGCCCTGACAGTCCTGTTTCTCAACACGCAGACGGCACCTTGGTTTGGCAGAAAGATCTTGTCTTTCTGCCAAACGGGTGACCGAAGGCCCGGCTCAGCCGTGACCTGCAGGCTCCAGGCCTTTACTTGGAAGCAAAACGGAACCTGTGGAGCAGGCCGCAGAGCCCCAGCCCTACGGGGCCGACACAGGCGCGCAGGGGAAGCTCCCAGATGCTGTCCAGGCCGCGGGCCTGCTGGTCACAGGGAAAGCGCCCAAAGCCTGGCTCTGCCGCCCAAGGGACGAACTAGGTCGGCATTCCCGCCTTCCTGAGGCATCCCGAGGGGCGCAACCTGCGGCTGTGCATTTGCAGACGTTCTGGGGTGGGGCTCGGGGGGGTTGGGAGGGTGAAGCACCTGCCGGAGGTGCAGGTCAGGATCCTGGGGTCCTGGGGTCGAGCCTGGCTTCCGGATCCCTGCTCGGCGGGGAGCGTGCTTCTCCCTCCATCCGGCCCCACACTCTCGATCCCAAATGAAAGGGTGAAGTCTTTAAAAATAAAAATTAAATCCAAATGCCCCTCTGGCGCTTCTTACGCACACTGCGAGGTGAGGTGAGTGCTTTCCTGGCCTGCACAGCGGCAGTGGCGGGTGAGACGCCACCGAGGAACCGGCAACATGGGATCCAGGGCGGGACGGCTGACACAGGAACCTGGACCTGCCTGACCTGCCCCACCTGCAAGGGGGAGGGGGACCGGACTGGGAAGTGACTGGGCCGTGCTTCACAGGGATCCAGAACCTTCCAGACCCGCGAGGCCCCTTGGGGCTGGAGAGGCTGTGTCCGCTGGTGGCCGCCAGGCAGGTCCATGGATGGATCCGAGTTGAGCCGTCCTCACTGGCATGGAGCACCAGCCGGCGGGACTCCTAGCCGCGGTCCGGGTTCTCACGGGCCAGGAGGCCACGGAGTGACCAGGGGTCCCGGGGAAACCGTTCTAAGCCAACAAACCCTGTACCTCCAGAAGCTCAGTCTTCATTTTACGATTCCTATTTAAAATCTTTTCTTTTTTTTTTTAAGCATCGCGACAAGATCTTTCTGCCAAACCAAGGTGCCGTCTGCGTGTTGAGAAACAGGACTGTCAGGGCGCTGCGGGGACACGGAGATGGGGGCCCGTCCCCTCCGCTCCGCGGGGACCTCTGCAGATGCCTGGGAGGGGCCCCGGGGTCGCCCAGCAAGGCCCACGGCCCGTCACCCGGCCGCGTGCACAGGAAGCAGCTCACCTCCAAGGCAACGAGGATAAGGTCTGTGCGACTCTTGGCCTTGGGCCTGGAAACCCTCCGAGGCTGTGTGGCTGTGGGGGGGCTGCAGCCCCCGGCCCCCCAGGCTCCCCGCTTCGCCCGCACACCGGGCCTCTCCCCCCATCGAGCTGCCCTCCTCTTTCTCCTAATGGCATCTGTTCAGGTCGTGATCGAAGGAACACCTGGCTGTGTCACCGCCCCCGGGATGTCCTCCACATGGGAGAGAATTCCAGGAGAAAAGCAGTCCAAGAAGAGGTCACGGGAGGGCCCCCATTAGGACAGAGCTGCCCGGCTGGGTTCCTTAGCTTTGTTGGGGGGACTTCCAAATGCAACCAGCTGGGAGCAGACTGGGGACCTGGGTGCCAGGTTTCAGAGACAGATCTGAAGGTCCTGCCATCTGGGGGCCCCTGGCCCGCTCAGTGGGGAGATCATGCAGCTCTCGGTCTCCGGGTCGTGAGTTCGAGTCCCACACTGGGTGTAGATGTTGTTTAAATTAAATAGAATTAGATCTAAAAAAGTTCCTGGCGTCCAGAGTGGGAGCTGCTGCTCAGACAGCGGGCGGCGGCCACGGAGGATGCCCCGAGGACAGACATCCCGGGCTGCGGCTCGAGCCCCAGCGTCCTTACCCGGTGGCTAGGACAGGTGCCCGCACTGAGGGCTCCACAGCAGCACAGACAGGAGCCCACAAGGGAGGCACATCTTTACCACCCACCACCGGCCTGGCCGTATTCCCTGACTGCCGCCTAGTGGCCACTTCGCCACTGTCCCCTGCAGGCCTGTGTCCCAGCTCCCTGAGCCTCAATCCCTCTCGGGATAGCGGTGGACGCACCCCAAACACCGCCAGCTTCGAGTGTGGTCTCTTGGAGCAGCCACTTTGGGGGCCACTTGGGGGCATGAGTCATGGTGGGGCATGGCCACCCCAGAGCCGGAGGTCCTCCAGGGGAGTCCGACATCCTCCAGGGGAGCCCGAGGTGTTCCAGGAGAGCACAAGGTCCTCCAAGGAGCCTGAGGTCCTCCAGGGGAGCCCAACATCCTGCAGGGGAGCCTGAGGTCCTCCAGGAGAGCCCAAGGTCCTCCAGGAGAGCCCGAGGTGTTCCAGGAGAGCACGGGGTCCTCCAGGGGAGCATGAGGTCCTCCAGGGGAGCCTGAAGTCCTCCAAGGGAGCAGGAGGTCCTCCAGGAGAGCACGGGGTTCTCCAGGGGAGCGCGAGGTCTTCCAGGGGAGCCTGAGGTGTTCGAGGAGAGCCTGAGGTTCTCCAGGAGAGCACAGGGTCCTCCAGGGGAGTGCAGGGTCCTCCAGGGGAGTGCAGGGTCCTCCAGGGGAGCAGGAGATCCTCCAGGGGAGAAGGAGATCCTCCAGGGGAGCGCGGGGTCCTCCAGAGGAGCGCAGGGTCCTCCAGGGGAGCTCGGGCTCCTCCAGGGGAGCACGAGGTCCTCCAGGGGAGCAGGAGGTCCTCCAGGGGAGCGCGGGGTCCTCCAGGGGAACGCGGGGTCCTCCAGGGGAACACGGGGTCCTCCAGGGGAGCACAGGGTCCTCCAGGGGAACCCGAGGTGTTCCAGGAGAGCGTGAGGTCCTCCAGGAGAGCACAGGGTTCCCCAGTGGAGGGCAAGGTCCTTCAGGGGAGCAAGAGGTCCTCCAGGGGAGCGCAGGGTCCTCCAGGGGAGTGCGGGGTCCTCCAGGGGAGGGCGAGGTCCTCCAGGGGAGTGCAGGGTCCTCCAGGGGAGCAGGAGATCCTCCAGGGGAGCAGGAGGTCCTCCAGGAGAGCCCAAGGTCCTCCAGGAGAGCCCGAGGTGTTCCAGGAGAGCATGGGGTCCTCCAGGGGAGCACGAGGTCCTCCAGGGGAGCACACGGTCCTCCAGGGGAGCACACGGTCCTCCAGGGGAGCGCGGGGTCCTCCAGAGGAGCGCGGGGTCCTCCAGGGGAGCCTGAGGTCCTCCAAGGGAGCAGGAGGTTCTCCAGGAGAGCACGGGGTCCTCCAGGGGAGCGCGGGATCCTCCAAGGGAGCGAAAGTTCCTCCAGGAAAGCTGGGGTGTGCTCCCCAGGTGCGGCCCCACCCTGTGAGCAGGTGCAGCACCCAGCCTGCCTCAGCCTGCCTTAGAGCCGGCATGGGGAGACCTGCCCTTCCAGGGGGGACCAGGCAGCCTGGGGCGGCGCCCGGGCTGGTCCCAGATGGCGGTCCGAGGCTGCAGTGGCGGAGATGCTCATGGGCTGGCCCCGGAGCCTGCTCTCTGAAGCACCTGAAGCACCTGACACGTGGGTGCACATTTGCACCAAGTCCACTATTTGGGGACATCTGCTGCAGGGGGGCAAGGGGGGTCCTGGAGGCAGTCACTGTGACTTCAGGAGACCTGAGGCTTTGGGGGAGTTGGTGAGCGCTCCTCAGGGCAGCTCCGCAGTCCCTGGCCCCTTGAGGAGGGTGGGGCTTGGCGAGATGCTTCTGGGAGGCAGGGGCAGAGCCGGGTGCCAGACACGCAGGGGCAGCCTACGACCCAGCGGTGCTGAGCAGCGTTTGGGGCATTGAGGAGCCAGTGGGGTCCAGGGGCTGATGTAAGGACGTGGTCAGTTTTTAAGAAGAAAGGTCGGCCTCCCTGTGGAGCGGTAATTTTTCTACCGGAGGCAGCTGCCAACCAACACAAATGACTAGATCTGCATTTACTCCTTCGTTCATGGATTCAGCCAAAAAAATATCGATTGAACGAATATCTACTTTGCGTCGATTGTGATTTTTATTTTATTAATTTTATTTTATTATTTTATTTTATTTTATTCTATTATTTTATTTTTTATTTTATTGATGAGAGACACAGAGAGAGGCAGAGACCCAGGCAGAGGGAGAAGCAGGTGGGACTCCATCCCGACCCCGGGGTCACGGCCTGAGGGTTCCGCAGCCAGAGAGGTAAGGGGACTCATGCTGGCAGCAGGCCGGGGGAGGGGGGGGCCTCCAGGCGGCTCCAGACACCAGGAGGGGACCAGGCAGGCGCAGCAGGGTGGGGAGATCGGAGTAGAGGCATCACCCCGTCCTCAGCAACGAGGCCCAGGGGTGTGCACGCGGAGCGGTTGGGGCTCAGGTGAGACCCGGGGGAGAAGCCAGCACCCCAACAGCCGACTGCTTTCCCGCCCCCGTGTCTGCAGGAGCCCCCAGCTGTCGGCGGGGAGGCACCCGGGCCGCGCGGTTCTCTGCAGGTCCACGGAGGTTGCGCTGGTCCACTTGGCTTCTGCCTCTGTAAGCAGGACACTGGTTGCCGGTGGCAAGGCCTGGGGGGGCTCAGGGAGTCCGACAACGCAGTACCCTCCTGCAGGCAGGGTCCTCCAGAGAAGCACGAGGTCCTCCAGGGAGGGGGGTCAAGGGCTGGGAGGAGGGGGCCCTCAGGGAAGAGGCCAGTGATGACCAAGCACACGCAGGGCAACGTCCCTGAGGGCCAGGCACTGCGAGCCGGGAACCTGCAGCTGCCGCAGGGACGGGAGACGCCGAGGGGCCCGGGGCCTGGGTGACCAGACCCAGGAGGTGGCAGGGCTAAGGCGGCCACGGGGTCGGGGCGGGGCGTGCCCCACGGGACCCGCCGGGCCTGACACTGCAGCCCCAGCCCTCTGCGGCCCCAACGGCCCGCGCTCAGGTGTGCTCTTAGCATCAACAGGGCACACGCCAGCTCCTGAAGGCTTGTCTGCAAAACAGAGGCAGCCGCCTCCTGGGACTCCACACCACCGGGAACACTTCGGGATCACGGGTTAGATAGGACATATTACTAAAGTCAAAGCTGGGGCTCCTGGGCGGCTCCGCCTATGAAGCCTCTGCCTTGGGCTCAGAGTGTGACCTCCCCCGCAGGGAGCCTGCTTCTCCCTCTGCCAGGGTCTCTGCCCCTCTCTCTCTGTCTCTCTCATGAATAAATAAAATCTTTAAAAAATAAATAAATAAATAAATAAATAAATAAATAAATAAATAAATAAAATCTTAGAAAATAAATAAAAAGGAAGTATTTTCTGAGACCCAAGAGAGAATTGGAGATACATAAACAGGTCACAGAGAAACAAAAACAAAATGTGAGCCCCCACCAAAAAAACAGACATCAGCAGAAACGCCGAAAACATGATTTTAATTAAATATTTTCTATTTCCAAACATTAAGCTCTTTTGATGGTCGTAAATCCTACTTCGGTTTGTCTCCATTCTCGATTCCCGTCTGTATAAATATAAATAGTATTTACTGATTCACATTTGACACAAAATTCCAGATGTGTTTAAATGGGAAAGTGAGGGGGGTGCAGTGGGAAGGGCCCCTGGCTGGGGTCGGAAGCTGCGGACAGTCACCGGGGCCACCGTGAACCCTGGAGGGGAGTCCCCCTTGCTGGGAGGCAGCGAGCGAGGACCCGAGGGGGCGGCTGAGCGGGCTCCCAGGACCGGGACACCCGGAGCGGCGGCGGCGTGAGCCCCGGTGGCTCCGCGGCCCGACAGGCTCCGCTGCCTCCACAAAGGGCCAGTCGCCTCCGAGCCCGCGGCACTTTCCCGGGGCGGCCCTGGCGGCCGGTGGGTCCAGTGTGCTTCTCAGGCAATGCTTTGCGGGGGGCACAAGGGCTGCACCCCCAAGAGCGTTCCTTGTGGGAATGCAATGCTGCGACATCAGAGGGAAGTGGGTCAGCTTGGCCCGGGGCAGGGGCGAGCACGCGGAGGACACCCAAGCATCCTCTGTGCGAATTCCAGACCGGAGCACGTCACACCAAGATGCCCAGAATCTGCGCAGAGATCTTCAGGACAGAAGCTTAGCAGGTTGCGGCGAGCTGTGCACTGAGCTCCCCGGGGCTGCTCCTCCCCGAGGTGCCAAGGCCACAAACACGCTCCCATCCCGAGGGTCGCGGGACCGGGCGGCACAACAGGGACGGGCGAGGCTGTGGCCGGCCCGGCGGGCCACTGTGGGTCGGGACAGAATCCACCCCACACCCTCGGACACCAGAGCATGTTCCTATCTTTTGTCCTTTGCACACGTCCCTACACACGCGACTCTGAGCCACGTCTTCCCCCGCAGCGCCAAGTCCGATCCACGCCACCCTCGGGACCTGCAAGCACATGAGCCCGAGAATCAACAGACGCAACGAAAACTCCAGGAATCCAGCAAACGCAGACCTTAGCTCCCCACGGAGGGAACGAAGGGCGCAGGGCGGCCCCGTGCACAGCGGGGAAGAAGCGGCCCGGACGCCGGGCTCTGCCCCCACGGGCGCATACCCGGGCCTCGGTACCCGTTTTCCGCTTCTGGCCAGGCTGGCGCTTTTACCTTCACGCCCGAAGTCTCCACTTTCAAGCTAACTGGCAACGTCCTTCTGGATCGTTTCCTGAATCCTCTCCGCCAGCGCGCGAAGATGGGCTTTTCTGAGGCCTCTGATTAAGGTGTGATACGCGCCCCTCCTCCCATGCACCTGGTACCAGTGACGCAGCAGTTGCACCTTCTGCTCCGCTGTGTCCTGCAGGTTGTCATTCTTGATCTCGTCTATCTTGGCTTCGTTGATCCCGTTCTTCCGAACGAATTCCCTGACCTGTTTTATTTTCATTTGTTCAGCGATGCCGATGATGTATTTGCTCAGGTCGATGTCTGAAAGGCAGGGGACAGTCTCTGACAACGCGTCCTGCTGAATGCAATTATCGCCATTGAGAACTATGCGGATCCCTCTGCTCCTAGTGCTGGGGACACCAGTTAAGTCCCAGAAATGGGGAGCACTGGCCCGCGTGGGGGACACAAAGCCAGAAACCCGTCTGAGCCCCCAGCCCGACCCCTCCTGGGCCCCCAGTAATTTGCTCACAACAGGGCAAGATGTACGAGGGAGGAGGCCTGGAAGAGATGCCCGCTGACATTCTTAGGATGTGCCGACCCGTGACCCAGAGACCGGGAGGCGGGCAACGACCCGGGGACCTTGTCTGTGACTCGCAGGCCAAGCAGCCCTGGGCGGAGCCCCAGACGCCGCGTCCCACTCCTGAGCCTCAGGACCGTGTCCACTGCACCCGATTCACTTCTAACTATGAGCATTAGTTACACGGCGGACCCGCCGATAAGCGCTCGGCGCCGAGCAGAAAGGCCTGTGAGCTCGAGGAAGGGCGGGAACACGTCCCGGAACCAGCAGTGTCAGTCTACCCCGAAGTCAGCCCGTTACCTTCGAAGGAAGCGTCTCCGTGCAATTACAGGACGGGAGCCTTACCTGCAAAGTTTATTGGTAGCACTTCCTGGGGGAGACAAAAAAAAAAAAATGGAAAGAACATGATAAATAAGATTATATTTATAACAGTCTAAATCTGATTGTCTAATTCGTCCTTAACCCTGAAGGAAATACAGCCAGTAGCACGATGCACAGAATCAGCTAAACTGTATCCTTAAAAAGGATTCTTTTCCCATTGAAATTTTTATTCTGCAAAGTTCCAGCTTTGCCAGAAACTAAGGTGTGTGAGCTTATCTTTTATGCAAAGAATCAAAGGGATTCACGGAATTTGCCGAGACGACTTTTCATACAGACTTGAGAAAATAACATAATGAACATAATTCTCAATTTTTCTTTTTTTTTCAAATTTTCTCTACAGCAACTATTCTTTTTTTTTTTTTTTTTTTGACATGTCAAAACGGTAGAGTAGTTCAAAGAGCCCTGGCCCCAAGCAGAAATCATTGCTCATCGAGTGAACTGCTTTCTCTCCCAAACGTATCTTCCGAGATTTGAAACGCTTTGCTCTCACACTGGAGAGAGAAGCGGCGAAGCGCGGTCCGCGGGGCCCGGGTGGCGCGTGCATCCCTACGGTCACACCAGCACAGGACACAGGCTCGGCCCCATCCCGCCGCCAGCTCCCACGGCGTGTGCGTCTCACGCCCGGTTAATTCGTCCTCGTGTGAGCTGTGTGGGAGCCTCCTGTCAACCGGGCGCCGTTCCCCACGTCCCGACCCAGGCCCACAAACTCTCGATAAATACAAATAAAAAGCCGGATGGCCACTTTCTCTAGTTTCTTAAGGAAGCGGGTGTACATTCCAACACCTACAGTAGGAGGGGACGGTGTGGGTCCCAGGGTGACATTCCCTTTTGTCCTGCGCCGTTTGAACAGCCCTGGAAGATCAAAGAAACTTCTATCAGGCTCCGGTCCCAGCCTTGGAGGAAGCCCCTAGGACACACCATCCCACCAAGGAGAGGGTGACGCGGAAGGACGGAGGCACCGGCGCTCCAGGGTCCCACCCCACGAGGCCAAACATTCTCGAGACATGTCACGTCCTAACTGAGCCGCCCCGTGAGCACACCGGCCTCGTCAGAATGACGTAGGGCACGGCCACCGCTGCCCCCTTCACCGGGACGGACGTGGCAGGCATGAGGCAGACGCGGGAGCCACAGGGCGTGGAACGTTGGATTCCGCGGCCTGGAATCCAAGTCATTAAAACTTGTCACCTCTCCGTGCTTTATGAGTGATTCCGAGCGACCTTCGATGGCGATCACGATCATGCCCAGGCGGGGCTCACCTGTTGGCTTTACTATAACCCTCGCGTTAACTCCATTGCCTTGGTGTTGTAAGTTAAGGGGCAGAAATAAATTAAAAAATCCTCAAAAAATTAAATAAATAAATAAATAAATAAATAAATAAATAAATAAATAAAAACCCAAAGACTGTGGCGTTTGACCCAGGGACAGGGGGCACAGAGCACGGAGGTGTCAGGTGTCCCCTGCCTCTTTCCCAGGAAGATCCTGCCTCCCGTGGGGCCCTCGGTGAGTATGCAGGGATCACTTCTGATCCTCGGTCAACCCTCGTCCATAATGAGGACGGGACCTTCCACCCCCTCCGAGCTCCAGGATAACTGCTCAAACACAGCAGCTGGCGGACGGTACCACCTAGTTCTCAGCACCTGGCAGGGGTGCGGTTAGGGCCAGTGCTTAACGTGAGAGCTACCCGCCCGGCGGGAGCCGTCTCATGGGAAGGACACGGGGGAATTCTGGTGAATTCTATTTCCCAAGTGATTTCAATGTGTGGTCTGAACAAAGTAAGCACTTACACCAGCACACGAGCGCAGACGTCAGAATCGGGATGAGGACGCAAAACCACAGGTATCCGGAGCTGGATCCTGTAGGAGCCACATTGAAGAGCGAACGTGAGCACAGGCAACCCGGGAGGGAGACCGAGTGCGGGACTCCCAAAGAGTAAAATTTCTTCATATTTTTGACAGCAGGGATGAGAGAAAGGAGGACATAGTCATAAAGAGAAATCATGACCTTCTTCACATTTGGTGTCGCTGGTCGGTGTGCACCTCTCAAGGATTCCATGTTCACACCTAAAAAAACAACACACAAAGGAACAGGGATGCCTGGGTGGTGCAGCCGCTTGTGTCCCACTCTTGATTTTGGCTCAAGTCATGATCACTGGGTCACAGATCGAGCCCCACATCGGGGTCCCACACTCAGCTCGGAGGTTGTTGGGGTTCTCTCTCCCTTGGCCCCTGCCCCCCACCACGTGCACGTGCACATGTGCATACACCCCCCCACACACACACACTCTCTCTCTCAAAATGAATAAATAAAATTAAAAAAAAAAACAGGAAATTTTAAAAAGCTTGGGGGGCGGACTCCTTGACCACCTGCAAGGACACCACACTGTAAATCCAGGGCCATTTTAGTCATCTTTGCATCTCCGGCAAACATACCCCTCCCCCCGGGTATTGCTAGATTAGCATCTAAAGCTGGTACAAAAAAAAATTAAATAAAAAAATAAATAAAGCTGGTACAAATTCATAACATAATTTGGATGTTTGGACAAGAAATATCCTAGAGTGACTGTGCTTGTTGTTAAGATATCAAGAGTTAAAGGAAGGTATGAAAATATTGATAAATTGGAAAAAGGATGAAACAGACAAAGATCTAAAATTGGTAGCAAATGGGGCGCCTGGGGGGGCTCAGCGGTGGAGCGTCTGCCTTCGGCCCAGGGCGTGACCCCAGGGTCCCGGGATTGAGTCCCACGTCGGGGTCCCCGCAGGGGGCCTGCTTCCCCCTCTGCCTCTCTCTCTGTCTCTCATGAATAAATAAATAAAATCTTTAAAAAATAAAATAAAATTGGGAGTAAAAAATTATTTAAAAAGTAATAAATTGGGAGTAAAATAAAAAATAAAATTGGGAGTAAAGCAATGTTCTTAAAGTCATAAACTGCAAAAAACTATTTCAAAACAGTCCCATTGAACAATAAAATGACGGGTCGACAGCCCTGCCCTCGACCCTGCTCAGCAAGCCTACCCAGCCTGCGCTCAGGTGTCCCCTGGTGGGCAGGACACGTGGGAGGAAACCCTCGGTATCTGAGCACGAAGGTCAGACTGGCTCAGCCCTGCCCCAACTCCACGTGCCTGGCGAGTCACCTAATCCCCGTGAGCCTGTTAGCTCACCGATGACAAGGAGTCAACATGATAACAAGGAGGTTCCAGTGTTTGAGATTACCAGGGACTTAGAACTATTACTATAGCCGACCCTTGAACCACGTGGGGGTTGGGGCCCTGACCCTCCCCTCTGTCCCCACATAGTTGATGATCCTCAAGTAGCTGCTGACGCCCCCGAAGCGGAACCTCTAATACCCTACTGTCGGCCGGAAGCCTTACTGATGACACGAATGGTCGATCGACACATTTCATGTACTACATGCATTTTATACCGTATTCTTACGATGAGTCAGCTAGGGAAAAGAACATTTTACTTAAAAATCAAAAGGAAGGGGCGCCTGGCAGCTCAGGCAGGTAAACATCTGACTCTTGCTTTTGGCTCAGGTCATGATCTCGGGGCCGGGAGATGGAGCCCTACGGCTCTGTGCTGGGCCTGTGCTGGGCGTGGAGCCTCCTTGGGCTTCTTGCTCCTTCTCCCTCTGCCCCTCCTCCCCGCCTATTTACGCTCTCTCTCTGTCAAAAACATAACAAAATAAAATAAAATACATGATAAGGAAGAGAAAATACATTTACAGTGCTGCACTTATTGAAAGAAATCCACTTATAAGTGGACCTGCACAGTTCAAACCCATGTGGTTGAAGGGTCAACGTATTGTTATTATCGTTATTCTCATACATTAGTCCCTCCCCCATGGTCCCTACTCGTCCCACCATCGTGAGGCCCTCCCAGACCTGGGGGCCTAGAGGTATTCAATAAACGTTTGGAGACTGGATGCTTGAACGAACCAGTAGTTGTCTAGTGGCTTGGAGGCAGAGCAAGACTAGAAGCCAAATCCTTGACTCTCAGCCAGTGTTGCTTCCCCCCCCAGGATGACATGGTCTGTCAAGGTACATCTAGCACCTTGATCAAAGAAAGATCCCTGGGTGGCGCAGCGGTTTGGTGCCTGCCTTTGGCCCAGGGCGCGATCCTGGAGACCCGGAATCGAATCCCACGTCGGGCTCCCGGTGCATGGAGCCTACTTCTCCCTCTGCCTGTGTCTCTGCCTCTCTCTCTCTCTCTCTGTGACTATCATAAATAAATAAATAAATAAATAAATAAATAAATAAATAAATAAAAAAGAAAGATGAAAACTTACGTGCTACATGGGTTGCAGTGTTCGCACGGAGAGACGTCACAGTAGAAGTTTGGTTTACATCTGCACTTGGTATTCCGGGTCTGAGTACAGTTTCTTTCCACTTCTAAGCCTAGAAAGCCAGTTTGCAGACTATTAGTTACAGCAGCTGATGAGCAAGGGCCGCGAGAGAAAATTCGCGATCTACCCTTACGTCAGCACACCTTCTGCAACACATAGGTAGCGTTCACCTGCAAAAGAGGCAACCCCAGGTGAAGCAGTTGAAATCACTGGGCAGGGTTTGAAGAGGACAGACAGACAGTCCAGCAACCAACATAGCCCCACTTTTGCTGGAAGGGTTGCCCCGTTCCTGTACACCCTGGCTACTTAGGGCATGGCTCGTGCACCCACCTTGGGGGGTGGGGTCGTGATCTCAGGGTCCCAGAATCGAGCCCCGTGTCATGCTTCCAGCTCGGGGGCAGCAGGGAGTCTGCCTCTCCCTCTCCCTCTGCCCCTCCCCTACTCATGCTTGCTCGCTCTCTCTTGCAAATAAATACATAAAATCTTAAAAAAAAAAAAAAAGGAAATGCAGAGTATCAGGCCCTAGTCAACACTTAGTGAGACCAATCCCAAAGCCCTTGCTTAGAGATTCTGATTTAATTGCTCTGAGGTGGGACCTAAATGTGAACATTTTTCATAGTTCCCTGTGTGATCCTAACATACAGCCAGGGTGGAGAAACATTGCTTTAGGGCCCAAAAAGGGACAAGAAAAGCTTTATGTCCTGGGATTTCTTGATATGAAATGAAACTAGGGAGTTTTTCTGTTACATCTGGATCCAGGCTCTCATGATAGATTGAGGCATCCATAAAAATTCCGGTCCTCAGTTAGAATTAATCAGGACAAAACAGATCTCCAAAGGGGAGGGAGCCTCCGCCTCCCACCCACCTCTTGGATTCCTGTCCTTGTATCAGAAGGCTCCTGAGCTCTTGCCGGCTATACCAAGAACACAAATCAAGGCAGGAAAACAAAATTTACACACCTGTTCACCAGGTTCATATTTCATCATTCTGGGAAAATTGCCTAGATTTGATACGCAAATGTCTAGACTAGTGATTAGCTCGGTACCTGGCGCTGCTTCACTCCAGCCAGCTCCATCCTGCCCACTCCCATATGCCAACCCGGCACCGGAGTAGTTCCCAACCTCAAAACCTCAAAGTGCATTATACATGGCTCTACATGGAGTGGCACTACCGGCCTTTCTGATGGCTTCAAAGACACTTACCATGCTCTCCATCGCAGATTCCACATCTCCTGCATTTAGGAGACAAATGCGTCTTGTCTGTGTACTCCTCCCCTTCTTGGCAGGGCACACAGTGTGATTTACCCGCATAAGACGTGCAGTCACTTTCCTTCCGTGTGCCTGCCCAAGAGAAAAATGGAGGCGGCGTTTGAACACAAGGTGATGTGCAACAGCGTGGGAGATATGCAGGGGTGACGAGGAGCGGGAGTCAGAGTCGTCAGACTAATGGTATAGAAACACAGTGGCGGGCGGGGGGGGGGGCAGTCATCATAAAAATCATGTCAACACACGGGAAGTCTCCCAAGACGATAGCCCAAAGAGTCACCCAACAACTGTGCCTACAGACACCGGAGGATGAGCTACACTATTTTTAATGCACGGAATGACCACATGCACAGAAGCCTATAGTAACTTTCTTGCAAAGGGGGCAGAGGTTCACATCCATTCCTCTTTCTATTTTTTTTTGCCATTCAGGCACAGAGTGTGTTTTGATGGGAAGGCATGAGCATATCTATAACAAAATTTGCTATGGAGGTTTGTTGTCTTAATTCACACGATTATAAGTAATACTCACATTTGCTTTACTTTTCAAATAAAGCGAGTCATTGTATTGGTGTCAGGAAGCCTTGGATGACAATGCTTTATGCTGAAACTTCACTTATTTGGCAAGTGTCTATTAAATGCCTATTGTGGGTCAGGCCCTGTCAGGAGCCAGAGATCCTGCAGGAAATATGACAAAGTCTAGGTCTCCGAGGGCTTCGCGTTTCCAGGGAGGACGCAGGCAATGCCTGGACCAATCTATGATGTCAAGTGGTGGTATGTGCCTTGGGGATTAGGGCCAGGAGACGGAGGGTGAAGAAGAAAGAGACAGAAAGCACGAAGGAAAATCTAAGAGGAAAGTATGGCTAGTGGCTCTGGTTATTCTTGGTGTAACTAATTAAAAAGAATAGGCCGAGTCTAATCGGCCCCACACGTTTGCTCCTTCCTGGGCACACGACGTTCTCAATAACCTCACAGCATTCTTTTTAAGAAAACAAAATACTACATAAGCAAATCATGAGATGGAGACAGGTGCGATATTGTGCAGTCAACAAAGAAAACAAAATGAATTCTGAAAACCCGGCACCAAATTCAAATACCATGCGTTGGGGCTGTGGAACATCACGGCAATGTCTGAGAGCGCTGAGCCAAAGAACAATTTTGTCGAATTTTGCTGGTTTGCCAGTAGTATTATCGTGGTTTCTAGACGAATTGGCCCCTTTAAAGAATTACCCTGCAGAACACGCCTAGCACAATGCCTACCGCACGACCATAAACACGGGGTTTTCTCTCCTCCAACGTACACAACCCAAATTTATCAAAATATCAAAAATGAGTGGTTGTTTTGGGTTTCTTTAGTAAATTTGTTTTAGTTAGAGAGACAAAGCGTGAGTGAGCGGGTTGGGGGCAGGAGAGAGACTCTCAAGCAGACTCCTCGCTGAGTGCGGAGCCCAGCGCGGGGCTCGATCTCATGACCCTGAGATCACAACCTGAGCCGAAATCAAGAGTTGCTGCTTCACCCACTGAGCCACCCAGGCGCTCCTATTGTCTTGAAAAATGAGATTTTAAAATACATTTGTTTCTAAAATAAAAAATAATAAAAAGTAAAAATATATAAATAAATAAATAAATAAAATAAATAAAAAATAAAAATAAAAATATAAAATTAAATTAAATTAAAAATAACAAAAAATAAAAAATAAAAATAAATAATAAAATAAAATAAAAATAACAAAAAATAAAAAATAAAAATAAATAAAAAATATAAAATAAAAAATAATAAATAAAAATAAATAAAAAATAAAATAAAATTAAATTAAAATTAAAAAATAATAAAAAATAAAAAATACATTTGTTTCTGAGCATAATAGAACCTGGAAAAGTTAGGGGAGGGTAGGAGCAATTCCATATCAACCGCTGCGGGAGCGTCACGGTTATCTTGGTGCATCCACGTGGGGACCCCGTACACGTGGGAGTATACGCAGGTGTGCCACGTGTGCCGTGTGCCCCAGAATCCTTCTTATTGGGTAAGGTGGGTGATAAGCACTTGTCGATCAAGTAATCAGAACTGTTGGTTCACCTAGGGTATCATCGAAAACCATACTGTGAATATTTTAATCAGCGAAATATAACTGAGTGATTATCGGCCAGCCTTGCAGCGAAGGAGAGAGTAATACGCATTCCAGATTCTTCCTCATGTAAGTGACCTTCATAATGCCTCCTTCCTGTTTTTCTTTGTCTTCCCTCCTCCCTGCATCCTTCTTTGTCTCCCTCTCTCCCTTCTTTCCTTGCTTCCTCTCTTTCTGATGGAAAAATCCCTTCCAGGTACCAATAATTTATATGAAAGGCTTTCAAGGGGTCGGTGATTTTTTTTTCCCATTGATTCTGACCTCCTCTCATTCACCAACAACTCCGTTAGCAGCTCATCCCGAATTAAATCCTCCAAACATGCAAATGAGTTTTCACAGAAGTAGGAATCTGTCTTTTCTCTGTATTTGTACAGCATTGGCTCATATAATAGTTCGTTAAATTACATATTAATTCCACAATACCAACGAGCATAAAGACCTGGAAGCAGCTGGAAGAGCGACGAGCCTACAGCCCCACAAGAGGGACCAGGAGCAGGAAGCGGGTTAGTGTGTGCCGAGCACCCCAGGGCGCTGGAGCGTGGAGCAGGGTCCGTGAATCCAGCAGGCAGGTGGGCTAGTGACCCCTTTGGGGGGCTCCGGGGCGCTCCCATCAGGGAGCGTCTGACTCCTGGTTTTGGCTCAGGTCGTGAGCTCAGGGCTGTGGGATCGAGCCCCGCGTTGGGCTCCACACTGGGCGTGGCACCGGCTCTGGATTCTCTCTCTCCCTCACCTGCCCCCACCCCAGAAAAGAAATTCCTTTGGGGAATTTATACATTGAGGCTACGTCAGAAAACATGACATAGTTGATGGAGACATTCCAACTCGTGAAGACTCCAATTCCCCCAAAACAATCCAAATCCCTGGGTATCACAACGGAACATCATGCGTACATTTTCCTTGACTTCTGACTACTTTTGAATACGTGTCCCCCATAACCCTGCTGCATCAGTAGGCATGAACGGTTTCAAGTCTTGGGCCCACCTATCTGAATTTCTTTCTTAAAGGGTTCCAACGACTTACATTCCAATTGTGGTTTATGAGGGTTCTTATCTCAAAGGCAAACCCACCAGGGCTGAAGGCACGTCTTAAGTGAAAATTTTTTAAAAATGCAAAATAAAAGAAAAGCAAACAGACACAAATCCTTGGCAGCTTGATGGGCAAAGCATATTGATTTTGTTTGAACTGACATTTTAAGTTCTAAAAATATGAAGGAGGGCAGCCCGGGTGGCTCAGCGGTTTAGCGCCTGCCTTTGGCCCAGGGCATGACCCCGGGATCCTGGGATCGAGTCCCACGTCAGGCTCCCTGCATGGAGCCTGCTTCTCCCTTTGCCTGCATCTCTGCCTCTCTCTCTCTGTGTCTCTCATGAATGAATGAATGAATAAATAAATAAATAAATAAATAAATAAATAAATAAAGGAGGATCTTAGCTCCTGGACAAATAGATGGTGCCTGGCAAGTTATAAGAAAGCCAGGGAGCCATTCCAGATTCCTCTCCAGAGGAGAGTACACGTGAATAGGTTTAAGTATGAATGGGCTGGATGGCAAGGCAGAGCTTCCCTGAGGGTCACTAACAACTGGACGGGGGGCCTTGCAAGGGGGCCGGTAGGATCTCCGCACATAGGCCCTGAGCCATTCGGCTGCTGGGGGCCCCACAACCTGCTGCCCACGGCCCCGCGGCAGCTCCCACGGGCCTTCCCCGGACGTCCCTGTCCCACTTCACAGCGCAGCAGAGACGCCGACACCGCGAGCTGGTGCCAACTCGGCTCCAGCTGCAGGAAAGGGCCGCTCGACGACACTTTGTGAAACGTCCCATCTGCTCCTGTTCGAAGGATTTCCGATCGGAGATTGGTTTGCATTTCAAACCGCTGGGGTTAAAAGACCGTTGGGTTTGCGCCCATTGCTCTTCTAGCTCGTCTAGTTTCAGCTGCAAAAAATGCAAATGCATTTTGCAGGCTTCAGAGACCTCCTGATTGAGGGGAATTGCCAGATCCACCTCCTGAGGGTGGGTGGAGGTCCTTCACTGTCAGAGATCCACCTCCTGAGGGTGGGGGTCCCTTGTTGTCCGAGCTCCAGCTGCGAGGATATATTTAATCAGTTCTGTTGTGAGAAGCTTGAAATTCCGTCTTCTCTCGCCACTGAAAAGTGGAGCTAAAGCGAGAGATATTAAAAAAAAAAAAAAGGGACGCCTGGGTGGCTCAGCGGTTGAGCCTCTGCCTTAGGCCCAGGGCGTGATCCTGGAGACCCAGGATGGAGTCCCATGTCGGGCTCTCTACATGGAGCCTGCTTCTCCCTCTGCCTGTGTCTCTGCCTCTCTCTCTCTCTCTCTCATGAATAAATAAATACATAAAATATTTAAAAAAAAAAGAGAGAGAGAAAGCCTCTCCCTCCAGGGGCACCCGTCACCTGTGAATGTCCTGTCCTCGCGTCCACAGCAGCCACGCAGGAAAGAGGTGAACAAACCCGTTTCGGGAAGGTAATTTCCTAGTTGTTGTTTCTTTCCCCTGATAACGTCCTAACGCAGGAGGACCAAGCGCCGGAGGAGCAGTGACCCCTCCTGAGCCCGATGCTCAAGCTGCCTTGGGGGTCTGCGGACTCACCAGGAGGACACGCATCACAGCACAGGCTGTTCCCGTGAAGCGGGTCTTCCCAGCACCTGACGTCTCCCATGGTGACGTTCCTACCCGATCTCAACACTTTGTAGCTGAGGCCGGTCACTTGAGCCTTCACCCCCCTGGGCCACAGTCCAGCGATGGAGGCGAGCGTCTGCCAAGGAAAAGCAGAAGAGCTGCAGTGAGTGGGGCGAGGCCACCGGGGAGCAGGTGTAGGGCGGCACCTGCGGCTGCACCTGCCGACACCCACGGCCCCACGCACCCAAGCACCCCAGGAAGAACATTGTGGATGGGAGGGAGGGCTGGGCCCTGGGATCCGAGGGGACCCTGGCTGCCACCCCCGCGTCGCTGTGGGCAGAGGCACCCGGACTCCCCGAGTCTCTGTTCCCTCATCTCTTTTTTTTTTAAGATTTTTTTTTAAATTTATTTACTCATGAGACACACACAGAGAGAGAGAGAGACAGAGAGAGGGGCAGAGACACAGGCAGGGGGAGAAGCAGGCTCCATGCAGGGAGCCCGATGCGGGACTCGATCCCGGGTCTCCAGGGTCACGGCCTGGGCTGAAGGCAGCGCTAAACCGCTGAGCCACCGGGGCTGCCCTATTTTTTTTTTAATTTTTTTTTTACTGGAGTTCAATTTGCCAACTGAGCATGACACCCAGTGCGCATCCCGCCAAGTGACCCCCTCAGTGCCCATCACCCTGTTCCCTCATCTCTAAAGTGGAAACGGAAAAAAAATTAAAAAATAAAATAAAATAAAGCGGAAACGGTCGCCTCCTCATGGGTCTGCTGGGATCATAAAAGCCCTGCAGCTCCGCGCAGAAGACGCAGGCGCCCGGGGCACCGCATGGTTATTATGTTGTTATTATCACTGTCATCGCCATGAAGCTCTAGCGAGGAACAAGAGAACAAAGAAGGAAAAACCAAGAAAGTTCAAAACGACTTCAGGGAGGTCATGGAACCAGCTGATCCTCGACTGCGACCCACAAGTGGCCAGAGCGCGCTCCGTCTTGAAGGGTTATTATGAGGATAAAAAGTGATAATTTTTCCCAAACCCGGTGCTTGGGTTTTTATCTCTTCTTGTTTCATGATGTGACATGTTTTATCTCTTCCCATTTTATAAAGCGACCACGGAATATGCAATTGGGTTGCAAGCCTGTCTGGTTAACCAACCCCACAATGACTCAGCTAGGATTTTCTTCACGTTTTGCTCAGAAAAAAAGGTGAACTTCTTTCGGGGGGGAAACCAAGCTGTAGTCTATTTTGGGTCCCTTCCACAGATAAAAGCTTATCAGTCTAAGCAATACTGTGTCAGAATTATCTGAGTTATCGACTAGAATTTCTTAGAAAAATGAGCCCTTTAAGACGTATGGAAGCATTTGGGGGCGGCCTCTGATGGATTCTTCTCTCTGGTTTCCTAAGTTGCTTTTGCTTTTCTTTTTTTTTTTTTTTTTGGTCTAACCATAAACATAAATAATCTCTCGTTTTAGGTGGAATATGTAGTCTATTGTCAAACATCACAAATAATTTTAAGTATTAGTTCTGAGGATTTTTGTTAAGACCCTTGCTCATGGTTTTTATGGCACATATTTTTTTCCCCTATTTTAAGGTACAGTAATAACACTAGCATCTTCCAAGTCGAGAGAACTAAATGTTCTTCATGTAGAAACCACTGCCACGGGCGCTCCTGCCTCTTCCCTCCTAGCCCTTCCCCCTCTGTCACTAAGGCCTGTATCCCCTTCAGGTCACAGGTGTCACGGGACCCCCAAGGACGGAGGGGTGAGGGAGATGTGGTTGCCTGCCTCTATTCCGGATGGATGTCTGCAAAAATGCATTCCTAGGGCCCCCAGGGGGCTCAGCAGTGGAGTGCCTGCCTTTGGCCCAGAGCGTGACCCCGGGGTCCCGGGATCAAATCCTGCATCAGGCTCCCTGTATGGAGCCTGCTTCTCCCTCTGCCTCTCTCTCTCTCTCTTTCTCTGTGTCTCTCATGAATAGATAAATAAAATCTTAAAAAAAAAAAAAAAAAAAAAAGCATTCCTAACATTCAGTCTTCCAAGAGGGAAAGCGATACCAAAGTATCAAGAAAATATGTCCTTGACCAGGGACACTGTCCAGCAAAAGGCAGAACTAGGACTGGCCCGAGTCCCCCAGCAGCGTTCACAGTGCTCCTTCCCTGCACCCGAGGGGCCAGAGGCCTGACCCCGGGCCCCAGCTTGCCCTCCTGTGCGTGAGCAACTATGTGTACAGGACAAGCGAGCCTGGCGCCCCGGTCACAGGGACACTGCCGAGCACACTAGCTTCCCTGCCTCTTCGGTCCAACAGACATTTCTTGAGCATCTACTATGTGCCAGGTTCTGCGACTACAAGGCAAGGAACACACTGGCTGTAAGAGAAAGTGGGTATGAAGTCTCCAAAAGCAGATTTGCCCAAGGGCAGGTTACCTGTAGTGCACTGATGGGGGCAGGGGGGCGGGCAGTTACGCTTTATATCTGCACGACTCTTATTTTTTAAAACAAGTTTGCAGTGCTGGGGGCAGCTCAGTCGGTTCGGCGTCCGACTCTTGATTTCAGCTCAGGCCACGATGGCACTTTCCTGGGGTTGAGCTCCGGGCTCGGTGGGCGGCGGCGGGGCTGGGGTCTGCTTGGGATCCTCTCCCCCTCCCTCTGCTCTTCCCCTCACTCGTGCTCACATGCTTGTTCTCTCTCTCTCTCTCTAATAAATCTTTAAAAACACGTCTGAATCTATGACCTTTGTCCAAGGCATGACACGCAACTTGGAGCAAAAGATCTTTATCAGCATCAGTCTCTCTCTCGTGGCGATGGTTCCCCACTTCTTGCTTTATCTGTGGGTCATTCGATCATCCCATTAATATCAGCTCCTCTTCTAGATCAGAGAAGAATCGCCAATGCGTAGCAACTGCATCGGGCATGCCAGGAAATAAAGACGTGATGGCATATTTCTCTAATAAAATAAATTTGCTTAAAAAAAAATCTGGGCAGCCCCGGTGGTGCAGTGGTTTTAGCGTGGCCTTCGGCCGGGGGTTTGATCCTGGAGATCCGGGATCGAGTCCCATGTTAGGCTCCCTGCACGGAGCCTGCTTCTCCCACTGCCTGTCTTTCTCTCACTCTCTCTCTCTGTCATGAATAAATAAATAAAATCTTTTTAAAAAAATAAATAAAATAAAATAAAATAAAATAAAATAAAATAAAAATTTAAAAAAAAATCTGTCCATACCTGGAAGAGACCCGTTAGTCCTGTTTGCAACAGATAATGGAACACAAGCCTCGGCACCCAAACTGAGTAGAAGCGACACCTGCCTGGGGTCCGCGACCCCACTACCGTGAAGAGGGGGTTTACAGGGACATAATAATGTTCCCCTCGTTCAACTCTGACGTCTCACCAGAAACTGAAGAAAATGGTACAGATTCAACTGCTGAAAAGCACGGAAAGCTGGAACCCGATGCTGCGGGTGCGGCTCCTGCGACCCGGGGCCCCTCTCCTGCTTGGCACCCTGATTCCACCCCGGATTCCTGAGACCTTCCAGCAAGTGCACGGTGGGGGTGCGGGGCAGGTGCGATGGGAGCTCCCCGAGGGCGAGGCAACATCCCCAGGGTCCGAAGGCAGGGGCAGGACAGCCCTCCTCAGGCGGACACCTTGCCCTGGGCTGCAGCTCAGGAGGGAGCGGGGTGCACCCGGCTGTCCCCCAAGGGTGCGGACTTGCCCAGAGCAGCCACGATGCCCAAGGGACTGCACTCTCCACGAGGCAGCCCCCCTGACTAGAAGCCTTGCACCGGCCCTGAGCCTTCGGGGCCCGCGGGTCTCGCCCATCTCTGCACGAGGAATGAAGCGGGCAGAGCCGGCTGGAGGACAGCCCCCAAGGCCTCACCACAGTGCAACAGGCTGTCCCCATTCTGGGACGGCCAAAACGGGACATCTGACATGCCAGCGAGGGTGACACCCCGTGCTGGATGAAGCCACCGGCTGGAAAAAATTGGGACTACCCTTTGGGTTGCACCAAAGAATCAGATGCCCTGAGATGAGCTAGGATTTGAAAGGAAGTAAAAAAAAAAAAAAAAATCATCACCTTTTTTTTCTGTTCTTAGTGAAGCTCAAAGCAAACAGGAAAATAATTTTTTAAAGCAGCAAATTAAAAAAAAGAAAAAAGACTCGAGGCAGTGAAACAGGCTAGCTCTTCGAACAGCAAGAATGACTAACAGCTGCCTCGAAGAGTCGGTGAAGTTTTTCTAGATTGAGCCCCGTCCTGTAAACGGCACAAGAAACGGAGCTGCGCTAATTCCGCTTGCTGGCTGGCTGACGTTTAGTTATTTAGAACCTGTGACGAAAAAGAAATTCTAACAGGACCAGTAACCAACTCTGGCACATATTTTTTTCCCCTATATTAGTGTAAAAAATAAGGAAAGAACAGTGACATTCTGTAGCAGGTGCATCAGTGAAATACAGAGAAATGAAATATGTTTTTCTACAGGAAACAGAGGAGTGAAGATCCACTCTTTCTTATTTTTTTTTAAAAAATGTGTACATAAAAAAACTGGCCTTAAGGCCAGTTTCTGGGGAAACCAGGAGAGAGCGAGCGAGTCGAGGCAGTGGGCGTAAGGGACGGGCTAGACTTCTGAGTGATCAAGCAACGATAAAGGAAAATGAGGGAATCTAGAAAATTCTACCTGGGATTAGATTTTGATTTTAGAGCTACAGTTCACAAAATAGTCTTCAGAACTGTGATAAGCCTCAGAATCACAAAAAAATAGTCTTCAAAACTGTGATAGACCTCAGAATCACAGGGAGTGATGCCCTGAAAACAACAACAACAACAAAAACGGTGCAGGTCCCACCACGGACATAAAGAATCAGGGTCCCTGAGATCATCCCTGGCAAGTTCCCAGTTCGGGGGATGCTCACCGCAGGCCGAGGACAGACAGGGGAAGACCTAGGGCAGCCGCCACCACAGTCACAGGGGAGAAGCTGCGGAGGTTTACAGACCAACAGCCTCTACGCTTCGCGTTTGCAAATCGCCAAGTCTGCTTCTTGGGGAGAAATAATGATTCCAAAAATTGGCCTGAAGGAAGAGGAGTCATCCTGGTGGAGAAAACATAATGGGAGGGCCACAGAGTCGCTGCCCAGGGGCTGGGGGCCGGAGACGCAGCACAGAAAGGGCGCCTCCTGGAAACGGGGAGGTGAGGGGAGTGGGGGCCACAAGGCGGGTGGGCCCAAGTCTTCCATTTTTCAGGAGTAACCAAAATCCTCCAACGTTTAGGGGGCAACCAATATTCAAAATAGGTACTTGTGTGTATTTACTGTACGTATCAATCCCGCGTGGGCTAAACAGACAAAACACCATAGTCTGGGGCAGTGGCTGCTCAATTTCGGAAATCAGGCCTAAATCCAATCAGACACCCATGGGAAGTCTACTTTGATCAAGGATTCTTTTTTTGGGGGGGTGGGGGGTGGCTGGAAACGGAAGCTCGGTCACCAGCAAGGGGCAAGGGCACAAGCCACACACTCTGAGCCCTCGCAGTCTCTCTCTCTCTCTCTCTTCCAAGGCCTCTGCCCTCAGAAATCAAAAGTATCGATGTTTCTCACGTCCTGCATTTGTACTGCTTCCCAGAACGCAGACGTGAGTAAATCTGGGACCTGGCATCACTGGACCGAGGACAGTCCGTCATCCACGGCTCCGTGGCCACATTCATTCTGATCCTGCAAGTTTACCCCAGTGGGCAGCTGAGCAACACCTGCAGCACAGGCTTGCTTGCCTCGGGGGGCTGCGTACAGCCGCCCAGTGAGCTGTAGTCCGATTTGGTAATTTATAAGTTACAAGGCCGGCCTTGCTCAAAATGCCCTGATTCCACACTAAATTCACGGTCATCCTTACATCCTTGGTGGAACTCGGGCCAGTCGTCCAACAGAGGCGGCTGTTTCTAAATGCCCAGGGATGGGAGCGGCGTGGCTGCACAAAGTGCGTTCCAAAACCAGAAGCAAGCAGAGCTCAAAGGGCAGAACCAGCTCATTTCCTCCTGGTGAAGGCGGAGCTGCCAATCTCACGGGGATCCATCTTTCTGTGTAGTTAGAGCTCCACTACTTCTATCTCACTTCAAAGAAAATAAAGGCTGGCAAGTAGGTGGAATTATTTGTTCCTGTTTAAGAGGCTTCATTGGGGGCAGCAGTCCAGCCATTTAAGAAGCGATGGGTGCTTTATTTTTCTTTTTAAAAGAAGGGTCTTCCAAAAAAAAAGAGAAGGGTCTTCCAGAAAACCAAAAGGATTTTCTAGCTGGTTAAATGCTGTTTTCCAACTTTTGCGAACAGATACACACAGATAAGCAAAAACAACGCAATAAATACTAAGCATTACGATACAGACACTGGTCCTACAAATAATTTTTTTTCGGGAATAAAATATAGGTAGACTCCAGTACAACTAGAAATGGTTTTGTTATGACAGTAGATCACCCAAAAAGTAATAAATAATAAATGATAAGAATTCTAGAAATTCAGGTTCACTGAATAAAAGCCTTCGCTGTACATGTATCCACTACAAACTGTAAGATTAAAGTTGTGTGTCCAAGGAGTGAGAGAAAGCAGACTATAAGTAGCACTCAACTATGGACAGGTGTGGACAAAACTAACAGGCCGTAAGTAAAACGTAAAAAAAAAAAAAAAAAAAAAAAAAAAAAATCTTGTTTTAGGTGATATACAATAAAGAATGACTATTTTTTCAAAAGTCACTGTTTGGCATCATCTGGCCAATTTCTCTACCTGTATCTACTGAAGGAGAAGAAAGAGATCCACTGTCCTCAACTTGGTTTCGACTTGCTTTTTACTTCTGGATCCACTTTTTTAGTACAGGCCCCTTTATTGGTTTTCATCACAAGGTGACCGTCTTTAGTACCTATTACAAAACATGTGCTTATTGAGGGACTTTTGGGACCTGAGATAATTTACCAAAAGACAGTTTGCTCACTAGGGGTTTTCGAGTGGGGGATTTCCTTACTCAGGTTTTTAAACATCTCTTAAGTGTTGGCTATTTTCTCCAACTGCCAGTTGTACCACAGTCATTGGCTCCCCCTCCCCCCCAGCACCCCAGCAGCATCGCCTTTCCTGCAGATGCTGAGGGTCCCACTATGGGGGTCCTTTAGAAGTAAATGACTCGTCTAGTGTCCCAAAGAGACTTGCATCCAAATCCTTGGTCTCCTTTGCCTCTCACTACTTTGCTTTCCCCCCCTTTAAACTTAGGGCAAGAAATAAAATTTATTTTCTCTAGAATAAACTCTAATCCGCCAGAGGAGACTTCCTTCATCTTACTGGAGCCGATATGGTGGCTCTGATGGGCTCCTTGTATCAATCTCATTTCTGCCTCCCAATCTTGACATCATTCGGGAGTTTTGTGTCTTTCCATCCAGGTTGGTACTGTTTTAAATTACAGTTTCGTAAATTTGCTTCATTTTAAAAACTTTTTAACTCCTCTGCGATCTAAGTAATACCTACTTTAAAAAAGTACTCATTTCATCTTTCTGAGGCTGGTTTAAGGAAAATGGTTAAATGATATAAATTAAACAACTGTTCTTTATTTTTTCCACTGAAAATCTTTCATATGATTCTTTATAAATACGTTAATTTTTTTCCCCCAAATGTCCTCTCCTTTCCCTTCAGCATAATTTTAGGACAAGTGTTCTAAGAAACGTAGAAGAAATTGGGCATCTAGTAACTTAACTGCCTGACCACAGACCTCAACAGTACATGACAAAACCTACCAGAGCCATGTGGTTAGAAAGAAAGAAAAAAAGAAAAGAAAAGAAAAGAAAGAAAAGAAGGTAGGAAGAGAGAAAGCACTGCCCACAGCTATTTCTCACACAAATTTCTAAATTATGTGATGCTTTTTCAAAAATCTCCGTTAGACATTTGTAAATTGTTTGGGGATTTCAAACTGATTTCTTGTAGGTGCCGCGGATACAACAGCTAGAAACTAGAAGAAGGAAAACGAACTCCAGGAAGGTGGGAAGAAGAGAAGCACAGGGTAAGGGACAGGGGACAGCAACAGAGGCAGGAGGACCAGGCGGACAAGGCGGAAAGGGAAAATGAGGGAGCTCCGTCCCATCTACCCCCAGCCCCCCAACATGCTACCCATCTGCTTCTGGGTTCCATGTGATTGGCAGGCCCACCCCCATTTTATTAACCTTGCAACTATTAAGTGCAAAGGTGCAAAAGCCAGTGTTTGCTGGACACACACGAGATGACATGACAGCGTGGAAACTTCTTTAATAATAATAGGGGTGAGGGGATCCCTGGGTGGCACAGCGGTTTAGCGCCTGCCTTTGGCCCAGGGCGTGATCCTGGAGTCCCGGGATCGAGTCCCACATCGGGCTCCCTGCATGGAGCCTGCTTCTCCCTCTGCCTGTGTGTGTGCTTCTCTCTCTCTGTGTGTCTTTCATGAATAAATAAATAAAATCTTAAAAAATAATAATAATAATAATAGGGGTGAGCTACTGGGCACGTGGTGGGTGCGAGGAAGGATTCTGTGTAACTACACATAAGGGTCACGTCAGGGGGGAAAAATGGAGCATAGTTTACAAAATGTAGACAGTGATTAAGTGATAGGGTTGTGTCAGATTTTTTTCAAGAGAAAGAATTATTTGTCTGCCTTTATAAATGTCATCTAATAAAACTTAAATTTCTTCAGCTCCTAGGCCATTTATTATGTAATCATAAATAAAACATATTACAGATACCAAACATATTCGGTACATACAAAGTGTTCCTGGTGTTTTAAATACAGGCCTCGCAGAAAAGTTAAACAAGTGTAGCTCTCTCTGGGCTTTGATAATTCTGCTACACTTACCATATTGCTGTCCCCAGAGCTGAGATTTTTCAAAGTAACCAACACGGCAGTACCGTGGGGGTTAAGCACAGGAAGTAAAGAGCGAGTCTGCGCTGTACAAATAGCTCAGTTTTGAATCTTGAGATTTCTCTAAGGGTTTCAAAAGGGACCCAAATATTGCATATGACTCCCAAAAGAGCCCGCCAGTTTTTCTTTTTTCCCCAATCCTTTTTTTTTCCTTTTCAAATATTTTATTTATTTATTCATGAAAGACACACAGAGAGAGGGAGAGGCAGAGACACAGGCAGAGGAGAAGCAGGCTCCATGCAGGGAGCCCGGTGTGTGGGACTCGATCCCGGGACTCCAGGATCAGGCCCTGGGCCAAAGGCAGGCGCTAAACCGCTGAGCCACTCTTTTTTCCCCAATCCTAAGACCGTTCCAGGCATCACCATCTCTTTCCTTTCAGCCTTGGGCGCAGGCTGGTGCACTTGGGAAACGGGTCTAAATCAACCCCAGCGCTGCCCCTCCCGGCAGCTGTGTGATCTCCGCTGAACCCCGGGCTCTCTGGCCTCCATTTCGGCCCCTGGAAGATGGAGATGAAGCCCCCCCTCCCCAGGGGGCTTTGACACTGGCCTCAGGTGGCACCTGTGCACCCTCCTGCACCCTGCTGGGAACTTGGGTCGGTCCCAATCAAGTGAGAACCCACGATGCTCAGGGGCCTCCGCACCCCCAGGAGGGGTCTGGGGCCGGGGGGGGCTCAGCGGTGGAGCATCTGCCTTGGGCCCAGGCCGTGACCCCGGGTCGGTGATCGAGTCCCATGTCGGGTCCCCGCATGGAGCCTGCTCCTCCCTCTGCCTGGGTCTCTGCCTCTCTCTCTCTCTCTCTCTCTGTGACTATCATAAATTCAAAAAAAAAAAGATTCAAAAAAATGAACCAAGTGTCTTCCAGGGGCCATCCAGGGGCCACCGAGCCGCAGTCGTGGCCAGGGGCTCCCGGGGGTGGCCAAGGCCCAGCTTTCCGGCAGGAGCAGAAGCCACCATGGGCCGCGGTGGAGGGGACAGGGGAAGGCTGCGGGGGGGGGGGTGGGCGGACGGGGGGGGGGGGGGGGAGAAGGCTGCGGGGGGGGCGGGCGGACGGGGGGGGGACGGGGAAGGCTGCGGGGGGGGCGGACGGGGGGGACGGGGGAAGGCTGCGGGGGGGACGGGGAAGGCTGCGGGGGGGGCGGGCGGACGGGGGCGACGGGGAAGGCTGCGGGGGGGACGGGGAAGGCTGCGGGGGGGGCGGACGGGGGGGACGGGGGAAGGCTGCGGGGGGGACGGGGAAGGCTGCGGGGGGGGGCGGGCGGACGGGGGCGACGGGGAAGGCTGCGGGGGGGGACGGGGAAGGCTGCGGGGGGGGGGCGGGCGGACGGGGGGGACGGGGAAGGCTGCGGGGGGGGCGGACGGGGGGGACGGGGAAGGCTGCGAGGGGGGCGGACGGGGGGGGACGGGGAAGGCTGCGAGGGGGGGCGGACGGGGGGGACGGGGAAGGCTGCGAGGGGGGGCGGACGGGGGGGACGGGGAAGGCTGCGGGGGGGGCGGACGGGGGGGACGGGGGAAGGCTGCGGGGGGGACGGGGAAGGCTGCGGGGCGGGCGGACGGGGGCGACGGGGAAGGCTGCGGGGGGGACGGGGAAGGCTACGGGGGGGGCGGGCGGACGGGGGCGACGGGGAAGGCTGCGGGGGGGGGGACGGGGAAGGCTGCGGGGGGGGGGGGCGGGCGGACGGGGGCGACGGGGAAGGCTGCGGGGGGGGACGGGGAAGGCTGCGGGGGGGGGGCGGGCGGACGGGGGGGACGGGGAAGGCTGCGGGGGGGGCGGACGGGGGGGACGGGGAAGGCTGCGAGGGGGGCGGACGGGGGGGGACGGGGAAGGCTGCGAGGGGGGGCGGACGGGGGGGACGGGGAAGGCTGCGAGGGGGGGCGGACGGGGGGGACGGGGAAGGCTGCGGGGGGGGCGGGCGGACGGGGGGGACGGGGAAGGCTGCGGGGGGGGGGACGGGGAAGGCTGCGGGGGGGGGCGGACGGGGGGGACGGGGAAGGCTGCGCGGGGGGCGGACGGGGGGGACGGGGAAGGCTGCGGGGGGGGGACGGGGAAGGCTGCGGGGGGGGCGGACGGGGGGGACGGGGAAGGCTGCGGGGGGGGCGGGCGGACGGGGGGGACGGGGAAGGCTGCGGGGGGGGCGGGCGGACGGGGGGGACGGGGAAGGCTGCGGGGGGGGACGGGGAAGGCTGCGGGGGGGACGGGGAAGGCTGCGAGGGGGGGCGGACGGGGGGGACGGGGAAGGCTGCGGGGGGGGCGGACGGGGAAGGCTGCGAGGGGGGGCGGACGGGGGGGACGGGGAAGGCTGCGAGGGGGGGCGGACGGGGGGGACGGGGAAGGCTGCGGGGGGGGCGGGCGGACGGGGGGGACGGGGAAGCCTGCGGGGGGGGCGGGCGGACGGGGGGGACGGGGAAGGCTGCGGGGGGGGACGGGGAAGGCTGCGGGGGGGACGGGGAAGGCTGCGGGGGGGGGCGGACGGGGGGGACGGGGAAGCCTGCGGGGGGGGCGGGCGGACGGGGGGGACGGGGAAGGCTGCTGGGGGGGCGGGCGGACGGGGGGAACGCCCCGGCCTGAGCGCGGCCCACGGGCGGCGGGAGCAGGATTCCCGGAAGGGAAACAAAAGCAGTTTCTTTTCTGTGCGGCGACGGGAAGGTAAACAGGCCTCCCGGGCGCCTTCGGCCCCAGGATAACTTTGCCCAGAAAGGTCAGGTCTGGAGCTTCAGGGTTCCCGCTGCCCCCGGGGCGCTTTCTTCCTGAATCTTTGAACTCTTGGGAAGCTGCGCCCGCGGCCGTCGCTGCCCTCCGCGGCCTCGATCCCCTCCCCGGGCTCCGTCCCCGTCCCCGGCCTCGATCCCCTCCCCCAGAGTCGGTCCCCTCCCCGGGCTCGACCCCCCTCCCCGGAGTCGATCCTCCCCGGGCTCCGTCCCTCCCCGCGCGCACCCACCCGACCCGAACCCGCGCGCGGCGGGGCACAGCGCACCTAGAGAACACCCGGGCAGCCGGTCCCCGCCAAGCGCAGCCGCCCCCGGGCAGGAGGCCGAGCGGCCCGCGCCCCCCGCGCCCGCGGGAGCCCACTCACCAGACAGCCGACGGCCCAGGCCCCCCACATGGCCGCGGGCGCTCCCGCCCGACCGCCGCAGCCTCCGCGCCCGCCGGCGCGCCAGGTCCCCGCCGCCCGCAGGAGGCCCCGCCCCGTGGCCCCGCCCCGCCCCGGCCCGCCGAGCCCCGCCCCGTGGCCCCGCCCCCGCGCCCGAGCCCCGCCCCTTTCCCCGCCCCCGCCCGTCCCGGAAGTCTCGAGCACCTGCGCGGGCGGGGCCGCGGGCGGGGGGCAGCCCGGGGGGAGGGGAGGGAGGGAGGGACGGAGGGAGAGGAGGGGAGGGGGCGGGCGTTCCCGGTGCGGAGCGTTTCCGCAGCTGCGGGCGGGCGGCGGGTGGAGGTGCGGCCCCCAAGGCCTTGCGCGCCGAGTCCAGGCGGCTCCCCCGGCCCGCGGGCGCTCAGCTGGGTCGCGGCCTCCCGGGCGCGGGGCAGGACGCCGGGGCCGCGGGCTGCAGGAGCTCCCGGTGCTCGCGGACCGCGCCTCTCCGTCGCTCAGGCCCCCGCCAGCCTCCTTTAAGACAAGGTTGTGAGTGTTGAGCGCTTGGGCCAAGGCAGCTCGAAGTCACCGCTGGTCTGGGAAGCAGCTCGCATAGTTTTGCAAGAATTTCACCGAAGGGAAGTCTGTGCAGTGACACGGGGTTCCGGGGTTCCGGGAGTAGGGCGCAGGCAGGAGGGCAGGGGGAGGCCTCGGCCGCGCGGTCAAGGTCAAGGCCAGACCCTCTTGTCCCCCTCCTGGTCCACGCGGTTGGCAGGGCCCCCCCCTGGCCCACTCTCTCTCTGCTCCCTGGGCCTCTGCCTTGGTGACATTTTGGTGACCTGAGGCCTGGGCCAGGGGACCCCTGGGCCCTCCGTCCCCTTAGGGCTTGCCCCGCACAGGGGGCCCAGACCTGCAGGTGGGACCCGCTTGCCTCTGCCGCAGCTTCCACTGCACCGTCTCCGAGGAGCCCCCCTGCCCCCAGGACCCCGGTGGGCCCCTGTCAGGCACAGGATAGACACAGAAGAAGCAAACGGGGAGCGGGTGGGAGGTGGCACGCAGGGACTCCAATGATCTTCACAACCTTCCTGCACATACAAAACATCTTCAGATACAAAGTTCATGGAAATAGAAAAATACCATAAGAGGGAGAGAGGGAAAGAGGAAGCAGAGAGGGGACGACTGACGAAACCAGGCTTCCTAGGTGTGAATTATGACGCAGCAACTTTCACAAACCTTTCTTCCTTACTCGATATTTATCATTTTAGTCCCAGGGAGGAGGGTGCTGATTAAACTGACTTTTCAAGTAAAGAACTGAAGCCAAAAACGTGTCAGCGTCGTTGGCAAAGTTGCTTAGTTAATCGGTAGCAGAGCCAGGAGTTAAACTTCAGTATTTTTGCTCCCGGGCCCTGGTCTTTCTATCCCCACCCCCACCCCCAACACACGGTGACCCTCAGGTTCAATGAGATAGTAACAGGTGCTTTGCGGGGAAACACGTGTTTCGTGGTGAAATGATCTTAGAATATTCTAGATCTAAAAAATTTAAACAGGTCTCCTATCCAAGACCTCTCAGAACCTTACTATGCTAGTGTGTACTGTCTAAGGGGGGGTGTGTGTGTGTGATATATACTGTTACCCACACTTGTTTGTCTTTTTTATGGGGTCCCATCAAGAACACCTGCTAAATGAACATCTCATGAACCCTGATGTTCTAGGAAAAAAAGAGTTTGGAAATGTCTAAAAGCTATTTTTATTTTAACAACACATTCCTAAGGGCCTCCAAGCCCTCAAGGGCAAAAAAAAAAAATGCAATTTTAATAATAGAACTTCAGGCAGTCTACCAGACGTGGGAGATATTTTGGACAATCGTCATGGTTTTGCTCAAACCACACCATATATGTCGAGGCGTTTCTCTTCTAAAGTCGGCCCTGCCGCTCAGCATCTCATTCGGAACAAAGTTTAAACACACATCTGACTATAGAAAAGGTTGGGGGGGGGGCGGGGAGAAACTTCAAAATACCTTTTCACCACCAAAACTACTTGTATTCTTTCTCCCCGTGGACCCAATGTTTTAAAAACTGTTGTCAACCAAAGTGCTCTTACTAAATAGCAAAAGTAGGCTTTAATAATTCCCACCTAGAGCGAGCATCCCTGATTCTTTTTTAAGATTTTATTTATTTATTCATGATAGACCTAGAGAGAGATTGAGAGAGAGAGAGAGAGAGAGACGCAGAGACACAGGCAGAGGGAGAAGCAGGCTCCATGTAGGGAACCCGATGTGGGACTCGATCCCAGGACTCCAGGGTCACGCCCTGGGCCGAAGGCAGGTGCTCAACCGCTGGGCCCCCCAGGGATCCCCCCTGATTCTTTATCCTATGCGTTTTCTCCCACTTCCCAGTAACAGCACTTCCAAGTTGTCCTTAGAAAACTTGCCGCTCCCCATTGTTTTGGACTCTTTGATGTGGTGACTGTATTAGTCAGAGTTCTCAAGAAAAACAGAACCAACCAGAGATAGTGGTCTCTCTGGCGAGAGAGAGCTGTAGTTTGAGGAACTGGTTTCTGTACCTATAAAGCCTGGCAAATCCAAACTCTGCAAGCTACGCTGGCGGGCTGGGCCCAGGGGAGAAGGGCAGAGGTCCCCCTCCCTCTGGGCAAGACCTTCAACGAATTGGGTGAGGCCCACCCACGTGGTGGAGAGCACGGCTTGACTCACAGTCTGTGGATCTAAGTCTCACTCGCACCTAAAGTACCTTCCCAGAAACATCTAGAAAGGCACCAAGTGGTGGGGTACTGTAGCCTCTGCAGGTTGGTGCATAAAATCCACCCTCGCGGGGCCCACATTCGTGAAGGTCGGGGAGGGAGTGGGCGGGAACAACGTCTGGTTGAGGCAGGAGCCCCTCGCATTCTGTTGGCGTGAACCTTGGGACCTTTGTGGGGAACGGTGGGACGCAAACACCTTTTCTTCTCCCCTGAATGTGATGTGGGAAAGAGTATGCAGGGTGCGGCCCCATGGGGGTGCCACGCGAGCTTGTGGACCCGCCATCGTCCAAGGCATGGCCTCCGCGAGCCGAGCAGGAACCCGCCGCCAGGTAGAGCCTGCGAGTGTCACCTGAGTCCTGGCTAACTGGGCCTGGGTATGGGGCCGTGGAGTGTCCAGATGCCCAGCGTCACCTGAGTCCTGGCTGACTGGGCCCCTGGATGGGGCTGTGGAGCATCCAGATGCCCAGTGTCACCTGAGTCCTGGCTGACCGGGCCCGGAGATGGGGCCGTGGAGTGTCCGGATGCCCACTGGGTGCGCTCCCACTGGCCACCTTTCGCCAGCGCTTAGGGTCAACAGAAGTCGCCCGGTGCCAAGGCCACCTGTGGCAGGGTGACTGTCATGCCGGCAGGTGCCAGGAGGATGAGGCCTGCGGGGTGGCCCGAGGGCTGGGCCCTGCGGACCCAAAGGGCCGCCGAGCTCCACCCACCAGCCGGGGGACAGATGGGATGTGCCGCTTGTGCCCCATAGGGACAATGATGAGTGTGCACCTGTGAACTGCCACCCGGCCAGTTCCTCTCCCGGGAGCACGTGACGTCTCCCAGGGTCAAAGAACGGCAGGTACGCAGCCCCTGGAGGCCCCATGGGCCCTGGCCCCGCTGCTGCACTGCCCGTCCTCTGCGACGTGCCAGGGGGCGTGTGGGGGGGAGAGTGGGGTCAGCGAGGAGGCCAGGCCTGGAGCGAGTCCTCCGTGCACTGCCTGACACTGAACCTCTCTCGGCCCCCGAGTCACACAATTTTCCGGGGAATCAGTCTTGCATTTCCTGACTTCATTTCACGTTCACGATTTGCAGACGGTCCATACCAGACCCTGTGAGGCACCGATGCCTTTTATAGGCGATGCCGTAGGTGGGCCCTGCATCAGTAAACCAGCATCAGCGCCTTTTGCCTCCAAAACTTTCTCACGGACAAGAAAAAGCAGCACTGCTTGCGGCCTAGCAGCGTGGCTTCCCCACAGCGAAGATGATACTCTCAGCTTTTTTTCCAGGAAAGAACTAAAAAGGGATCAAGGGATCAGACTCTTTCCCGTGATGCTCTGCGTTGAGCCCCGTTTGATGGCTCCTCTGCTTTTGGACAAATCACAATAAGCTTGTGGGATAGTAAAGAGCGGGAAGGCCCGACGGCGCATGGACCAAGGGGACAGTGGAGCCCAGAGAGCCGCGTGCACGGTGGAGGGAGGCCCGGCGCGGAGGACGTGGCCGCATCTGCCTTTGGAAGCCCTTCCCGCGCTTTACAGCCACGCAGAAACCCGCGCAGACCCCGAAGTGGGTTGGTGGAAACCAAGGGGGACGCTGAGGGTTGAGGCTTCCGTGGGGAGCTCAGCTGGCTGCGGTCCAGACGCCAAGGCAAGGCCCTTCCTGGCTGTGAGCGTGGGCAGTTCTGGGCCCCTGCGACAGTCCCAGGACGTCGGGGGGAGCACCTGGGCTGCAGCGGCCGCCCTGGGTCAGCCCGGCCCGCTGGGGAGCTGCCTCCTCCGGGCCCCCCGCCGGGCTCAGTCCACGCGGGGACACTGTCCAGTGGTTAGAAGTTCTCCGTTCCGCGACACGCTCTTGCAGTTTGCGTGTGCACTCAGCAGCTTCACCCGGAGAGCACTGCTCGGGGTCGGAGCGAAGGAGCCCCTGGAGAGGCCGGAAAGGACGGTGGTAGGAACCAGCTCGGACTCGGGCTGGAGGAGGCGTCGGGCCACCGAAACCTCCCCCCAGCCCTTCGCAAACCTGCGTCCTGAGATTGTTTCGTCGTCTGGGCCACGAGGAGAGCCGGTCAGCCTGACGCCCGGACATCGGGCCCGGGGCCTCTGCGGGGCGGGTATCCTGGCTTTGAGCTCCCCTTGGAATCCTCAGGTCATCGCAGGGGAGTGGCGGGGGGAGGTTATCGACATTCTTTCAAGTGCTTCTTTAGGTTTACTTGTCCTTAGGCCAGGAAAATGGGAGGTGGGGAGCAGCTGTTTGGGGAGACGGGAATCTTGACCCTGAACAAAACATCCCGTATCACTCACAGTGCGTCCGAGACCCGCGGTGCCAGGGACCACACGCACCTGTTCACTCAGGTCTGCAAAGAGCCGTGCTTCGCGTGGCCCTCCCGGGAGCCGGGTCCCTCATGTGGACCCCGCACTCGGTCCCGGGCGCCTCCAACTAGGCCCTGTGACACTCACCGTCCACACGGGCAACTCGCAGCAACAGCTCGCCCAGCTCACGTGGTTACTTACCCTGCTGAATCCACTTCTTCTCCAAAAAGTCCCATCAAGGGCCTCACGCCTGAGACGGAAATCCCTCGAGGCCGCGTGCCACCTCGTGCTGCTGCCCCGTCGAGCACAGGCTTTCCCGTTGCTTAAGGCCCCGCATCTGTCCTTGTTTTGCTTATATTCCCGGCGCTCTTTGCCAAGAAAATGATTCCGTGAGCTAAGGGAGCCCCGCTGTGCTGACAGCTCACGAGCGACGCGTTTTGCTGCTTGAGCCCGTCTTCCCCTCTAACGACCACGCAGTCGCCCGAGTGAGCTGCGCTGTGCTGCGGCCTCCGGGGCACCTGCCGGGCCGCGACACCTCCTCTCCTCGGCTCGGGGCCTGGGCCTGGTCCAGACGGGAGGCAGCCGGTCACACACAGCCAGGCGGGCCATGCTGCTATTCGAGCCCCCCGTTAGGGCATGGGAGGGGGGTGCCTAGGAAACCAGCCAACCAGATGGACGTAATGAACCACCGGGCGCATTTTGTATCCCTTTCCATTTGCCTTCACATTACGCCGCCCGGGCCAAGTCCTACCTGAGCAGGTGCGAGCATCCCCTGACCACACGCTCTCCCAGCAGCAAAGGGCCGAGACTCGTTTGCTCTCAAGCCGCAGAGCTGCCACTGCGGCCACGGCCAGAAACCCGGCTGGAGCTGCCCCCGTGCCGACTGACGTGCCCTGAGTGTGCACGGACCCCCTCGGTGAGCCCCAGCCGTCTGTGTCGCAGGGACACGCGCTTTAGAGCCCCACGCACACGCGCAGCCCAGCACGGGACGCTAGGCTCCGCAGCTCGCTCACCCGAAGTCCGTGGTCTTGGATGCTAAAGGGTGCTCACGGCCTGCAGCTTCTGCTCGCCTGGTGCTGGTGTCTAACGGCTGTGAGCACGGACGACGCCTCGGGTTCTGTATGAACACGCTCCCGTGTGGCGCTCGGGCGGGTCCCCGCGGCCGGGAGAGGGGACGGGGGCTGCGTTCGCGCGTGGGCACGCTGCAGAGCGGGGGCTGCACCCGGACACTGGGCAGCTGCTTGCCCTGGGCCATAGGCTGCCCCTTCCTGAGCCTGCGCGCTCACCAGCATCCACTTCCACGGGCTGCTCCACAGGTGTGACTCTCTCGCTTCTCATATCCACGCCCGGAGGGAAGGTTGACTTCTTTTCCACAGGAACAGGTAATGGGATCAGGTTCCCGAGGGAAGGGACCCAGGTCTGCGTGTCTCTGAAGCTGCGTTCTCGGCTAGCCCCTGGGCATCGCCTCCCTTCTTCATGATCGAGACGGTTGGCTCTTTTTTTGAAAAAAAAAAAAAAAAATTTTTTTTTATTTATTTATTTGAGACAGAGAGCAAGCGAGAGAGCAAGCAGAGGGAGAAGCAGACGCCATGCTGAGCAGGGAGCCGGATGTGGGTTCGACCCCAGGACCCCAGGGTCATGACCTCACCTTAGCCGAGCCTCCAGGCCCCCCAGAAAGCTGGCCTCTTGGTTTTGGTCTTTGTTTCTGACAGAGGTCCAGCCTGCAAGCTGTGCACACCAAGCACAACCAGAGCGTCTGGACCCCCTGCCTGCCCCGCACCCGTCCCCATCTCGCCGTCCCCGCCCGGCCCCTCTTCCTCCGCCATCGCCCGCACCCCCCCCCACCCCCACCAGCCCGGGTACCTCTCTGTGGAGCTGTCTGCAAAGCATACACTGGGTCACCCTGCGCCCGGCCCCTCTCTCCCCGTGGGGAGAGTGCCGCCCCACTCCCCGGGGTCCCGCCTCCTGATGTGGCTTTCTGGTTCCCTCACCTCAAAATAGGATTCACTGTTTTCCTTGTCTGGCCGATGCAGCAGGACAGGCTCCTCGCACCGTCTCCTGGGGCCCGCACGTTACCCGTGCATGTGATGTCCTCGTCGTATTACAGATTAGGACCCGGGCCGACGTGCTCAAGGCCCCCTGGCAGCAGGCGGTGGCGCTGGGCTGGGGCACAGGCCCGTGTCCCCTCACTGGCCCCTCCGCCAGCCAGTCCCGCGCCCTGTTGGGCCGTGTGCACTCTTGCCCTTGGCTCGCGCTGACCTCCTCCCAGAGGCCTCCCCACCCCGGCCCCACCCAGTGGCCCCTACGGCCCCTCGGGACAGACCGCTCTCTCCACCTGGAAAATCCAGCTCCCACTTTTCACATAAAGCAGCATTAAGCCCTTGGAGCCTTCCCGGCTCGCTTGCCCCGGTGGCCTTTCCAAACTCCGCACGCTCAGGCAGTGAGCGACGCTGGTTTTTCTATTTGGAGTCTCCCTGATATTAGCTTTCTTTTTAAAAGTTTCAACTTCAGGGCAGCCCAGGTGGCCCAGTGGTTGAGCGTCTGCCTTCGGCCCAGGGCGTGACCCAGGGTCCCGGGATCGAGTCCCACATCAGGCTCCCCGCATGGAGCCTGCTTCTCCCTCTGCCTGTGTCTCTGCCTCTCTCTCTGTGTCTCTCATGAATAAATACAAAAAATATTTTTAAAATAGATAAATAAATAAATAAATAATAAATAAATAAATAAATACTCCCACTTCAGACAAAGCCACATGGACGTGGAGCTGAACCAAGCTGCGGCCCCGACGACACGGGACTTTGGATGCTAACTGGGGAGCGAGTTGCTTGGGATGAGGCGGTATTTCCCCGACCTGCACTAACGTCTCTCATCTTCCGCGTGGCCCCTCGGCTCCTCGTGCGTGTGCACGCGAGCCCTTCACTGTCCGTCGTCGACCAAACGGGAGGAGAAACAGGAAGCCGTGAACCCAATAGACGAGACAGTAAAATTTCCGGTGGAAAGAGGGTCCCGTGGGTGTCAGGCCCCCGCCGCCTCCCGAGCCACAGGCTGTACCAGTGGCACTGCTGCGTGTGTGAGGGTGGGACCCCCCGTCCCGTGACCCTGGGGCTGCTGCAGCCTTGCACGCGCGCGGGCAGGTGACCAGGACACGGGGCTGGATGGGGCCTTCGCGGCCTCAGTAGGGACACACCGGACACGGGACGCGCAGGCAGGACCTGGCGGCCACGAACCGCAAGGCCGGACCCCGGTAACCTCCCGCCGCGTGGGCTTCGCATCGCTCCTGAGTTTGGACACAAAGGTCCAAACGGCGACATCCGTGCTGTCCTTCCCCGTGTCTCAGGGACGGCAGGCGTGCCCGCAGGACCCACAGTGTCGTCATTAATGGCAGGGAGACAGAGACGGAGAGACAGAGACAGAGATGGAGAGATGGAGAGAGAGACAGACAAAAAGACACAGAGATGGAGAGAGAGAGACAGAGACAGAGAAAGACAAAGAAAGAGACACGGAGAGACAGAGGTAGAGAGACAGAGACAGAGAGAGAGAGAGAGAGAGAGAAACAGAGAGAGATACAAAGAGAGAGAGACAGAGACCAGGAGAGACAGAGATAGATGCAAGGAGAGACAGTGACCAGGAGACACAGAGACAGAGAGACAGAGACAGAGATAGAGATACAGAGAGACAGAGGCAGAGACAGAGACAGAGAGACAGACACCAGAAGAGACAGAGACAGCCACAAGGAGAGAGAGAGACCAGGAGACACAGAGACAGAGAAATGGAGACAGAGAGACAGAGATACAGAGAGAGACAGAGATATGGAGAGACAGAGGCAGATAAGAGACAGAGAGAGATACAGAGAGACAGAAGCAGGGAGACAGAGAGAGACAGAGACCAGGAGAGACAGAGACAGACACAAGGAGAGACCAGGAGACACAGAGACAGAGAAATGGAGACAGAGAGAGAGAGACAGAGACAGAGATACAGAGAGAGACAGAGATATGGAGAGACAGAGGCAGAGACAGAAAGAGACAGAGACAGAGAGATATAGAGACAGAAGCAGGGAGACAGAGACATGGGGAGGCAGAGACAGAGACAGAGACCAGGAGAGACAGAGACAGAGAGACCATGATAGAGACACATTAGTCTCAGCGTGGGAGCATCATGCTCCCTTCCCTATATTTTTCCGGAGCCACCGCCACCTACACTAAGCAGAGCCTGAATCCGTCCCAAGATGAGTAGCCTGCACTTGAAGGTTCTTGAGGATTATTTAGGCGGCCTGTCGTCTCCTCTGAGCACTGGCATGTTCAGCCGACGTCTCTCTCTGGAGCCAGCGGCATCCGGTGGGGGATGAATCACAAGGCCTGGCATCCGCAGGAGATGGGCTGCCAAGCCTCTGGGCTGCGGGGCCTGGAGCCCCCCCCCCCGCCCCGCCCCGGCCCTCACTACAACCAGCCTCGGAGCCGCCAGAGGATCTCTGGCTTGAGTGGCGCTGGGGCCCCACCTGCGGCAGCGGACCGGGCTCGTGCCCCCGGGACCACGTGGGATCCTCGGTGCCTCTCCCCCATGCCCGGGTTTTGAGGGACGTCGGTTCTTCTTTTTTCTCTCTGCCTCTGGTCATGCTGCTTCTTCCTTCAGCAAACAGAGGAGACAGGGGACAAGTGGCCTCGCGAGCCTGTGGATGAGGACAAGGGGAGCCCTGTGTCCACACGTGTGCTCCATGACGTTGTCAGGGCTGCACCCGCGAAGGACGGCAACCCCGCCTGTAGAGCCACGTCTCCCCGCTCCGCCCGCGCTCCAGTGCCGCCTTATGGGGGCTGTAGGGGCCTGGGCGCGGGCCGCGGGGTGGCCAGTGACACCCGAGATGGGGGGGAGATGCTCTCCGGGTCACCCCGAAGACCAGCTGCACTTCGGTTGTCCCTCGGCCTGTGTCCCACCAGCTGTATGGACACGGCCTCACCCCAACTTGCCCCCAACGGCTCAGGCCACCTGCGTGTTCCTCAGCCAGGAAGCCCGGGAAGCTGGGTGAGCCCCTGAAGGCCGATTCGCTTCCCGGCTTTAGGGTCATAAATATGCACCGACTTTCGGGCAAGTCACTGTCCCTGCAGCAGCAGGACAGCAGAGAGACTTAGGGCACAGAGACGCGGGGGAAGTGGTCCTGTCCCCCAGAAGAGCGGAGGCGGCCGGGGGCTGTAGGTGCCGGGGCGGGGGCCGCGGGGTCGGCTCCCGCTGCAGACACAGGAGATCCGTGGACGCGAGCAGCTCCCTAGTGCTTCTGGCTTCCTGTCCGTGACAGTGCTAACAGCAGGTCTGCGTAGATGCTCGGAAGGGGGTGTCGGTCATCCGTGGGAACCCCCCCACAGTATCCTACACGGTTCCTGGTGAGCATCGGCTCCTACGCATGTTCTTGTCACCGCAAGCGACGTGAAGTTGCCAAGAGAGCCAAGAGCGCAAGGGTGGCCTCCCGCTCCGGGTGCCCCGCCGGCTTCACGGAGGAGGCGTGCCGTCTGTGCAGCGGGAAGGGGCTCCACTGACCAATGGGCCCCCCCGGGCGGTGCTGGGCCCCCCCGACTGCGCGGGTCCCTGGTTTTCTACTGCACCAGACTGAGCGTGGCCAGCCCCAGGCCTCCGCAGGAGCCTGCTCCACATCACCTCTTCCCTCCGGGCTGGGGTCCCCATAGAGTACATCCAGAGGAATCTGGGCAAAATTCCTTAAAGCACAGGAAAGCATCTCAAATAAGGTAATCGTGTTCCACAAGCTTCAGTAGCCGTTAAAGCCTTTGAGAGGGGCCGATGTTTAGTAATCAGGATGCTGGGGGAAGGGTGGGGGCTCAGCGGTTGAGCATCTGCTTTTGGCCCAGGGCATGACCCCAGGGTCCGGGATCTCCCTGTTGGGCTCCCTGCATGGGGCCTGCTTCTCCCTCTGCCTGTGTCTCTGCCTCTCTCTCCGTGTCTCTCATGAATAAGCAAATAAAATCTTAAAAAGAATTGTTCAATATTCAAACCTCAACTCGTATCTTAGTGGCTGGATAGTTGCGTGTTGCTTTATTCTGTGAAACATTTTCACAGATTCGGTTCAAAATCTTCTTTGTATCATAGCTTCTTAATTAAGAATACGTATTTTGAAATGTCAATAGACTATAATTCCAGATCAGTTTAAAATCTACAGTCTCAATCCTTTGCATATATTTTTAACTAATACACTAGAACGGCACCCAACTGCTGTTCAGTATATTCAGGATTCGTTACGGACATGCTAGTCGCTTTCCAATCACAGAAGAAGTGGATTTTACAGAATTTGCGATGGAATAACAATTTGCGATGGAATAAGCGATGGAATTACAGAATTTGAGAGCCAAATAGCATGAATCAGATCAGTACAATGGAAAGGATATTTAAATGTGATTAATATACAGCCTTTCTCCATTTCATGTAACTCTCAGAATGAACCACTATCTCAACCCTATCAACCCTGTTGTTTGGGACTGAATACTGCCCCCTCCGTTTACTTGGCATCACTTATTAATAATATCACTTATTGATATATTAGTTATATATTATCTGTAATAGGTCATATAATCATTATATTTAATTTATAATCATCATCATCATCATAATCATCTGTGACAGAATCTTAACCTAGAAAGGACATAATGTGGCTGAGCCATTTGGCCCCGGCCCCAAGCGTGAGAGAGATCTCAGGTTTTGGCCGCAATGAATTTGAGAGTCTGATGAAGAGGAGCCAGATTTAAAAAAAAAAAAAAATGAGCCAGATAAACATGGACTCTGAGCGGAGCTCACCGAGCCACATCTGTCTAGCAGCGTGGTGGGCACCGTGGTTGCACCCTGACGCTGCAGCCAACACTCCCCACCTCCAAGGGGCGACGGCGGATGGGTCCAAGGAAGCTGAGCCTCAAAAGCTGCAGGTGGCCGCAGCCTCGCTGGGGCTCCCGCTGCCTCGTTACTGTAGGGTGCCCCCCTTTCGGGCCTTGTTTTTGTTCTTGGATACCCTCCGAGAGCCCGCGTGGCCAGGCTCCGTCTCGGCATGCAGTCAGAACAGAACTGAGAAACGGCGCCGAGTGTCCTGCAGCTCAGGACCCGAGGGAGGAGCAGGCCTGGCTGGGATTTGGGATTTATGGAGCCTGAGCCCCCGCTGGCCTCCCGCAGGCTGCCTCCTCTCGCCCGTGTCCCTCCCACACTTGCCTGCGACCCGAAGACCCTTGACCCACCAAAGCTCTGGGAGGTCAGGGGTGACGGGAAAGTTTTGTCACGTCTCCTCTGTAACGAGCCCAACGCAGAAACTACAGACCTCGGTATTTTTAGTTTCCTAAAAAAAAAAAAAAAAAAGAAAAGAGAAAAGAAAAGAAAAGAAAAAGAACACATCGCAGAGCTGATGGCCTTCTCGTCTCCTCCGGATAGGCGTCTTCTCCTGCCTCTGATTTGTCACCTCCCTTCTCGTAAATTTAGCAGCTTTCTTCACAAATCTTTCAATACCCAAAGTTCAAAGATTTAAACAATGAAGAGGGAGTACAACTGTTTACTCTCGCTTGATAGTTTTCTTTCTTTTTTTTTTTTTTTAACATTTTTATTTATTTGTTCATGAGAGACACACAGAGAGAGGCAGAGACACAGGCAGAGGGAGAAGCAGGCTCCACGCAGGGAGCCCGATGTGGGACTCGATCCCAGGACCTCGGGGTCACGCCCTGGGCCGCAGGCAGGCGTCAAACCACTGAACCACCCAGGGATCCTCATTTTTTTTTTTTTAGACTGATGACTAAAAATGTCATTTTATGTTGAATTTCAGTTGGTAATTTAATGGGATACAAACACAATCTGTAATAGTAGTCAGACGCCTTGTGCGCTGATTCCACGTAGACACTGCACTAAACAATTCGCATTCTCATTTAATCGCAAAACAACCTTGTTGTTCTCCCCATTTTAAAGATGCAATTCTGGGGGCAGCCCCGGTGGCCCAGTGGTTTAGCGCTGACTTCGGCCCAGGGCGTGATCCTGGAGTCCCGGGATCGGGTCCCACATCGGGCTCCCTGCATGGAGCCTGCTTCTCCCTCTGCCTGTGTCTCTACCTCTCTCTGTGTGTCTCTCATGAATAAATAAATAAAATCTTAATAAATAAATAAATAAATAAATAAATAAATAAATAAATAAATAGAGACGCAATTCTGAGAGGTGAAGTAAATAGTCCGGGGTCACGAGGCCAGCAGGTTGCTGACCCGGGGTCTGGAATGAGCTCAGCTGACTCTCGAGGCTGAGCCCTGAACCACACACAGCCCTCTGCTTTCTCTCCTGGAAAGTTACCCGGCTCCCGGCCATCACTAGGAATATTATTTCAGAGGGGGGCAACATTCCACATAGTTTTCACCCCACCGCATTAGAGCCCTGGTCAGCTTCCTAAAAATGCTTCCTAATTAGAAGGAGAGAGATTCGTTTTACCAAATAGAGTCTTAAGTGGGCTACGAATGCCAAGGTCAGTGGTCAGGTGGGATTCATGAACACATGTTTGTTACTTAATGACCACTAACTGATCCTGCTGGCCCAGAGGAATCCATTTTTGCAAAAGGCCACCACCGTGTAATAAGCCGAA